>NC_134782.1:37410226-37477726 GCF_046742065.1 Oratosquilla oratoria
ACCTACCCAGAGATCGGCTAATAAGGAGCTCTGAGCTCACTGCCGTAGGGTGGTGTCTGGCTGTCTCGACAGAGACTGCAGCAGATCCGAGGTGAATACACACACACACACACACACACACACACACACACACACACACACACACACACACACACACACACACACACACACACACACACACACACATATATATATATATATATATATATATATATATATATATATATATATATATATATATATATAAATATATTCTTGTTTTTTTACTGGTAGAATTGCCAAGGGCTGAAAAATATTCACGAGCAATTAAACAAAACGCAAGAGAGCTAAAACACCAGGGATGTATAATACAGAGACAATAGGGGATGAAAGAATATAAATAAATGAAGATACAAACAGGTAGACATTATTATTCAAAAAGGGGAAACTAGTTTTGAAAGGGGTATTTTCGACAACTGAACAGATAAACCTATATATTGTTCTACAAGTTTGTCAACGATGTATGAAGACACAGGGAAGGCATCTTAATTGTATTCCAGGAGCTCTCATTTCATAAACATTCAAGGTAAAGGTTGCATTTTTTTTCACTGACTAAAGTTTTCATTTATAATTTTTATAACTGACCATAGCGATTGTCGCCTGGAGATGTGTTTTCTACTAAAACCACCTCAGTTATCTTCCTGGTAATAAGTTTTTAAAGTTGTTATTTGGAAAAAAAATATTATAGCCTATATAAGACGTCATAGCTACGGTATCTTAAAAAAAGTTTGAAAAAGCTGGTTTGCCGAATAAATTGTTTTATTGGGAAAATTATATCACAAAAAACTATGGACTATCGAAATATTCACTAGGTATAAAATAAAAAAGCTATGTAACATATATAGTAAAAAGAAAACTAATTCTCAGTATTATTATCCTGTTCTTGGTGAAACATAATTTTGTAGACTTAAAATAGTCACTCCTCTACATTTTCATTTTCTTTTGTAAATATTATTACATCGAAAAAAGTCTAATGTAAAATAAACAATAACTATTGCAATTATTTTGATATATAAATGTGCTTTGATCTTCATTCTTAATCATAGTGCACTGACCTTTGAAATATATGAAATATTGAGTACTTTTTTCTTTGATAATTTTTCGATCTGCGGATTGACTTAGATGTTTACTATTGAACACACCCTACTGAAAATAGTTTACAGAAAACTGTTGATTCAGAGGAAAATGGGTGCAGTACCTTCTAATAAGCTCTGAAAATCAGTGTTACAATACGCAGTCAACGCAACTATTGCTGTAGTGTAGTGAAATATGTGGTTAGTTGAGGTTTTCTAAACGAAATCGAGATGTGCTGGATCAGTGGTGTAGTGGACTGGCCGCAGCAGCAGCAGAAGGTCGGGTTGGAGGTGTGGTGGCATTGATGCCAAACTGCTAATGTGTTAGTTCAGCCGCCTGATATTACGAAGGAGTTTCTGAATGCTGGAGGAAGGAGAATATCGCCGTGTGGCGCTAGAATCCCCTTCCCAATCTCCCAGCCAGTCCAATGAGCAGCTGTTGGACACACGCTGCACCAGGTCGGACACCTCAGCCTCATCGTCCGACAACTTGGACGTAATTTCCAAGGTTTCGGCGAAGTCTAAGGCCGCCAAGCCCAAAATGCCAAGTGTCAAGAGGAAATGGCAGGTGTTCCCTGGTCGCAACAGATTCTGCTGCAACGGCCGACTGATGACAGCCCAGCAGACAGGGATATTTTATTTCACTGTCGTACTCATTGTTGTTACCAATACACTCTTCTTTGCTTTTGAGTAAGTTTACTGTTACATTCTAGGAATACGTATGTGTATATATTTATTATCTAAGCTTAAGAGATGTGACATTACCCATCAGATCTTGTTCAAGGATAGGAGCATGATTTTAAGGTTGACAGTCGATAATATAAATTACAAGGGTCACATTATGATTATAGATACAACATTAAATGTGTGCTAATGTTAGCTAGGTCAACATGAAAATGGAATTCATGATATTTGAGCTGAAGTAGTTCTCATGGGATGCAAAAAGTCGTTATGAGTATAATGCAATTTGAATTATCCATCTAGCTGTCCTTGTTCTCGAGATATTGCATTTTGAATGGAATTAAATCGGGCCTATTTTGTCCCCGGAAATCGGGCCGAAACGTGCGGTCTGACGAATCGCCGATCGAACGTAAACAATGACGGTTTTTGCTGACAGGCACAATTTTATATAAAAGTTTAGCATATGGTTGCATTATTTGACATATTTTCTTTAAGATGTGTGATTTCCATGTAACTTGATCATAGAATTACGTTTTTATCCTCTGCAAAATTACCCACCACAGCTACGAATACCTTCAAATTACATGAAAATCACACATTTTAAAGAAAATAGTTTGAATAATTCAACTATATGCAAGCTATTACACTAATAACACAATAGTAACAAACTTAATAGTGTAGTTTGATCCATACCACCAGTGATCATAGATAGCGGGCAGGACGAATCGTAGCTGTGGTCCGTAATATTACGGAGGATAAAAACGTAACTTCTCTTTGATCAAATTACATGAAAATCACACATTTTAAAGAAAATAGTTCAAATAATTCAACTATAAGTCTATTACACTAATAACATAATAGTAAGAAACTTAATAGAGTGAAGTTTCATAAGATGGCGGGTTGATGTTGATGTTGTTATCCGATAATCCGACCTGATAGAAAAGAAAAACTAATTAATACCTCCGATTTCTCAGCTCTACCGTAACACGCTGCCTTTATTTTGGTATTAGAATAATCCGCGATACTAGTAGTTTTTCTTTATTATGGTCAGTTGCCACAACCGTAAATATGTTAGCTCATCTTTTACG
The DNA here is from genome assembly GCF_046742065.1 of Oratosquilla oratoria. Lineage (NCBI taxonomy): Eukaryota > Metazoa > Arthropoda > Malacostraca > Stomatopoda > Squillidae > Oratosquilla > Oratosquilla oratoria. Next base: position 37,413,108 of record NC_134782.1, read on the forward strand.
TTGAAACATATGCCAATTTTCGATTTACTGCTGAATGCAGGCCGCCATGTTTATCTTATGTTTTTATTGACCGACATGTAACTGATGATGTGAATGTTTGAAATTTACTACGATCGTAGTAAATACACTCACACAACATTTTTATTAATTAACTTTCCCGCGGTATATAAATTTGGCCGTTTGAATGGCGTGCGCATAAAATGACGCGCTATTGTGCTCGTCATCGACGGTGGCGCCTCTGGTGGTGTTTGACCTACCTACTAATGTCTTCCCAGTGATGAGTATCAAAAGCAAATAAATAAAATTGCACACATTTTTGCCATACTTTAAGATGTCAACCCTGTTGTTTTGATCATGAGACTATAAGACAAATCACATACAGTATTATCATGATTGGTGAAGTACTACTTGACGTGAGTAAAATGAATATTAATATAACATAACTGTTTAACATGTCTTCCTGGAGAGGTCTATGGAAGGACCCTAACACATTGCTTACTACTTTATTTTAGGGTTGTGAAACATGATGCAATAATTTTATTTGAAGTAGGGTACCAGGAATGTAGGGTAAATGTTTTGTATTTATTCTGCAGACTTCTTTATGAAAAGCATATTTTTCCAATAATGTTTGTCCTGAATGAAACAAGTCTGATATTTATTTCTGTGAGAAATTGTTTTATATTTTCCTCTCCTTTTATCACAAAAAATCTGGAGGATCTTGTCGGAAGATTTAGGTTTTGGGTTGGGTAAAAGTTTATCAAAACATTATTTTCAATAGAAACCTGTCAGATTCATTTAGATCAGCATGATTTTTTTTTTTCCTAAACCTAATTGCAAATATGTAGTCAAAATACCTCCTCATCAAAACATTCTCATTTCAATATTGGGCAGAACATTCCCAGGTCTAGGAAGGAATATCTCCATGTTAGAACAAAATGAACTTTTAACTTAACCATGTTTTTATATTTTATCAGCAAGATTATTGGGTGGATATAAGATTTCAGTTTTTATATTTGACTTTTTCTGTATTGGGGTATTGACTGCATGATAACAGGCAGCCAATGTTTTAGGGACTTTTGGTGCACCCTATTAGACCAGAGTCATGCACCATTTGTTTATGTTAAAGATACAATCCGAACTCATAGAGAAATGATGCTATTTTTGAACTGTTGTCCCTCATTAATGCTGTTCCCCTGAAATTGTTGTATACTATTTTCATGACTAAACCTCTTCTGGATCTCCCTTTGGTTGGGGGTGGGGGAGAATTCTGCCACCATGTTTCCCATGCATGGTGTAAAAGGTGACTGAGTAGGATGGAGTGATGGTTGTGGTACATATGAGAGTAAAAGGGAAGAGATCAACAGTTTGTGAGAAGGATGATGGATGTGTAAGCATCTTGTGAATCTAAGTTGAAGGGGAGGGAGTGAGTTTGAGCTTTGGAGTGTGGTGGATAGGTGGTGAGAGAGGGAAGTATTGGCTTTGCTGATAAGTGATAAGATAGGAAAGACCATGGTGGAGTGAAAGGATGTATCTTCAGGGTTAGTGTGGGTGAAGGTGAAACTGGAATGGGTATATATTTGGATTTTTTTCTTCTTTTCTTTTCTTTTAGTGAACATGGTCCTGGTAGTTGGAAAAGTGGAGAGAAAAGAAAGTCTTTAGAAATATTTAGAAGAATGGTAAGAGTTTTGGGAGGAACATAGTTTTGTTGGGGATCTGAATGCTAGAGTAGGAGATGAACCAATAAATGTGGTATTACAGAAGTTTGGGGTGCCAAGTCAACAGTTTTTACATGAGTAGAAGAAATTGTGTTAGGGTTAGGAATGGCGAGAGTGGTTGGTCTGAAGAAAGTGGCACTGTGCCATGGTTGTATTACATCACCATGGTTGTTCATTGTGTACATGGATGGGGGTAGTACAGGAGGTAAATGTGAAGGTGATAGACAGAGGATTGGAGATGGTTATAGCAAAAGTGTTTTAACTTGAGCTTTTGGGTGTGGCCAGGTGAAACACCACGAGTCCACACTGTTGCCACATCACTCCACATTTCTCTCTCTCTCTCTCTCTCTCTCTCTTTCTCTCTCTCTATATATATATATATATATATGCATGTAGTGTTAAATGCGACGGAAATCTCAGCGTTGATGATCTTTTTCTGAAGATCATCAACGCTGAGGTTTCCGTCGCATTTAACACTACATACATTAGAGAAAGATTGCTGCCGAAATACACAAATATATATATATATATATATATATATATATATATATATAATATATATATATATATATATATATATATATATGTTCCTCTATTTGTCTTTTTCTGCAAAAAGTACTTATTTAATGTAATATATAACCTCTTTTGTTTGGCTGTGCAAGACATGAGAGTGTGACCTAGGTGAGTCTTCCATGTGGGGGAATTATGAATGACCCAACCTGCCAAGTGTGCCAAGGTCAAGGACCCCAAACTGCCAAGTGTGTCAAGGTCAAGGACACCTTGGATGGCAGTGTTGCATTAGCTACATTGCCAAGTGAAATGGAAAGTTTACTATCATTGTCTTTCCCTCAAATCCCAAGCCACTCCTAACACCATACAGTCTTGTTAATGATTATATGTATATGTATATTACATGAATAGATAACATACAGAATAGTGAGACAGGTTGCCAATGGCAGGTCATCATTAGATGTATAAATAATAGGGATTTCCGTGGGCCATGGCAAAGGGCTCATTAGGTCATTGGAAGGAAGTGGGAGGTGAAACAGTTGTTGTTTGCTGATGACACTGTGTTTCTGGCTGGGTTAGAGAAGGATCTAAAGTAGTTAGTGACAGAGTTTGGGAAGGTATATGATAGGAGGAAGTTGAAAGTGAATGTGGGTAAAAGGAAGGTGATGAAATGTACAAGGGGTGAGGGTTACAGTAAGTTGAAGGTTATTTTTAAAGGAGAGAGGTTAGAGGAGGTGGATAGTTTTAAGTATTTAGAGCCACATGTAGCAGGGAATGGAGGAATGGAGATGTTGCCCAGAGGGATTTCTCCATGTCTTTTCTAGTTATATACGAATGGATGAAGAGGGAGAGTTGCCATATTAATGAAGCAGTGGGGGGTAAACCAGCTTCATCTGTCAGGCCCTGCTGTGGAGATGCTGTGTCTAGCTGCATTATTTTTGAATCAGACAGTGGGCAGGGGCAGGGATGGTTCCTCTTCGAGCTTTGGTAAAAGTGAAACAAATGGATATTGGATGTGGGTGAATGCATACCAAGATTAGCTGTCTCTCTTATAATGGGAAAAGAAGTGTTTTGGTACATAGATAGGTAGACTTTTATATTGGTCAACAAGTATTATTTTTTCCAATCAAGTTTTTAACAGTCCAATTTTTTTCCTTATTTTTAATACTTTATTCATAACATTACAATGTGAATGAAAGTGACATTTGAGCTTTAATATACATGATTTTTTTTTTTCAATTAAAAAAAATAATCATGTCCCCATGTGAAAACATCCCTTTATAAGAAATATTTAGGGTCATACCATCCTTGTATTCCAATAAAGTTTTTAACTTATCCATGCTTTTTATGCTCTATTGGAAAAATTATTAAGTGAATGATTATATAATCCTTTTGAGCTATAAAGTGTTTTTCAAGTTACCTCTCCATGTTTTCCATATAATTATTTATAATTTATACTTTATTAGCAACATTAATGTATGAAAGGGATATTTAAGTGAAAAAATAGCAGCAGTAGATTTCAATTTTGTGTAACAATCTACCATCTGCACCACACAACACAAAGAAATTCACACTGATTACTAAACAAACTCTCCAAGACTAAATGTCAAACATCTTACTCTATCATATGCAAAGGCCAAGAAGAACCCAGCAAAGAAGATTGCAGATGTTGAAAAAATTGTTGATGCATTGAATATTACATTCAAACTACAGGCAATTTACCATACCTGAATGGAATTGTCTAAGTAGAAAAATGAGTCCTTTTAAAGTAATCCATACAAACTGATGGCAGGCAATTTTTTTCAGTTGAGTGGTAATGTTAAGACTGGATTAATCCTAGATGTCTTTTATGGACTTAGTCATCTATTTGACTGTATGACAAGGGATTTTATTTTTGACTTTGGAAGTGCTGAATCAATCAAATTTAACATGATCATGAATATAGTCTGGATAGAATGAAGATGGCAGCTACCAAGAGATTTAGCAGAATAAATGCCATTTGAAGATGAAGCCTTTATTGATTATACAGTATTCTTGCTCATTAGAGCTTTTTCAACATAAAAAACATTGTGCAATCAATAAAGTTTTTTCCTCAAATAGTGTTTATTCTGCTTCAAGACTGTTTTGCTCCAGCATTTTCTTTTGATACTTAGCAAATTCCACTGTGTAATGCTTCTTCTATTGCTTGTTCCAGTTGAGGGCCTGGCTGAAAATGATATCCAAGAGTGTGAGCTTGTAAAGGGGAAGTTGAGAGCTGAGTCATTATGTCTAAAAGCAGAGTAAAGGATATGAATCATTAGAGGAATGGGAGAAGTGCTTAAACCTCCATGGAAAGGATTAGATAGCAGTATATGTGACACGGCAGCTTCTCTTTGGTCTTGGGGCAATGACAAGTCCTTGCATACAATGGACATTGAAGCTGTCCATTTACAAAACCTTTCATCACTTCCATCAAGAGGTATAATCCTAAGGGGGTGACATTTGGTCTAGATGGGGCCCAGGATATTCTCCCCCCCCCCCTCTCTCTCTATCTCTCTCTCTCTCTCTCTCTCTCTCTCTCTCTCTCTCTCTCTCTCTCTCTCTCTCTCTCTCTCTCTCTCTCTCTCTCTCTCTCTCTCTCTCTCTCTCTCTCTCTCTCTCTCTCTCTCTCTCTCTCTCTCTCTCTCTCTGTCTCTCTTTCTCTCTCTCTATCTCTCTCTCTCTCTCTCTCTCTCTCTCTCTCTCTCTCTCTCTCTCTCTCTCTCTCTCTCTCTCTCTCTCTCTCTCTCTCTCTCTCTCTCTCTCTCTCTCTCTCTCTCTCTCTCTCTCTCTCTCTCTCTCTCTCTCTCTCTCTCTCTCTCTCTCTCTCTCTCTCTCTCTCTCTCTCTCTCTCTCTCTCTCAAATGCTAATGAAATGGTAGACAGGAAGGCACTATGGGAGGTTTTGCAGATATATGGGTTTGGGGTAAAGCTGTTAGGGCAGTGAGGAGTTTTTATAAGAGTAGTAGAGCCTGTGTTACAATGGGAAATGGAGAGAGTGAATGATGTGAGATACTTGGGACTGCATCCAGGATGTGTCATGTTGCTTTGGCTGTTTAATATGTTCATGGATGAGGTAGTGTGGATAAGAAAATGGAGGAAAATGGGAGGTGAGCCAGTTGTTGTTTGCTGATGGCACTGCACTTGTGGCAGGGTCAGAGGGAGGATTAAGGGAGTTATTGATAGAGTTTGGGAAGGTATGCAAGAGGAGAAAGGTGATGGTAAATGTGGGTAAAAGTAAGGTGATGAGATATACAAGGGGAGAGGATGGCAGTGAGTTGGAAGTAAGTCTTAAAGGAGAGAGATTGGAGGAAGTGGATAGCTTTAGGTATTTGGGGTTGCATGTGCCACAAAAGGGAGGAGTGTAGGTGGAGGTAAATTGAAGATTGAGATTAATAAGTGTAATGAGAAATAGGCATCTGGGAATGGATGCAAGGAGGAGATTATATGAAGGGGTGATTGTGCTTATGGCTTTGTATGGGGTAGAGACACAGAATTCAAGAGGTAGAGTAGAAAAGTTTGAATGTGTTTGAGATGAAATGTCTTGAGAAGTATGGTAGGGGAAACTAGGATGGATAGAGTGAGAAACGAGATGAGGAGGAGAGCACTGGAAAAGGAGAGACAGATAGGGTTGATGAAAGAGTATTTGGATGGTTTGTGACACATGAAAAGAATGAGTGAAGAAAGATTAGTAAAAGAGGTGTGGAAGGTAGAGGTAGTGAATTTGAGGAATTGACAGAGGATGAGATGGATGGATGGAGTGAAGAGGGTGTTGAGAAAGAAGGAAATGAGTTGAGGAAGGAAAGGAGAAGGCAGGAGAAAAGAGATGAGTGGAGAGCAGCTGTGTATAGATGATACTGTTATGCAAGGAAGGGAGGGGTAGGGGTGCTTATGTGTGAATGACATTTTGACACACCCCAAAGGGATTTCTCCCTGTCTTCTCTTGTTCTGTTTGAGGTGATGGAGGGGGGGTGTTGCTGTCTAAGTGAAGCAGCTTTGGTGTGGATGTACAATGTCTTGCTATATTGCTTCCTACCCAGGGCAGTGGGCAGGATACAGGTATGACCCGTCATCCATGAGGAGCTAAGATGAGAGGGAGGATGGGGTGGTGGAGGGGAGTGGAATGGGTGGGAGTAGGTATGTGCCTGTGACTTAGCTACTTCCCGTATAAAGGAAAAAACTCTTGGTATATAGATATATAGACTTGTAGTGTAGTGTAACATATGATATTATTGTAGAACAGCACTGTTATTATATATACACAATATAACATGACAATTTTAGTAGTTTATTGATATGAAGACAAGGATAGTGAGAACCAGAAGTGATAAATTAGATAACACAAGAACAGAAACACATGGAGGTAATTTGGAGAACATAGGGCAGAGGTCTGAAGGCAGATAACTTATTGACACTACAACTACTATGCAACTGAAGCATAGAAAAGGGAAGAGTGGTGACATATGGGCTGGGGTACAGTGGGACTCTCCATCTATATGAGACAAACACACAGACTCCACTGATACAACTCACTTTCCTTGGGTTTCATTAAAACAAAAGAGCTGTACTTTGGTTATGCTGGAGCAGTCTAGAACATATTTGCCCTGTCTAGAATTTTTCTGTAATGATTTAATTCAGTCCAGCTGGAAGTTGACTATTAAAAGCAAAGTCCATTTTAGTGAAGTTTGTTGTAGTGGGGTCTTATGCTATGTATCTATGGATGTATATATATGTGTATGTGTGTTTCTGCATGTGTATTTTCCTAATTGGAGTATACACTAAAGGAGCAATGCTCATGGGGTCCCATCTTGTACTCTCCAATTTATCATACCTAGCTTCAACTTCATATGTGGTTCCAACCTGCTCTATACCCTTAATTTCCAGTAATCATACCTAGATTGGAATTTATCTATTGTTCCAGCTTGGGCTATATCACATTCTAAGCTATTCCAAGTATTTGTGCATCTATATGGAAAATTGTATTTTCTCACTTTCATTAGATATGTAGTCTTTTTAATTTGATCTCATGACCTCTTAAAGCCGTCCCATCCCAGCTCAAGAGACCTCTTCACTCATTGTAGTCTATCCCCTTCTGCAACCTGAATACAATAATGAAAGGATTACAAAGGAAGAGCATGCTGACAGGAGATCCTTTTGGTTCATAACTAGGTCGGATGGAAGAAGAAGAAAAAATATGTATACATGTAATACACCCATATATATATATATATAATATATATATATATATATATATATACATATACATATACATATACATATACATATACATATACATACACACGAAGAGGTCTTTCCCCCTTACCACGGAGGTAGCCAAAGTCAAAAGGCATAATTTCACTCCCATCCGGTCTGAGATTACCAATAAAATACATGAACAGAAACCACAAAACAAACACCAGCAAATTGTACAAAACACTCAACAGCATTACAAGAGCAGTGACAAAGATGGCACCAACACTTTGCAAGTTGACATATGAACAAAGATTGGACAAACTAAATTTGTCAACTCTAGAACAAAGAAGAGAGAGGCAATTTATAACCATCTACAAAATTATGAAAGGGATGGAAATCCTTGATAGGGATGACCTACTGAAATGGGACAGAAGAAATACAAGCAGACACGAGAAGAAACTTAAGATTGACAGTTACAGAAGAGATCTGAAAAAAAAAACAGCTTTCCACACAGAGTAATAGATACATGGAACAAATTGAAAGAGGAAATAATGAGTGCTAAAACTATACATGATTTTAAGAAAGAAATGGATGTGGAAAGATACAACTGTGGGTCACTACGAGCATAGCTCTCCTCTCACAAAATACAACTAGGTAAATACATATATATATGTATATGTATGTATGTATGTCTTTGTGTGTATGTATATATATACTTTAACATTAAGAAATGTAGTATAATGGAATTTGGAAAAGGCAAAAACAGAATATCGGAACAATACAAAATGGGTGCAAAGGAGGTAAAGAAAGTTAGTTCTGAAAAGGACCTGGGAGTAATTATCATCCAAAGACATGTCCCAGACAAGCATATAAACAAAATAGTCGGAGAGACTTACAATTTACTAAAATCAATAAAGGTGCTTTTAATTACTTGGATAAGGTAATAGTAAAAAAATACTAGTCACACTGATAAGAACATTGGAGTATGCTGTGACACTATGGACACCCAGTACAAAAAAGAATTTAAGGAAAATAGAAAGAATCCAAAGAACAATGACAAAGATGGCCCCACACTTTCAAAATTGACATACGATCAAAGATTGTCTAAGCTGGAACTACCGACCCTGGAACAAAGAAGAGAAGGGCGATCTATTGGCCATTTACAGAATCATGAATGGCATGGAAGTCCTTGATAGAGAAGACTTAATAAATTTGGAAAAAAGAAAAACAAGGGGTTATGAAAAGAAACTCAAAGGATAGATCTAGGAAAAAAAAAAGTTTTCCACACAGTGATGGATGTCTGGAACAAATTAGATGAAACAAAACTGTGCAAACACCATACAAGAATTTAAGAACAAACTAGATATTGCGAGATACAAAGACGGGTCGCTACAAGCATAGCTCCCCTTCCCGTATGATACAACTAGATAATTACATACACACACTGTACATTAATTTTATCTAGGTATGCTAGAAAATTAGACAATAGGAGCTAAGACCCAACAACCAATGCTCATTTCCTGTATACTATGATTAGATAAATACTGGGCCACAGGATGTCTGAACATTCTGAGGTCCATTTAGTTCAAATATGGGAGAGCTTACTGTCTGTGTGTGTATTTACCTAGTTGTATTATATGGGAAGGGAGCTATGCTCGTGGTGACCTGTCTTTGTATCTTAAAGCATCAAGTTTTTTCTTAAAATCTTGAATAGTGTTTGCACACACTGTTTCTTTATCTAAATTAGGTATTCCAGGTATCCAGTACTCTGTGTGGGAAACATTTTTTTTTCTTTCTTTTTTTTTACAGTTATCCTTTTTGAGTTTTGTGTCCTCTTGTTTTCCATTGTCCCATTTTAATAAATCATTCCTATCTAGGATTTCCATTCTTTTCATGATTCTATAGTCAGCAGATCTCCTCTTTCTCTTCTTTGTTCTAGAGTTGGTAGTTCCAATTTGGACAATCTTTGTATATTGATTTGGAGAGAGAGTTGGTGCCAACTTTGTCATCACTCTTTGTATTCTTTCTAATTTCTTTATATTCTTTTTTAGTATTGGGTAACCATAGTGTTGCTGCATACTCCAGTTTTGGTCTTATTAGTGTAACTAATATTTTTTTAATAATTTCCTCATCCAAGTAATCAAATGCCACTTTCATTGACCTTAATAAGTTGAAGGTTTCCCTGACTATTTTATTGATATGTTTGTCCGGTGTCATGTCTTTGCTGATTATTACTCCTAAGTCTCTTTCAGAGTTCACTTTTTTGAATTCTTCTTCACCAATTTTATAATTTCTTGATATTCTATTTTTACCTTTTCCAAACTCCGTTATACTACACTTCTTGATATTGAAGTTTTTTTTAGTCAATTTCCAGATTTTGATCAGGTCTTAACTGTAATGATTCACAATCCTCCTCTGTTCTTTCTTTCTTTAGTATTTTTGCTTCACCTGCGAAGAAATTCATATAACACTCCACTTCTTCATCCATGTCATTTATATAAATGGCAAATATGATTGGAGTCAGTACTGAAACTTGCGGGACACCACTTACCATTTCTTCCCAACTAGAGTATTTGTCTCTAATTACTACCCTCATTTTTCTTCCAGTCAGGAAGTCTTCCAACCATTCCAATAATTTTCCTCTGATGCCACCTATTGATTCTATTTTTCTTATTAGTTTCTTGTGTGGTACCTTATCAAATGCTTTTTGTAGGTCTAGATAGGCACAGTCTGCCCATCCATCCCTTTCTTGTATTACAGTATTTCTATTAGTCTTGAATAGAAGCAGATAAATTTTGTTGTACATGATCTTCCTTGTCTAAATCTAAATTGATTTGGATTCAGTATAGTTTTTTCTTCCAGATGTTTAACCCATCTACTTTTGATAACTTTTTCACATATTTTTGGTACTGTGCTTGTTAGGGAGACCAGTCTGTAGTTGGTTGGATCTTCCTTGTTTCCTCCTTTATATATTGGTACAATATTTGCATTTTCCAGTCCTGTGGTACCTATCCTTTTTTGAGTGAGTATTAAATTATATTGTATATTTTTTCCGTCAACTCCTACATGCATTCTTTCAGTATCCAATTTGCAATTCCATCTGGACCATGTGATTTTCTGACATCAAGGGTTTTTTTTTTTTTATTTGGTCTCAAATTTCCTTTTGTGTTACAGTTATTTCCTTCATTGGAGGGATCTCTATTTCCTAACAGTTCAGTGAACTTTCAATTGTGAAGGCCAATTTGAAATGATTGCTCATAATTTCTGCTATTTCTAGTTCTTCTGTTTATTCATAATTTTCCTGGTGCAGCTTTTCCATTTCTTGTTTATTTTTTAGTTTACCATTTACATACCTGTAAAATAGTTTAGGTTGTTCCTTGTATTTTCTATTATGTCTCTTTCATATGTTTGCCATTTACTTTTTTTCCATCTATCCTTAGCCTCCCTACATTTTTTGTTATACCAGTTTTTATGTATACTGTTTCTTGCTTTTGTTGTGGTACATATTTGTTCACTCCCTCATTATATATTTCTTTTAGTATATTCCATTTCTCTTCCATCTTTGTCTCTTCATTTAGAAATTTATCCCAGTTTGCATTTTGAAAGAACTTTTTGAGTTTCTCAAAATTCGTTCTGTTGTACATTAGTCTTCTTTTTCTATGTTTCTCATTTCTTCTTAAGTCCATTTGCTCTTTTAGTTCGAATTCTATTAGTACATGGTCACTCTTTCCTATTGGAGTTTTGTAATCAATTATGTCCACAATTTCAGGTTCAGTCTCAATGGTTCCTCATTGTTTCTGTATCTGGTATTTTCTTTTATACACTGAGTCATTGTGTATTCAATGGTCATATCGAGTAGTATGTTCCCAAGAGGTCTTCTCCCTTCACTGTCATTTCTTCCCAACATATTTCTTTTGAATTAAAATCACCCATAATTACTATATTTCCTCTTTCAGTATATTAGTTCATATTTTGTATCTTTTATCAAGACTCCCAAATCTTTCTCCCCCTTTGCTTTTGTAGTGAGTTTACACTCCCTAATGAATAGTTTAAGGTTGGTCTTTTACTGCTCTTTGGGGGCAATAAAGAATTATTTGAAAAAGATACATAACATGTTATGGCAGGACCTCAACATTATATGGTCATAATGGAGTAATTAGAAACTTCCAACCTGAGATAAACATGAAACAAAATGTGTGTGGAACATAAGTGTATTTCATAGGACTGTCTCCCTCTAAAGTAAAAAAAAAAAAAAAAAAATCTTTACATACTTGTAGTTGCCATTCCTTCAGGGAATTTGTGTCTTACCAGATGGTGCCTAAGGTTACCGAAGAAATCCTGTATCATATATTGTGACTCGGATATATTTCAATATTAATTCTTTTGGTAATGATCTATTTCTTTACCCCCCAGAAAGAAAGTTGGTTATTAAGATAGAGTCTCAAGAAAAATATTTTTAATAATGAGTATGCTGTGTTATTTAAAAGAGTTTGTATTCAAGGAAAGCTTCTCAGATTATGTGTGTGTGTGTGTATATATATATATATATATATATATATATATATATATATATATATATATATATATATATATATATATATATATATATATATATATATACAGGTAAACGTCGACTTACGATGGCCGCGACTTACGATTGTTCGACTTTACGATGACGACGATGACGACGACGATATGATAATTTAACCCCTTCCATACGGTGCCGCACACGTAGGCGTCATGAGGAGCAAGTGGATTCGCGACGCTGCCATATCGGCGTCTTGATTATATTTATTGTAGTCGCCCCTGTGTTTTTACATTCTCTCAAATGTGCCCTAAATCCCATTCTCTGTGGTTTTCAAAATTCGCGAGTGAAAGAGAGAACGATCGATATAAGCGGTGACTATATTTTATGATGCGAGTATTATTACGTCACGTCGTACGGCTGGCATTGGCTGCTGCCCGCGAGATTTAAGTCCCATACTGAAAATACATATTATAGTGTTTGAATATGGTAAAAAGGATAAAAATAATTAAATAAACTACTGTACATGTTTAATAGGCTATATTCAGTATCTCTGGTGGTTAATATACAGGTAGGCTAGGTACAGTGACCACGGAACAGAGTGGGGATCGACTTACGATGAGATCGTCTTACGATGGCTCTATCGAAACCTAATGCCATCGTAAGTCGACGTTTACCTGTATATATATATATATATATATATATATATATACAGTGGCTGCGAAAAGTTTGGGCGCAAAATTATAGGCGCCCCAACTTTCCCCTAAACTCAAAACATGCGAAAAATACAACTTTCCACCCAAACTTTTCACTATTTTTCAATGCTAGCGTTTGTACCCGTATTTAGCCGAGACAATACACACTATTTGGCAACTCTGTTTAGGCGCACTCGATGTCACATGGAGTCAGTTTCTAAACATCTCTCACGGAGAGTAGTCTTTTTTTTGCGGTGGTCTCTGTTTTTGTGCCTTGATATCTCCGTAATGGGAAGTGGTAAAGAGCTGGAAAGAGACACAGTTGTTACAATCATAACCCTCTATAAGGAGGGTTATAAGTGTAAAGATATTGCTACTCGTGTGGGAATTGGAGTGCGTCAAGTGCAAAAGTGGACCAAGAAATTTCGAGACGAAGGAAGTGACATCATTCGTACTCCAAAGCATCGCTCTGGTCGGCCAAGGAAGATATCAAATCGTACTTCTACGGTTCTAACTGCCTTCTAATAACCGTAGGAGGCAGGCACTCCTCGTTTAACGACCTACTTGGTTAACGACAACTCGGAGTAACGACGGGCTTTATGACATTCGTTTAACGTAAATCTCCCGAAGTTACGACGTCGTGTACGATAATTAAGTTGGCTGAGGCAAATTTGTATGATGTTATAAATGAACTTGTACAGTGGATATTAGCTGTGAGGTAAAGTGTTCTGAAGCTTAGGTCTACATTACCATCCTGCAAGCTGGAAAAACTACCTGGGGTACAATATATACCGGTAGTGGTAAATTTTTAGTTTTGACCAAGGGTGCAATATAGTAATAGAAAATTAATTATTAATTTTGTAAATTATAATGTATCAACGTAATATGCAATTTTGTGAGCGGAAATAAAAAAAAATGTGCTAAAACAAATTTCGTAAGTTACGATGTCATGTCGGATGAATGGTACACCATGTTTGTTATGATAGATGCCGATGTCGAGGAAATGAAAGGATGATAAATTCGCCTAACCTAAACTAAACTAACCTAACCTGTGTTTGATAAATCATTACCTGCAAATTAAAGGTCATCCGGCTCATCCTCGTTGTCGTCGTCGTGAGAGACGTTGGCAGACGACAAGATGGCGTCCTGAACCTATGCTACCGTCTTCGTTCATTAGCATATTTTCTTGTAGCATGGTATTTTTTACTTTCACTTCCGCCCACAAAATTGCATATTACGTTGATACATTTTAATTTACAAAATTAATAATTAATTTTCTATTGCTATATTGCGCCCATGGTCGAAACTAAAAAAATACCCCGGTATTCAATATGGAATGTCAGCATACGCGGATTTGGTCATGTACGGTAATTTCGGGAACATAACCACCGTAAATAAACAGTAAATAAAGCTTTAATGTACTGTATAAAAGAGGGAAATACATGAAAATAAAGATACATGTATTGCTGGATATTGTACATACAGTAAATGTACATATATGTATACACTTTCGCATAACGACCAATTCGGTTAACGGCGGCGCGCTGGTCCCAGTTGTCGTCGTTAAACGAGGAGTGGTTGTATGTATCACAACTAACACCACAGTCGGATGAAAGAAAGAGTTGAGTAAGCAAAACTATATGTTTTGATTGCTAACTGCAATCCTCTTCAGTAGTACAAAGTTGAAGGAGGATGCTATCTTAAATAGCATCCTCATACAAAAGAAAGGGAACTTGGAAAATAATAAATGTCACTACCCCAACTCTATGTGACCTGAGGATGACATAAGGTTGGGTTAGGGGGAGGGGGATGGAAACTTGTTGACAATTTGTTTGGTGATGAATAGTCCTGATATCATGTCTGGGGTCCATTGACCCTTGAAAGTATTCATCGTGGGCAAATATTCAATTAATGTGGATTCCACCATTTTCCTTCTGAACCCACAGCCTGATTTATAAGGTCAGATTTCTCCCAGTTCATCCAGTGATTAAATTTATTTATGTGTTGAAACACGGCTAAATTTTCTTGGCCATACTTAATTTGTATGGCCAAGAAAATTCAGCTGTGTTTCAACACGTAAATAAATTTAATCACCGGATGGACTGGGAGAAATCTGACCTTATTTATAAATCAGGCTGTGGGTTTAGAAGGAAAATGGTGGAATCTACATTAATTGAATATCTGCCCACAATATAAATAAGGTGTGTGTGTGTGTGTATTTACCTAGTTGTATTGTATAAGAAGGGGAGCTATGCTCGTGGTGTCCCATCTTTGTATCTTGCAAAGTTGCAACATTTAATTTGTTCTTAAATTCATGTATAATAGTATTGTGTTTGCACACACTATTGTTTTGTCCAATTTGTTCCAGACATTCACCACTCTATGTGGATTTGATTTGACTTTTAAGATCTCTTCTATAACTGTCCTTTTTGAGTTTCTTTTCATGTCCCCTTGTGTTTCTTCTGTCTCAATTTAATAAGTCTTCTCCATCAAGGACTTTCATGTCTTTCATAATTCTATAAATGGCCAACAGATCATCTCTTTCTCTTCTTTGTCCCAGGTTTGGTAATTCCAGATTAGACAATCTTTGCTCATATGTCAGTTTTGAAAGTGTTGGGGCCATCTTTGTCATTGCTCTTTGGATTCTTTCTATTTTCCTTATATTCTTTTTTGTACTGGGTGTTCATAGTGTTGCTGCATACTCCAATCTTGGTCTTATCAGTGTGACTAGTATTTTCTTTAACATTTCTTCATCCAAGTAATTAAAAGCCACCTTTATTGATCTTAATAAATTGTAGGTTTCTCCAACTATTTTGTTTATCTGTTTATCTGAGGACATGGCTTTGGTGATAATTACTCCTAGGTCCTTTTCAGAACCAACTTTATTTACTAAATTGCACCAATTTTATATTGTCCTGATTTCCTTTTTTTTATTTTTTCCAAATTCCATTATACTACATTTCCTAATGTTGAAGTTCACTGCCCACTTCTAATTCCATTCCCAGACCTTGTTCATATCTCTCTGTAGCGATTCACAATCTTTTTCTGTACTTTCTTTAGTAGTTTTGCATGATCTGCAAAAAAGTTCATGTAATATTCTACACCTTCATCCATGTCATTTACATATATAGCAAACATTATCAGAGCCAGTACTGATCCCTGTGGGACACCACTAAACATTTCTTCCCAAGTAGAATTTTTATTTCTGAGCACCACTCATTTTTCTTCCATGCAAGAAATTTTCCATCCATTTCAACAGTTGTCCTTGTATACCTTCTGTTGTTTCAAGTTTTCTTAATAATTTTTTGCGTGGTACTTTATCAAATCCCTTTCTTGTGTTACACCTATTAACCTCTTCACTCTGGGGCACATCGCACGTCTGGCAGCATTAGCTGCCCGACGTACGATGTTGCGTCATAATAATCGCATTATAAAAAATAAAGTTAGTGCTCAATCGTTCGTTCTTTTTCACCCGTGAATTTTGATAACCATAGAAAATATGATGAAGCCAGTTTAGAGAGAATGGAGGTTACGTAGGTACGACTACAATAAATGTAATCAAGACGCCGACATCGGCATCATCGCGTACCCACTTGCTCTTCATGACGCCTACGTAGGCGTCACCGTATGGAAGTGGTTAACCTTGTATAGAAACGGATCAAATTTGTGGCACATGACCTTGACCTTCCCTGTCTAAATCCGAATTGTCTCAGATTTAGTATATTGTTCTCCAGATGTTTTGTCCATTTATTTTTGATAACTTTCTCAAATTTTTAGCTATTGTACTTATAAGGGAGACCGGTCTATAGTTTGTTGGGTCTTCCTTGTTTCCCCCCTTTATATATTGGTATGATATTAGCATTTTTCTAGTCTTCTGGTACCTTTCCTTCTTTGAGTGAGCAATCTTTATCTTGTGTATTTTGTCCATTAGCTTATCAATACATTCTTTTAGTATCCAGTGTACAATTTTGTCAGGGCCGTGTGATTTTCTGACATCAAGGTTCCTTATTTGGTCCCTTATATCTTTCTGTGTCACAGTTATTTCTCTCATTGGGGGAGATCTTTCTCCACTTCCTTCATCCCAAATGTGTATGTTTTCTTTAGTGAACACAGATTTGAAATGTTTGTTCATAATTTCAACCATTTCTATATTCCATGTTCCCTTGACAGTTTTACCATTCACATATCTATAGAATAATTTAGGTTGATCTTTGCATTTGTATGTTATGTCTTTTTCATAGTTTCTTTTTTCTTCCCTGCATATTTTTACATATTCATTTCTTAGTTTGATATATATTTGCCACTTTCCATTTTTTCCATCTTTTCCAAGCTTTGTCTCTTCTATCTTTTGTGTGTATTTACCTAGTTGTATTTTACGGGAAGGGGAGCTATGCTCGTGGTGTCCCGTCTTCATATCTCATTTTATCTAAACTATTTTTAAAATTATGTATTGTTTTTGCACACACCACTTTCTCATCTAACTTGTTCCAACTGTCTATTACTCTTGTGTGTGTGTGTGTGTATGTATGTACATTGTACTACAATATTAGTTGGTATCAGATAATTTTTTTTAATATTTTGGCATCCAAAAGCTTACCTTGTTTTGTGAATTGGAACTGCATTCAATTGAACAGCCACACATTAGATATCAGTTGCAATTTCAGGGTGCATTGGAGCTAGATGTTCTTGTTATTGTAGTTTTATATTTATTTTGTTATTTAGCTAATGAATGTTTTGTTTTATATTGCAGCTGTTCTTTTCTAGCCAAAAAATTGACTCCAGCCATTCCAGTGGTGGGAGGTTTGCTTTTCATCTTTGTCATGTCAACACTTTTCCACACCTCCTTCACTGATCCTGGCATCATTCCAAGGGCAACATCAGATGAAGCACTTTACACTGAAAAACAAATAGGTGTGGCTTCATCAATTGACTTTGAAAAATATTTTTGAAATGTATTACTTTGCTATTGATATTTAGAATTTTCATTGTTTTAGTTAAAACATGTGAATCCATAAAAACAATTAGTTTTTTCCTGAATTAATGCCATCTAACTTAACAACACAGATGTCCCTGATGCAGCGGGCAATGCTCAAAGATATCGTCCTCCACCTCGTTCCAAGGAAATCACAGTGAGGGGCACTACCATAAAACTCAAATATTGTTTCACATGTAAAATATTCCGCCCACCCCGAGCATCTCACTGCTCCATTTGTGATAATTGTGTAGGTGAGTCAGTGAAAGCTTGCAATTTGATAGTTTTATTAAGTGGTCTGACTTGTGAATTATAAATAACATTCCTTTGATAAGGAAAATGTAGTTTTCTTTCATTATGCTGACTTACTGAAAATTACATTACTGTGCCATATTTTATGTTTGTGCATATGTATATGTATCTATGTATATATATATATATTATATATATATATGTGTATATATATATATATATATATATATATATATATGTATTATGTATTCATTTTTTTTTTTTTTCTCAGAACGGTTTGATCACCATTGCCCATGGGTGGGGAACTGTGTGGGCAAGCGCAACTACCGATACTTCTACCTCTTCATTGTCTCCCTCGCCTTTCTTTGTGTCTTCATCTTCTCCTGCGTCATTGCCCATCTCATTCTATGTACGTATTTGCCCATTTGACTTTGGTTCTTTTTCAGGGAATGATTGATACAGATGTGTTTGCAGTCTTGAATGATGGCTTGTCTGTCATCTTTTGTAATGTGTGAAAAAAGAACCCTTTTGTCTTGTGGCAGCTCTTTGTTCATCCCAAAGGGCATAGGTTGATGTATTGGCAAAGCAGAGGGAAGCGTCCATGTTAAAGGCTAAAACTATTATGGACTCCCAGTTTTATTATAGATTTGATATTTAAATTACAGACATGATTAAGAATTATATAATGATAATGGAAAAATAAGATTGTAGATGTATGTGTTTGCCAGTGGTTACCAGGGAACAGAATTTTTTTTTTTTATTTGTGGGATTATAGAGGTCATTTAATTGATTTAGCATGTATGTAGGCATGGTAAATGTTGCTATATATAGATAGTGTTATAAGCATTGGATAGTTTATATAATTATTATGAACAATTTATTTTTAAAAGCTGAGATCGAAGACTGTTTTATGATTAAATTTGAAGATTTGAGATATATATATATATATCAATATATATATATTGAGACCTATTTTCTTACTGCTAAAGGCATGAAAGCGGCTGAAATTCATCGTCAGATAATTGAAGCGTATGGAGAAAACATTATGGGTGATGGGATGGTGCAGAAATGGGTGAGAGCAACCTCTTCATTCCGGGCCAAAATCTCGCGGGCAGCATTATCTGCCAGACGTACGATGTGTCGTAATAATACTCGCATCATAAAATATAGTCCCCGCTTATATTGATCGTTCTCTCTTTCACCCGTGAATTTTGATAACCATAGAAAATGTGATGAAGACAGTTTAGAGAGTATGTCATTACGCAGGGGCAACTACAATAAATATAATCAAGACGCCGATATGGCAGCCTCGCATATCCACTTGCTCCTCATGCCACCTACGTATGCGGCACCGTATGGAAGGGGTTAAAGATGGCCGTACAAATGTGCATGATGAGAAATGAAGTGGACGACCTTCACTCATTACTGATAGTTTGGTGCACATTTGTACTGCCATCTTTAAAAGCTTTCACCCATTTCCGCACCATCCCATCACTCATAATGTTTTCTCCATACACTTCACTTATCTGATGATGAATTTCAGCTGCTTTCATGCCTTTAGCAGTAAGAAAAATATCACAGCGCGTATTTCACAGTCGGCGGCATTCTTAATCGAAGGAGGAATTTCAAATACTCACAAACTTAAATACAGTCAGATGATTCTGTAATTATCTTGAAAAGTAGATTACAGTACAGGCTTTCATGCAAAAATAAAATTGTTACGAAAAGTCTACTTGTTTAATTTTGATTTCAAAACGGTACTCAAAAATACGCCTCGTGTGTGTGTGTGTGTATGTATATATATATATATATATATTATTTTATTTTATTTTATCTTATTTTTTCATGGTTGTCTTGATTTAGCAATATCACTTTTATTTCTGGAGTGAGGCTTTCAGTGTTATTTCTGAGCCAATGTTCCAATTGGTTAAAGTAGGCTTGGGTGTGCTTTGCTGCTATTTTGTAATTACTGTGCTTGGTTAATATTGGATTGGTATATCATTCATGAAGAGGCTGGTCAATAAAAGTGAAAGTATAGCACCTTGAAGGACTTCATTGTACAGTCTTTTTTGTACCTGAAATATGGTAGTTTTGGGTTACTCTGCATTGCTATAAAGTTGGTTAACAATTTCTTGTCATTGTTATGGATATGTCTTAACAATCTGTTTGGACAGTATAGGTCTTGGGAACCTTTTCAAAAGCTTTTTTTATATGTATAGCAACTATAATTTTTTTTTTTTTTTTTTTTTGAGCAAAGTGCTGGTAGAGTGACCTTGAAACTATGTTGATTAGGAGAGGAAGGTATTTCTGATTTGATTCAACCAATCTTTCCCTCGTCTTTGATATTGTGTATTGCTGTGAGAATGGTCAGTATGATGTGGGCATAGTTTGTTTAGTTTCAAGAATGGTATTATATCAACTCTTTTTCCAGATATTTGGAGTGTTGTATAGCCAGTAGTAGTTGTGGAAAATATCAATAGTTTCATATAAAGATTCTTTAAGGACCATTGGTCAGAGCCCTACTGTATGTATCTATTAGTGAAATTTAAGAAGTAAATATTTTTAATTTTTAACTTTTTAATTTTTTAATATTTAACCTGAGTTTAGGTTTTGGATGTTTTGAGTAATTAAATATTATTCCCAAACAGATAAAAATGATGAAGGTGGTAGCTTTTTGGAGTCAGTCAAGAAGAATCCCATTTCAGTGATCGAAGGAGTGATTTGCTTCTTTTCTATGTGGTCCATCCTCGGCTTAGCTGGCTTCCATACATACCTCACAACCTCCAACCAAACTACCAATGAAGATGTAAGCATTCAAGTGAACTTGTATTTCTAATTGAGTCTTGAGAAACTTTTTGTGCATATTTACCTAGTTGTATTATACAGGAAGGGGAGCTATGTGTGTGTGTGTGTGTATTTACCTAGTTGTATTATACGGGAAGGGGAGCTATGCTCGTGGTGACCCTTTTTGTATCTTGCAAGATCAAGTTTGTTCTTAAATTCTTGAATTGTGTTTGCACACACTATTTTTTTTATCCAATTTGTTCCATATATCTATCATTCTGTGTGGGAAGCTGTTTTTTTTTTCAGGTCTCTTCTGTAGTTATCCTTTTTGAGTTTCATTGCATGTCCTCTTGTGTATTTACCTAGTTGTATTTTGCGGGAGAAGAGCTATGCTCATAGAGTCCCGCAGTTGTATCTTTCTGCATCCAGTTCTTTCTTAAAGTCATGTATAGTTTCAGCACTCACTGTTTTCTCTTTCAATTTATTCCATGTATCTATTACTCTGTGTGGAAAGCTGTTTTTTTTCAGATCTCTTCTGTAACTGTCTTTCTTAAGTTTCTTCTCGTGTCTGCTTGTATTTCTTCTGTCCCATTTCAGTAGGTCATCCCTATCAAGGATTTCCATCCCTTTCATAATTTTGTAGATGGTTATAAATTGCCTCTCTTCTTTGTTCTAGAGTTGACAAGTTTAGTTTGTCCAATTTTTGTTCATATATCAACATGCTAAGTGTTGGTGCCATCTTTGATAGTGCTCTTTGAATTATTTCTAGTTGTTTTTTTTGTTTGTTTTTTTCTGTACTTGGTGTCCACAGGGACACTGCATACTGCTTTTTCCAAATTCCATTATACTACATTTTTTAATGTTGAAATTCACTTAGTTCTTTTTACTCCAATTCCAGACTTTGTCCAGATCTCCATGAAAAGATTTGCAATCTTCTTCGTTACTCACTCTCTTCAATAGTTTTGCATCATCTACAAAGAAGTTTATATAGCATTCAGTTCTTTCATTCATATCGTTTATATAAATAGCAAACCCAGAGTTTTGGGGTAGTCCACTTATCATGTTTACCCATTTTGAGTTCTTTTTTCTAAGTATCACTCATTTTTCTTCCTAACAAGAAATTTTTCATCCATTATAATAATTTTCCTTGTATTCCACCTATTATTTAAATTTTTCATAGTAGTTTTTTGTGTGGTACTTTGTCAAAAGCCTTTTGTAGGTTCCAGGAAGGCACAATCTGCCCAGCCATCTCTTTCTTGTATTATGTCTAGCAATCTTGAGTAAAAGCATATTAAGTTTTGTAGTACATGATCTTCCACTTCTAAATCCAAATTGGTTGGGGTTTAATATTTTGTTATTTTCCAAGTGTTTAGTCCATTTATTTTTAATAACTTTTGCATATTTTTGCTATTGTGCTTGTAAGGGTACCGGTCTATAATATGTTGGATTTTCTTTGTTTCCTCCTTTATATATTGGTACAATATTAGCATTCCAGTTTTGTGGTACTTTTCCTTCTTTGAGTGAGAAGTCAATTATCTTGTGTATTTTATCTGTGAGTTCGTCTATGCATTCTTTTAATATCTTGTTCACTATTCCATCTGGCCCATGTGACTTTCTGACATCGAGCTTCCTTTTTTGATCCCTTATTTCTTTCTGTGTCACCATTATTTCTTTCATTTTAGGGGATCCTTCCTGGTGCCTATCATCCCACAATTGTGAGCTTTCAAGTGTAAAAACAGACTTAAAGTGTCTGGTCATTACTTCAGCCATTTCTACATCTTCTGTGTATTCTTGATTTCCTTCACGCAGTTTCACTATTTTGTGTTTGTTTTTTAGTTTGTCGTTTACATATCTGTAATATAGTTTAGGTTGATCTTTGCATTTTGCTATTGTATCTTTTTCATAGTTTCTTTTTTCCTCTCTTCGTATGTCTACGTATTCATTTCTCGGTTTGATGTATGTTTGCCATTTAATCTCTTTTTTTTTTTGTCTCTTTTTCCATCTTTTCCAAGCTTTGTCTCTTCTGTCTTTAGCATCGCTACACTTTTTATTATACCAGCACTTTATGTACTTCCTTTTCTGTTTCTGCTTAGGCACACATTTGTCTGTCCCCTCTTTATATATTTCTTTGAAAATGTTCCATTTCTCTTCTGTCTTTGATTCATAATTTTCAAATTTTTCCCAACAGGCTTTTTGATATTTTTTCTAAGTTTTACAAAATCAGTTTTGTTGTACATCAATCTTCCTTCTCTATGTTTCTCATTCCTTCTTACCACATTTTGTTCCTTAAGTTCAATCTCTAGTATGTGGTCACTTTCCAATTGGTGTTTTATAGTTTATTTCTTCCACTATTTCTGGTTCAGAGGTGAATATCAAATCTAGTCTTGATGGTTCTTTGCTTTGTCTAAATCTAGTCATCCTGGCTGTTCAACTTATACATGGATGGGGTGGTGCGAGAGGTGAATGCAAGGGTAGTGGGTCAGGGATTGGAGATGGTTAAGGAAAATGGAGAAAAGTGGGAGGTGAGCCAGCTGTTGTTTGCGGACGACACTGCGCTTGTGGCAGGATCGGAGGAGGGATTGAGGAAGCTGGTGACAGAGTTTGGGAGAGTGTGTGACAGAAGAAAGCTGAAGATAAATGTGGGTAAAAGTAAGGTGATGAGATGTACAAGGGGTGAAAGTGGCAGTAATCTGGAAGTGAGCATTAAGGGAGAGCAACTGGAGGAAGTGGATAGTTTTAGATATTTGGGTGCAAATGTGGCAGGAAAGGGTGGAGTGAAGGTGGAGGTAGAATGTAGATTGAGAGAAGCGAGTAAATGCCTTGGTGGATTAAAAAGTGTAATGAGGAATAGACATTTGGGAATGGATGCTAAGAGGAGACTGTATGAAGGAGTGATTGTGCCAACAGCACTGTATGGAGCAGAAACATGGAACATGAGAGAGGAAGAGAGAAGGAACTTGAATGTGTTTGAGATGAAGTGTCTGAGAAGTATGATGGGGGTTACTAGGCTAGATAGAGTGAGAAATGAGGAAGTGAGGAGAAGAACAGGGGTAGAAAGGGAGCTGGGAGATAGGGTGGATGAAAGAGTATTAGGATGGTTTGGACACATGGAAAGAATGAGTGAAGAAAGACTAGTAAAGGAGGTATGGAAGGCAGATGTAGAGGGAGTGAACATGAGGGGACGTTCTAGGATGAGATGGATGGATGGGGTGAAGGGGGCTTTGGGGAAGAGGGGAATGTCTGTTGAGGAAGGACGGGAGAGGACAGAAGACAGGGTTGAATGGAGAATGGTTGTATATGGAAAATGTTGTGATGCATGAGGTGGATTGGACGGGGGAATGGGGGTGAGGTAGTGTGTGTGAGCAAAAAATTTTGACGCATCCCGAAGGGATTTCTCCCCGTCCTCTCCTTTATATGGGGGGACGGAGAGGGGGTGTCGCCGATTTAATGAAGCAGCCTTGCTGTGGATGTGCTGCGTCCTGCGACACTGCTTCTGACCCAGGGCAGTGGACAGGGTGCAGGGATGACCCGTCATCTAGGAGGTGCTAAGATGGGAGGGAGGGTGGAGGGGTGTGGAGTGTTTTCGGGGATGAAATGGGTGGGAATGTTTTTGTGCCTTGTCCTTTTTGGCTACCCCCCTGGTAAGGGGGAAAAAAGCCTTGGTATATGTATGTATGTATGTATGTAGTATTTTCTTTGACCCATTGTGTCAATGTGTAATCTATGGTCATATCCAATAGGACATTGCCCCAGAGTTTGTCTCTACCTCCCATTGTCAGTTCTTCCCAATTTATTTCGTTTGCATTAAAGTCACCCATAATTACTATATTTTCTCTATATTTCAGTGTCTCAGTTAATTCATTCTTCGTGTCTTCTAGTAATTTTGAGTGTTCGCTGTCAGTCCAAGTCTTAGGTTTTGGTGGCACATATATAACTATTAACCTTCTACTTTCATACTGCTGTTTTCGACTTTAACTGTGATTAATTCCACATTATCTTTTCCTTCTATTGCCTTTATTACATTTAGGTCCTTTCTAGTCAATATCATGACTCCTCCCCCCTGTTTGTCCATCTTATTTTTTGACCAAAGGTTGTATAATCATTGTCCCACCATACTTGATTGTATAGGACCTTTCAGTTTTGTCTGTAATTCCCTTTATGTCAGGTTTCTCTATTGATAGTCATTCAATTCATTTAATCCTGAAATCATACCATCAATATTTGTATATGCCGCTTTTAATTTTTTCTTCTCTTCTGTTTTTTGGTTTGGGTTTCCATTTTTCTGATGTACCATTTTCTTAGTCTGAGATCCAGCACTCCAAAAAAAAAAAAACTCATTTTTTTTCCGTCTCAGTTCTTTTCTCGTTTTTTTCCCTTGGCTTCACTTCTCAGTTCCCTATCTTTCTCTAATTCCTCTGCATTCATTTCCTTTTTTATCCATATATTTTTGTATTTTTTCACTGTTTGCTAGTTTTGTCACTTCTGCTATCATTTGTGTTCTTAGTTTGATTTTCATTGGTCTGTGGTCTGTATGAACCCATCCTGTGTATGTCATTGATTTCTGTATCTAAATTCTGTCCTTCTTGAACTGCTTTTAGAATCTCCTTCACAATTTCTTTCTCTTACTTTTCTCTTTGGTATTTGTGTACATTGTGTTTTTCATTTATACCATAAACCACAATGCATTTCTTTTTGTCCACTGTGTCTCTCACCCAAATTTCCTTTTCTTTAATCACCTTGATCACTGTTTCCTGTGCATTCTCTTCTACCTGCTGCTGTACTATTTCTTTGAATGAGAGTTTTTGACTTTTGCATTCCTTTTTCCATTGATTTTTTATTTCGTTCAGATCAGTCTCTGATTCTTCCATTTTTTCTGTTACTGCTTTCAATTGTTCTTTTACCTCTTTCTTCAGTTCATCATTTGTATTTCTAACATCATTTTCCTTTCTTTCATTTTCTCTTTTTATCTCAGTTCACTTTTTAGTTCATTTAACCACTTCCATACGGTGACGCCTACGTAGGTGGCATGAGGAGCAAGTGGGTACTCGATGCCGACGTCGGCATCTTGATTATATTTATTGTAGTCATACCTACATAATTTCCATCCTTTCTAAACTGGCTTCATCAATTTTCTATGGTTATCAAAATACACAGGTGAAAGAGAACGAACGATTGAGCACTGACTTTATTTTTTATAATGCGATTATTATGATGCAACATCGCACATCGGGCAGCTAATGCTGCCAGACGTGCGATGTGCCCCAGAGTGAAGAGGTCAATTCCCTTGGTACAGGTAGTCGTCGACTTACGACCGAGTTCGGCTCTGACAGACAGGTCGTAAGCCGATCTGGATGCGAGTTGGTCTTTATATACAACCACTCCTCGTTTAACGACGACAATTGGGACCAGCTCGCCGCCGTTAACCGAATTGGTCGTTAAGCGAAAGTGTATACAGGTAGTCGTCGACTTACGACCTATGCGACTTACGACTGATCGACTTTACGACCACGAGATGGTGCAATAATATCTAACATTTAATAGAGTAATAGAATTGCAATGTTATGCCTGGCAGTGCAGTACATTACTCCGCACGCTGCGAGACGCGAGTATGATAGTTTTCGCAGGCTTCCGGCAGCGTCAGCATCCCAGCCAGCTAAATATTCTTTCATTTTGTTTGTTTGAAGTAAAATGTTTCCTAATTTTGCATTGCATTTTGTATTTTTGTATGTTTTGCAATTAATAAGATATAACAAACTTTTTATGCCTAGGCTAGTTTGTTGTCGATAACAATATGTTCGGTACAATACTTAAACGAAAAGAATGTGTTTTGTTGAAATAAAAAAAATCCTAATTTTGCCTTACATTTTGTATTTTTATGTTTTGCAATTAATAAAATGTAACAGTATTTTTTTATGCCTAGTCTGTTGTCAATGACAAAATGTTCGGCACAGCATTTTGTATTTTTATGTTTTGCGATTAATAAAATGTAACAGTAAACTTTATTTATGCCTAGTCTGTTGTCGATAACAATATTTTCAGTACAGTATGTAACCGAAAAGAATGTGTTTCGAAATATTTATTTCCTAATTTTGCTTTACAATGATTTTAATGTAACCAACAACAACGTAGCTCAAAGATAATAAGATTTTATTCAGTATGCATACGTTTCCTAAAAAAAGCCTGATGGTAAAATAATAAAGAGGTTAAAAAATACAGTATTAAATATCATAGGTCAAAGATGATAGGATTATATTCAGTATGCTTAGGCCTAGGCTACATTTCCCAAAGAAAATCAGATAAAACTATAAAAAGGTTAGAAAATACTATACAACATAGTTCAAAGATGCTAAGATTATTTCAGTATGCTAAATATACAGGTAAACGTCGACTTACGATGGCCGCGACTTACGATTGTTCGACTTTACGATGACGACGACGACGACGACGATATGATAATTTAACCCCTTCCATACGGTGCCGCAAACGTAGGCGTCATGAGGAGCAAGTGGATTCGCGACGCTGCCATATCGGCGTCTTGATTATATTTATTGTAGTCGCCCCTGTGTTTTTACATTCTCTCAAATGTGCCCTAAATCCCATTCTCTGTGGTTTTCAAAATTCGCGGGTGAAAGAGAGAACGATCGATAAAAGCGGTGACTATATTTTATGATGCGAGTATTATTACGTCACGTCGTACGGCTGGCATTGGCTGCTGCCCGCGAGATTTAAGTTCCGTACTGAAAATACATATTATAGTGTTTGAATATGGTAAAAAGGATAAAAATAATTAAATAAACTACTGTACATGTTTAATAGGCTATATTCAGTATCTCTGGTGGTTAATATACAGGTAGGCTAGGTACAGTGACCACGGAACAGAGTGGGGATCGACTTACGATGAGATCGTCTTACGATGGCTCTATCGAAACCTAATGCCATCGTAAGTCGACGTTTACCTGTAATATACAATATATATATATACAGTAACAAAAACAATATTCAAAGGGAAATATATACTGTATATACACCCACTCCTCGTTTAACAACCTACTCGGTTAATGACAACTCGGAGTAACGACGGGCTTTATGACAGACCAATATTTGTTTAATGTAAATCTCCCAAAGTTACGATGTCGTGTACGATAATTAAGTTGGCTGAGGCAAATTTGTATGATGTTATAAATGAACTTGTACGGTGGATATTAGCTGTGAGGTAAAGTGTTCTGAAGCTTAGGTCTACATTACCATCCTGCATGCTGGAAAAACTACCTGGGGTACAATATACAGTGCTCGACAAAAGTTCGCGGCGCCTTAGCGAATCTAAACAAAAATGCACAAAAATGTAATTAATCATTATATTTATTGGATTTTTACTCACCTAATACTTGGTTGGGAGTCCTTTGCGCTTTAACACAGCCTCAAGACGACGTGGAAGTGAAGCAGCTAGGTTGTGGAGGGTTGTAGGCTCCAAATTATCCCAGATTTCCTGAATGGCTCCCTCGAGCTTGGGTATAGAGCTGACGTCTTTGCCTTGTAACCTCTTCTTTATAATGTGCCACAAATTTTCAATTGGGTTCAAATCAGGGCTATTACCTGGCCAGTCCTTTATAAAGTTCACTTCACAGTCGTTGAGCCAAGTAGTGATGGATTTAGCAGTGTGGCAGGGGGCACCGTCCTGCTGAAAAACTGTGGCACCTGTTTTTTCAAATGATTCAGGTAAATTTTCACACAGAAGCTCCAAGTACACGTTTTGGTTCACTTTTAAGTTCTTGGGTAACACTACTAATGACCCCAAGCCCTTGCCGCTGAAACAGCCCCACACCATTAAAGTATCAGGGAATTTGACAGTACCCTTGACGTACCGAGGGTCAAGCGGGTCACTTCCATGTCGCCTTGGTGAAATAAAGAGTGTAATGAGGAATAGACATTTGGGAATGGATGCTAAGAGGAGACTGTACAAAGGAGTGATTGTGTCAACAGCACACTGTGGAGCAGAAACATGGAACATAAGAGAAGAAGAGAGAAGGAGTTTGAATGTGTTTGAGATGAGGTGTCTGAGAAGTATGATGGGGGTTACTAGGCTAGATAGAGTGAGAAATGAGGAGGTGAGGAGGAGAACAGGGGTGGGAAAGGAGCTGGGAAATAGGGTTGATGAAAGAATATTAGGATGGTTTGGACACATGGAAAGAATGAGTGAAGAAAGACTAGTAAAAGAGGTATGGAAGGCAGATGTGGAGGAAGTGAACATGAGGAAGGACGGGAGAGGACAGAAGACAGGGGTGAATGGAGATTGGTTGTATATGGATGATGTTGTGATTGCATGAGGTGGAATGGGCAGGGGGATGGGGGGTGAGGTAGTATGTGTGAGCAAATTTTGACGCAGCCCGAAGGGATTTCTCCCTGTCCTCTCCTTTTATGCAATGGGGGGACGGAGAGGGGGGGTCGCCGATTTAATGAAGCGGCCTTGCTGTGGATGTGCTGTGTCTTGCGACACTGCTTGTGACCCAGGACAGTGGACAAGGTGCAGGGATGACCCGTCATCCAGGAGGTGCTCAGATGAGAGGGAGGGTGGAGGGGTGTGGAGTGTATTCAGGGATGGAATGGGTGGGAATGATTTTATGCCTTTTTCTTTTTGGCTACCTCCCTTGTAAGGGGGAAAAAGCCTTGGTATGTATGTACCTTATCAAATGCCTTTTGTAGGTCCAGAAAGGCACATTCTGCCCACCCATCTCTCTCTTGTATTATGGCTATTAGTGTGTGTGTGTGTATTTACCTAGTTGTATTTACCCAGTTGTATTTTACGTGACTGGAGCTATGCTCGTGTTGACGTTTTTGTATCTCTCTACATCTAGTTTGTTTTTTAATTCATCTACATTTCTGGCATTAACTGTTTCACTGTTCAATTTGTTCTGGACGTCAATTACCTTGTGTGGGAAACTGTTCTTTTTCAGGTCTCTTCTGTAACTGTCTTTAGTTTCTTTGCGTGTCCTCTTGTTTCTTTTTTGTCCCATTTTAATAGGTCATCTCTATTAAGAACTTCCATACCTTTCATAATTCTAAAGATGGTCAACAAATCGCCTCTCTCCCTTCTCTGCTCTAGTGTTATCAATTGTAATTTCTCCAATCTTTGTTCATATGTCAAATTTGATAGTGTAGGTGCCATCTTGGTCGCCACTCTCTGGATTCTTTCTAATTTCTTTGTGTTCTTCTTTGTGCTTGGTGCCCACAATGTGTGTGTATGTGTGTGAGAGAGAGAGAGAGAGAGAGAGAGAGAGCTAATCTGAGATGATCATTTTAGTGTGTTATTATGAAGCATTATTTGATATGGATTTTCTCTTGTGTTTCATTTGTTTTGCAATAGATTGTTGATATTTTCATTTTATCTATTTATTTAATTTGTTATTTATTTTTCTTTCCCTATTAGATTAAAGGGTCATTCAGTGCTAGACGAGGCCAAGATAATCACAACCCTTATGGATATGGAAACTTCTGTTTGAACTGTTTGGCCGTTTTGTGTGGGCCAAGGCAACCCAGTCTTATAGGTATGTCACATCCATTCTGCACTTTCTGATTGACCCATTGTGTTTTGGGCTTTTGAATTATGAACCCAAAAGAAAAACTATATGGAACTAGTATGAATTGAAAGAAAAGTAGTGCTAAATGGATTGTTTTGTAGAATTATGACCCAGTTATGGATGATAGCTATTCAGTAATTTATTTTGCTATTACAGTGTATGCTTTCATTACCAAAGTTATATAGAAGATAATGTGTAATGGCATGAAACTGTGGTTATTGGTATAGAATTATGTTAGTTGTATTTATATCGTCTATAGTGTTGTCTTTAGAATAAAAGCATTGAGGAGCTAGAGACGCTTGTACATGGTGCTACTGCTGAGAAATGAAGATGCCCACTTCCAGTGACAGAGTCATCACCTTTCCTCACCCAATGAGATTGCAGTTCAGTGGAATAGTACCTGATTCTGAGACTGCACAAGGAGATCTATGCCTTATTTTCCAATGTCAAAAAACTTTCAATCTACACGAAATTGTACAGATATTGGGAATTTCTACACCAACCCCTTGGCTATGTTGCTGTATCTATCCCCCCTCCAAATATGCACCCATACAACATATATACATACACTACGACCGGAGATAATAGTCCATGATGAATTTTTACCATATCTCAATAACTACTACGTCGATTTAGATGAAAATTTACATGGCATTAGATTACACTATCAGTAGCCTTTCATTAAAATTTGAAGTCAATATCTTTGTTAGTTTTTTAATAATCCAATTGTTTTGTTTTTCAGGTGAACAGAGATAATAGTCCTGTTAAAAGGATTTATGTATTTTCATTAATTATAAGGATAAATATACAAAGTAAAGCAAAATAACAATTTTAAACAACCCATACCATAAGTATACAACATAACAATCAATTACAAGAATGAAATATTAAATATACATCTCATAAATTTATTATTAGTAAGGTAAGTTGAGAGTGGAGGATAGATGGAGAAGGAGGAAAGGGACAAAAGGTAGGGAGGTTCTTAGAGTGAACTCCTTGAATGAAAAGGAAAAGGAGAAGGAGTACGAAAAGAAGCTGAAGGAGGAGTGGGAGGGAGTAAAGGATAGAGCAGAGATGGGTGTGGAGGAGGAATGGGGATGGTTCAAGGAGGGAGTCTTAAAGTGTGCAAGGATGGTGTGTGGAACAAGAAGGACAGGGAGAAATAGAAGAAAGGGTAGTGAATGGTGGGATGAGGAAACAAAGAAGGTTGTAGAAGAGAAGAAGCGAGCATTCACAGATTGGTTACAAAAGAGGACAGGGGAGTCATATGAGAGGTACAAAGAAAAGAAAAGAGAAGTAAAGCAAAAGGTAAAGGAGGCAAAGAGGAGAGCAGATGTGAAATGGGGTAGGAGTATGACAGAAAATTTTGAAAGTAATAAAAAGATGTTTTGGAAAGAAATTAAGAGAGGAAGAGGAGGCGAATCAAGTAGGGAAGAAAAGGTAAAAGGTACAGATGGAGAGTTGATAATGGAAGAGATGGCAGTGAGGGGAAGATGGGCAGAATATTTTAGGGAGTTGCTAAATGTGAAGGAGGATAGGGAAGGAAAGATAGCTGCAGTGGGAAATACGAAGAAAATGAGAGTGATGAGTGAGGAGAACGGAGGAGAAATAAGGAAGGATGAGGTGAAGGCAGTTGTAAAGATGATGAAAGCAGGTAAGGCACCTGGTCTGGATGGATGTCATGCAGAATGTCTGAAAAAGGGAGGTTCAGTGATGGTGGACTGGGTGGTGAGATTATTTAATGTTTGCTGGAGAGAGGGTAAAGTACCGGAGGACTGGAGTAGTGCCTGTATAGTTCCTCTTTACAAGGGAAAAGGGGACAAGTGTGAATGTAGTAATTTCAGAGGGATTAGCCTGTTGAGTGTAGTAGGGAAGGCTTATGGGAGAATCTTAATTGAGAGGATTAGGAGAGGAACAGAAGGAGTAATTGGTGAGGAACAGTGTGGATTTAGGACGGGTAGAGGTTGTGTAGATCAGATCTTTGTGGTAAGACAGATATGTGAGAAAGCTATAGGAAAGGGGAAGGATATTTTTTGGGCTTTTATGGATCTGGAAAAGGCTTATGATAGGGTAGACAGAAAGGCACTGTGGGAGGTTATGCAGATTTATGGGATAGGAGGAAAGCTTTTGGGAGCTGTCAAGAGTTTTTATGTGAGTAGTAGAGCATGTGTTAGGATTGGAAATGGAGAGAGTGAGTGGTTTGAAGTAAAGGTGGGACTTCGTCAAGGATGCGTTATGTCGCCCTGGCTGTTCAACTTATACATGGATGGGGTGGTGCGAGAGGTGAATGCTAGGGTAGTGAGTCAGGGATTGGAGATGGTTAAAGAAAATGGAGAAAAGTGGGAGGTGAGCCAGCTGTTGTTTGCGGACGACACTGCGCTTGTGGCAGGGTCAGAGGAGGGATTGAGGAAGCTGGTGGCAGAGTTTGGGAGAGTATGTGATAGAAGAAAGCTAAAGATAAATGTGGGTAAAAGTAAGGTGATGAGATGTACAAGGGGTGAAAGTGGCAGTAGACTGGAAGTGAACATTAAGGGAGAGCGACTGGAGGAAGTGGATAGTTTTAGATACTTGGGTGCAAGTGTAGCAGGAAAAGGTGGAGTGAAGGTGGAGGTAGAAGTTAGATTGAGAGAAGCGAGTAAATGCCTTGGTGGTTTAAAGAGTGTAATGAGAAATAGACATTTGGGAATGGATGCGAAGAGGAGACTGTATGAAGGAGTGATTGTGCCAACAGCACTGTATGGGGCAGAAACGTGGAACATAAGAGAAGAAGAGAGAAGGAGTTTGAATGTGTTTGAGATGAGGTGTCTGAGAAGTATGGTGGGGGTTACTAGGCTAGATAGAGTGAGAAATGAGGAGGTGAGGAGGAGAACAGGGGTGAAAAAGGATTTGGGAGAGAGGGTTGATGAAAGAATATTAGGATGGTTTGGACACATGGAAAGAATGAGTGACGAAAGACTAGTAAAAGAGGTATGGAAGGCAGATGTGGAGGGAGTGAACATGAGGGGACGTCCTAGGATGAGGTGGATGGATGGGGTGAAGGGGGCTTTGGGGAAGAGGGGAATGTCTGTTGAGGAAGGAAGGGAGAGGACGGAAGACAGAGGTGAGTGGAGAATGGTTGTATATGGATGATGTTGTGACGACATGAGGAGGAATAGGGGTGGGGTAGTATGTGTGAGTAAATTTTGACGCAGCCCGAAGGGATTTCTCCCCGTCCTCTCCTTATATGCAAAGGGGGACGGAGAGGGGGGGTCGCCGATTAAATGAAGCGGCCTTGCTGTGGATGTACTGTGTCTTGCGACACTGTTTCTGACCCAGGGCGGTGGGCAGGGTTCAGGGATGACCCGTCATCCAGGAGGTGCTCAGATGAGAGGAAGGGTGGGAGGGGTGTGGAGTGTATTTAGGGATGAAATGGGTGGGAGTGTTTTTATGCCTTTCCTTTTGTGGCTACCTCCCTTGGAAGGGGGAAAAAGCCTTGGTATATGTATGTATGTATGTATTTGATATATGATCCATTTTGTCTGATGACCTCAAATATGTGGTTGGTAGTTGAATCAGTCAGTTTTGTGATAGTGGCGGGTGGTACTGTTCTAGCAGCTTCTTTTATTGCTTCCCACAGTGAATCCTTAGACGTATATTGCTTGCCATTTAAGTAGATCTTCTTTTTTATGATACTCCACAAGTTTTCAATCGGATTTAAATCCGGAGAACAGGCTGGCCACTTCATCAAAGTGTCTCCATTAAATCCCATGGAGGAGAGCATTTCCGTTGTTCTCTTGGCAGCATGTGCTGGTGCATTATCATCAATAAAAATGACTTTTGTGAGAGGATATTTTCAATAAAGTCACAGTATGTTGTTGCAGTAATTTTCACACCTTCTGGCACTTTAAATGGGCCAATCATAGTGTCTCCCATGATACCTGCCCAAAACATTACTCCTCCACCCCCTTGTTGACGCCGCAAACGCATGTGAGCTGGGTTATCATTAAATATCCAACCTTTGCTCCATCCATCAGGCCCGTCTAACGTGGCTCGGCACTCATCTGTAAATAATATATTCTTAACATCGGTTTTCATGTGTTTCCTCACCCATTCTAGCCTACCTTTTTTATGTTTCGGTGCCAATGGAGGCCTACATGTAGGTTTATTATATTTAGCAAGTTGAGACAATATCTTATTTCAGGTTGTTCTGGAGACATCTTGAATTCCAGCATCTGCAAACAAGGTTTTACTTGTAGTTCCAGGGTTTTTCCTTACGCATCGCTTAAGATGAGAGATGTCACGCGATGTAACAGACTTGAACTTCCCTTTATCACTGCGCACTTTCCTAAATTTGAGATTTTGTAAAAATCTACGAATTGTCTTTATATGTCGACCTAGTTTCTTGGCTACTTCACCAGCTGACTTTCCTTGTGCTATTTCCTTTATAATTTTGTTTCTCTCACACTCTGTAAGATCTTTCCCACGCCCCATTCTTTAATATTCAATAGGAGGACTATTATCTCTGTTCACCTGAAAAACAAAAAAATTGGATTATTAAAATACTAACAAAGATATTGACTTCAAATTTTAATGAAAGGCTACTGATAGTGTAATCTAATGCCATGTAAATTTTCATCTAAATCGACGTAGTAGTTATTGAGATATGGTAAAAATTCATCATGGACTATTATCTCCGGTCGTAGTGTATATCAAGGCTTTTTCCCCCTTACAAGGGAGGTAGCCAAAAAGGAAAAGGCATAAAATCATTCCCATCCATTCCATCCCTAAATACACTCCACACCCCTCCACCCTCCTTCTTCCCTCTTATCTTAGCACCTCCAGGAGGTACCCATACAACACTTGTCCAAAAATCCATTCATTTCCCCTCCCATTGTATCTCCTCATGGATGAAGGGTCATCCCAGTCTCTTGCCACACTGCTCAGGTCAGAAGCAATACAGGAAGACCCAACATCTCCTCTAGACTGAACTGCCAAAGCTTGTGTTTACCTCCTCATCTTCTTTAAATAACCCCCCCCCCCCACACACACACACCTCATCCACTTGAGAAATATATAGAGCAGACTAGAATTCCTTTGGGCCATGTCATTTCCTTGTTGATTTACAACCACTCTCCATTGATCTATGCACCCTCTTCTTTTCCTAAATCCAAACTGCTTTTCCCCCAGTTGCTCCCTTTGCTCCCTTCCAGGAAACACCCTCCCATATATATGACCAACTACACTTAGCAGACTGGTCCCTCTAAAACTACTACATTAATCTATGTGTATGTATGTATATATCTGTCAATCTGTTGCCCCAGGTCTCTCTTGCAGGAGACCCACAGCTCCCAGGGAACCAGCAGCAATCAGTTGGCTCACAACTCATTTAAGGAGGAGATATTGTGTTGGTGTTTAGGAAAAGGACAATGTAGGATGAGGTGTTCTGTGTGTTGGTAGCATCTGGGTCAATTTGATAGTGTGGACAGGTCTCTTCTATGTTCCTATTGTTTTAAAACTGGATGGTGACCTGAATGTAGTCATTCTCGAGTGATTCTTGCTTGTTGTGGGAGTTTGGTGGTCACTTTTAGTACTTGTTTCGTGATCTAAGTATGGATATGTTGCATGGTGCAGGTGGTAGGCTGCCGTAGATGTTTAGGGAGTATGCTTTTTTCACCTGATTGTGGTTGTGTTATGTAATTTGATGGGCGGGTGGTATTGAGGGCTCAGGCATGCACTTGGAATAGAGAACTGAGTCATTGGATTAATGGATTTATTTAAGTTGGTGTGTGCCCATATAGACAGAGGGATATAATTTGAAGTGTTGATGGTTCCAGTATATTCAAAAGTACTAATACTGTAGATTTTTAAAGTTGAGAATGCAGGAGGGTCATATGAAACATGCAGAATTATAAAATGAATAGGTAGACTAGTAAGTTTTGATTTGTGGAAACATATGCAGATATGTAGGTTGCAAAAATTGCCAGCAGATTTGTCATTTTTGTAGCTGATATTGGCTGTCCACAATTATTTCACAGACCGTCGTGGTGTGGTGACACCTGAGTACTTGGCAGGTCTGCAACCACGAATGAACGAGAATCAGGTCAGCTCACGCAGTTATGGGGCAGTAAGAACGGCTCAGCCCAGTGTAAGTCCTTACGTGGTGTCAGTAGTTGAACAGGACCCAATGTTTCCATGCTGGGCACTGAGGGACTCTTTGAGTTTGCTCTTTTTTTGCTTCCATGAGGACCTACTGCTGGGCCATTGTGGTCCTGTCAACCATCGTAGGACCAAAGGCACTAGCTGCATCTTGAGCTTTTTTCTTTTTTTGTTTTCATTTCTATACTGCACTAAGTTATTAATTCAATTGAGTCATGCATGGAATTGAGTTCTGATTAAATAAATCAATTCTTTTGTGTATATTTGTGTTCCAGAATGGAAATGTGGTTCAGAGGGGTCCCTTGCCAGTAGGCTCTGAAGGTGGGAGTGAATCAGTCAGTGGTGGCACTGGTGGAGGTGTTGGCATGGCAGTCAATGGAGGAGTGGTTAACTCTCTGAAGAAGAAGTCAACTTCATCTCAGTCCATCAATGGTGGGTACCCAGGGTTAGGGCGAGGTGATTCACCATCAGGTGTGGTGACTACTGCTGTGACTGTGGCCACCCTGAGACACGGTCTTCTTGTACACACACTGCCCAGGAAGTTTCATCTCTAGGTTCAACATCCTGCACCTCTGTGATTGTGGTTATATGCAGAAGTAATGGGTGGTGCAGGTGATTTAGGTTATGGAGGAATTTCCAGAAATTTGTATTAGTAAGAGCCTTTGTAAGATATTGAAACGAGAGATACAACTTGGAGGCAGCTTGTACATTGGAAGGGTACTAATGTAAAATTGGTGATGGGATACATGTGAAGCATTTTCTGTGTGTGGTTTAGCTTGGATATTTTAGCCTTGAAAATTTGGGTTTGATACATTCAATATCTTTGCTTGGTCATAACTTTTAGATGATGATGAAATATTTAGGCAGTTAGAGCTTTGGTGGTGTGATTGGCTTGTTAAAGTGGCTTTTGGAGTATTGCTGTGCAGAAGTATTGGTATGGTTTTGCCCATATCTAGCAGACTAGAGAGGGTGATACAAAGTGAAAGATCTAGCATTTATTTGCTCATGTGTGGGTATGAATAAACTTAAGATATTTCATTGCATCTCGCCTTCCCCAGTTACCCATGCTGCTGTCGACATGAATCATGGGGAACTTGTTTAACAAATTTATTTCATATGAAGTTTTAGTTGAACATTATTGATAGTACACTTGTATCCTATTCACTGGTTGGTAAATATAAAGATAGAGGAGGGCACACATTGAGAAAATATGCTAGATGTCACTAGATTTTTAAATTAAAGATGAAATTCAAGACTTGGTAGAGATGTTTCTCTTCAGATATTCATAATTTACATATAGTTGGAAACTGATTTTTAGTAGTAGCCTTGTTATGTGATGTGGTTGATATTGTGATTGGCAATATCAATCAATTTGTTGTCCTTGCTCTCTCTTGTAAGAGAATTGTGACCCCAAGGAAAACAGCCCCAAATGTCACTCAGTGAAGAGATTCTGTGATGCTTTCTGGAAAGAATATTTGTAGTACAAGGTGCTCTGCATCTTCTGTTTCACCTGGGACAATTTGAGTTTATTGCCAGGCCGATTTTGTGCGGGTACTGTTTTAATTCAGGGTGGTGACCAGAACATAGTTGTGCCTGTACATTTCTTGTTTGCTTCATATGTGATTTCTCTGCTAGGTTGATTTCTAGGGGAGTTTGGGGAAGTATAGAACTTGCAGTTTATTGTTGAGTGCTTGTTTTGTGAATGTGTATGTGTTTTTGTATTAACATGGCATATTATGAGGTACTGGGGGTAGGTTATTGCAGGTACTGCTGAGGTTTTTTTATGTTGTGTTTAGTGGGTTTTGTGTCATGTGATGTGAGGTTTTGTACAAGTATTTATTGGCAAAAACTAGCACTTCAGACCTTGGGGACAGTATTGTGCTAGAGAGATGGAGTCATGGAGGTGGTAAATGAAAGATTTAAGTAGAGCAGCAAAAACAAGGGATATAAGTTAAGTGATCAGCATTCTATTTTTGATAGGAGAATCTTTTCCAATGATAAAAGAATGCTATATGACTTTGGTCCATAAGGATGTCACTAAAGTCCCCAAAATATTCATGGCATAAGACTAATGCAGTCCATACCCTATACAGGATATCACAAAGGGGGTGGGAAAATTTGAGAACTCTTGCTTAGAATTGTGTACCTATCATTCTAAAGTGCTGATCTATGTGAAGGATTTTGGTTTCTGTATGTACAGTTCTGTTGGTGTAGTCTTGATACAGCCAGTTGCTATATTTGATTTACTATTTTTTTTTATAGTTTCTTGCTGTCATTGTTTTTTTTATTGGTGGATATCATGCTGTGAATACATAGTTATATACAGCTCTTATGAGTTGTTGTATACAGTGATAAATTTTTTCTGCTGTCCAAATCCTGTGCCTGCTGCTGTTCTTCTAAAATTTAAATTTCTGTATGTCTTCATTGAAGGATCTTTATGGGGTGAAGGTTGTCTGTGCATCAGATGTGAGGCCAGGCATTTTTGGGGTTTTGTCTAGTGAGAGAGATTGACTTCTGATGGGAAACAAACATTCTGTTTTGTCCATCATAGTTCCTCCCTTTAGTCAAACACTCCACATCCAACCAGTTTTCATTACTTTTGATGCCTTTTGTACCTCATCTTTTCATATATCCTTTTCTTTTTCCACTCCACCATACACTTTCCTTTCTCATCATTTACCAGCAGAGCCATGCCTACACTCCCGTGCCCCCCACATCATTCTCAACTCTCACCACACTCCCAAACTCAAAATCACCCCCCCCTTTCAACTTAGTTTTACTTAATACCAACACATCTTTCTTCCCTCTCACAAACAAACTGCCAATATCTTTTCTTTCACTCTCATTTGCACCACAACCACACACATTTAATGGCACAATTTTTAGGGTTCTTGGACCTCTCCCAGACCCTCTTATATCTTGACCTCTCATCTCATAGGATGGACATACAGAAAGCAGAATCCTTAGTTGGAGGATTTCTACTTGATGAAATGTGAGGCAACACTTAAATTGAATTAGTAAAATGTATTTTGTAGGAAGCTGCACATTTCCAATAATCTCAACTTGTTTACTATAGCTGATTGCTGTAATGTTACTACTAAACAAACTCAAAATCAACACCATTCCTCTGGACTCTTTTCAAGGAGGTTAAATGGGAAACTTAAATTATGGATAGTTTTCTCTTAAGTTGTGTGGAGCTCAACTTAGTAACTCACTTAAACTTTAGTGGGATCTTTAGATGACATTTAGTGTTAGTTTTCCAGTAGAGCATTTTGATATTTTGTAATTGCTAATGAGTCTCCATGATATCTTTCAACATGATTCTTCATAAACTAGCAATTACATGCTTTCAATCCGTCCTGAAGAAAAAGCAATATGTTTTGTGTTGTTGCAGTGCATCACATTAGAGCTACATGGAGGCATGCCTATGGGAATAGTTTGGGCTCTATTTCTCTAGTGTATTGACATTGTGAATACCTTTGTGGTATGGAATATAGTGAAGTGTGGTATGAGGTTATTACATTGTATAGCTGTATTTCAAGGACCCTGGAAATATGGAAATTAAATACTTGCATGTTGCAATTTCTCAGTTTACATGTTCTTAATATAATTATGTTCTCCACAGTTCACATTAGAACTGCTAGTGGTTAAGGCTTTGATTTGCTACTTTTATCAAAGCATTAGTAATTGTCAGTCATGACTATTATCATTTTAATTTTCTTATGATTGCAGGATCAAACAAGTTTTCTGAGTTAAGGGGGGAAAAGCTGGGATGGATATGAACATAGTAGGATTTGCCAAAGAGTAAGCAGAAATGTGTAGAAATTATTATGACTAGGTAGTTGATGTTTTTTCAGTGGGCTTTCCATATCTGAAGCACACATTACCGTACAACTAGACCCACACACTATCAATGTTTACTACCTGCACTTGCTTATTTTATTTTGCACTGACTATGAAATATAATTTTATTTCTTTGATATATAGATATATATATGGGATGATCACTGGCCAAGCAGGTTAAAGTGTTGCTACTTAAGGTGAAGGTTGAGGTGTTGGCAGTTCAAGCCCTGCCACTGGCGAGTTGAACTAAGGGCATGGTTCATTAAATTCCATGCCACAAAGTCCTCTGTAAGGGGCACTGTCTTAGCTTCCTGATAGGGGAGAGTTTGTGACTTTAAAACAAATCAATATATATATATATATATATATATATATATATATATATATATATATATATATATATATATATATAATATATATAAATATATATATATATATATATATATATATATAGATATACACACACAACACACATATCAACTGAAGAAGTAATTATAAGATTGTCTTTCAGGGAAAGGGAATTATATGAACATTACAAAATCAGATTTTTTTTTTGCCCCACTTTATGTAAATTGAAATAGGGAGGTAGTATGGATGACCTTGCAACCTTGGAAATATTTATCTCATCTAAAAAAGTCTACTGATACCTTGCTCCCATATCTGAACTGCCATTATTCCATGATTCACATGTATTGTGTACCATTTTTATTTCTTCAGAATTGAAAATTTAACACTGAAGTGACAGAGTGGAGACTGAGAGGGGTGGGGTGGCATTGGGAAAGAGGGGAATGGCTGTTGAGGAAGGAAGAGAGAAGACAGAAGATAGGGATGAGTGGAGAATGGTTGTGTATGGATGATGTGATGCATGGAAGGGAGTGAGGGAGTGGGTGGGAGATTGGGAATGAAAGAATATGTGTGAAGGATTTTTTTTTTTTTTTTTTTTTTTTTTTTTTTGTCTGTATCGCTTTTGACCTAGGGCACTGGGCTAGATGTAGGGATGACCTGTCATCCAGGAAGAGCAAAGATAGCAGGGGGGGAGGGGGTTGAATGAGAGTGGAGTATGTGGGGATGGTATGGGTGGGAGTGGATTTTATGCCTTTGTTTTTGGCTACTTCCCTTGTAAAGGGGAAAAAGCAGTTGGTATATGTATGCATGAATTATTATTATTATTATTATTATTATAATAATAATAATATAGATGATGCTGTGATGCATGGAAGGGAATGGGTGGATTATAGGGTGGGGGTTAGGAATTATGTGTGAGTGATATTTTGATGCAGCCATAAGGGATTTCTCCCCATCTCTTTTTCTGCATGAGGGTACAAAGTGGGGGGATTGGCGATTAAATAAAGCAGCCTTGCTGTGGATGTGCTATGTCTTGTTGCATTGCTTCTGACTCAGG
Organism: Oratosquilla oratoria; assembly: GCF_046742065.1. Classification (NCBI taxonomy): domain Eukaryota; kingdom Metazoa; phylum Arthropoda; class Malacostraca; order Stomatopoda; family Squillidae; genus Oratosquilla; species Oratosquilla oratoria. The sequence goes on from NC_134782.1 coordinate 37,454,727, forward strand.
GCAGTGGGCGAGATGCAGGGATGACCTGTCATCCAGGAGGAACCAAGATAAGAGGGAGGGAGGGGTGTTGAGTGGGAGTGAAGTATGGGGGGTTGAAATGGGTGGGAGTGGATTTATGCCTTTGACCTTCGCTATCTCCCTTATAAGGGATAAAGGTCCTTGGTATATGTATGTGTTATTATTATTATTATTATTGTTATTATTATCATTAGATATAGAAAGATTAGTAAAAGAAGTGTGGAAGGCAAAGGTGGATTGAATGAACATGATGGGTGACTGGTGATAAAATGAATGGATGGGGTGAAATGGATGTTGAGCAAGAGGGGGATGTCTGTTGAGGAAGGAAGGCAGAAGGCAGAAGATAGGGGCAAGTGGAGAATGGCTGTGTATGGATAATACTGTGATGTATGGAAGGGAGTGGGTGGGAGATATGGGGGATAGGGAGTGGTTATGTATGGATAATATTTTGACGCAACCCAAAGGGATATCTACTTGTCTTCAGTGTTTCTGCATAAGGGGATGGAGAGGGGGGGTCACTGATTAAATTAAATGGCCTTACTGTGGATGCGCTGTCTTGCTGCATTGTCCCTGACTCAGGGTGATGGATGAGATGCAGAAATGACCTGTCATCCAGGTGGAGCCAATATGACAGGGAGGGAAGGGTGGTGAATGGAAATGGATTGGGTGGGGATGAAATGAGTGGGGATAGGAGTCTTTGGTATGTGTATGTTTATTGTTGCTAATATGATTATTATCATTATTATTATTATTGTTATTATATTAGTAGTTGGGAGATAGGGTTGCTGAAATAGTATTGGGATGGTTTGGATTCATGGAAAGAGTGAGAGAAGAAAGATTAGTAAAAGAAGTGTGGAAGGCAGATGTGGATGGAGTAAACATGAGGAGGCAACAGAGGATGAGATGGAAGGATGGGGTAAAAGGGGCATTGAGCAAGAGGTGGATGTCTGTTGAGGAAGGGAGAGAGAAGGTAGAAGATAGGGGTGAATGGAGAATGGTTGTGTATGGATGATACTGTGATGCATGGAAAGGAGTAGGTGGGGGATGGGGGTGTTAGGGTGTAGTTACATGTGAATGATATTTTGATGCAGTCTGAAGGGATTTATCCCTGTCTTCGTTGTGGCCTTGCTGTGGATGTGCTGTTGTCTTGTTGCATTGCTTCTGACCCAGGGCAGTGGGCAAGATACAGGGATGACCTGTCATCCAGGAAGAGCCAAGATAAGAGGGAGGATGGGAAGGAGGGATGGTGAATGGGAGTGAAATGAGTGGGTGTGGAATTATGCCTTCTGACTTTGGTTACCTCCCTTGTAAGGGGGGAAAAAACCCTTGTTATGTATGTAATATTATTATTCTTACCGTTTCAATAATATATGTACCCTTACTACCCATTTTTATTATATGCAGATTTATTCAGTTAAGGCTTGATTATTTATTTTCATACCTTATCCACTCAATAGTTTAGATATTCTAGAACACCCCTATAGACTAGTCACAACATTATATTTTGAAATTAATTTGTACTCATTGAGAAATGCTGAGCTACTTTTTTACTTTGACATAGACAGGCCTCAGGTTTGGGGTCAGTAAGAACACCATTCACATACTTCCTGCATATCATTTGGGGTGTATTAGAAGGAATAGAGTATTGTGAAGACTAGCAATCTCACCAAAGAAATTATTTACCAAGAAACAGGCATAAGGGATGGATCAAAGGGGTAATCAGTTCATTGTCCCAGGTCTTTCTTGCAGAAGACCTGTGACCTCTAGGAGGTAATACTTTAGTTACCTGATTAGCCAACAAAAGGTTCTTGATCCTGAGACTCAGCTGTATGAATGTGTGTGAATGTAGTAGTTACTGATTCTGCTTTCAAGTCATTCAGTGAAGAGATTTTGTGTTGCTGTGTGGGAAAAAGTACAGGGTAGTGTGGTAAAACACATTTTGTTTCTTATGGTTGGTGTTTGCATTGGGAACAGTTCATGTCTGTTGCTAGGCCAATTCTGTTTTATAATTTCAATGCAGAATGGTGACCTGGACATTGGCATGTCAGTGCAAACTTACTTGCTTTAGGAATGAGTTCTCTGTTGGGTTGATTTGTGGGGGAGTTTGGTAAGTAGAGAATTTAGCAGTCTTTTGTGGAGTGCTCATTTTGTGATTGAGTATTTATGTTTTTATATAATGTATTATGTGGTACTTGGGGATAGGTTATTGTAGGTGTTGAGTAGAATACAGCTAGAATTGTATTAAGTTGAGTCTGGTAGGCTGTGTTTAAATATGGCCCAACTCTGGAAATGGGGTATTTATTTAAAAGTTTTGCAAAGCTAGGGGTTTAGTCAGTTTCTCTTAATTTATCTGTGTGATGTACCCAGGCACTAGAAATTTATTAGTATCCAGTAACCATCAAGTTACTCAAGGACTGTATGCACACTGGTTTTGTGTGTTTGGGTAAGTGAATGCACTTGAAAGAGGTCATGCAATTCAACAATATTTGGCTGTGAATAGTTTCACTTAGAGTCAAAATAATAATGTTTATAAGTTATACTCATTTATTTTGTAAAAAAGCTGTTATCTCATTATGAAAGTTATTATTTAGTATACAATTACTTATACCATAATCACCAAAGATTTAATGTATAGTACAAAAAAAGCATACAGAGATCATGTAGGCCACTTCAAGTGCCTCATTAACAGTCTGAATGATTACATTAAGGTAGATTTATACCGTTGTTATTTTCATGAACCAGCATTTCTTGGTAATGAATATTTCATTGCTTTGATGTGAATGTAATCATATGATTTCTGTATGTGTCATTTTGCTAGAATCATATTTACTATTTGTGAAGTATATGTAGGTCTTTTTTGTGTATTAATCTTGGTTATTGTCACAATGTTATTTGCATTCTGTAAAAGATGGTGAAAAATTCTAGTGTTTATAGTATTTTAAGATATGGTTTCTTTAGTAATTAAAGAATTGTCATTAAGATGTATTGCATAGAGAATTTAGCACATGGATGTTAATTTCATATAATACAGGTTTGTGTTTCCATGAAACTATTCTTTTATGTGTTTTATTATGTAAGTCAATGAGCTTACATCATTGATTAGAAGTTGATGTCTAGTTTTCTTTATTGTCAAAAGTAGTTTACATTATTGTAGGTTAGGTGTGATTCATCATGAATGTAACTGAATGACTGGAGTGCAAATGTGAGTTATGTCCAAAGGTGCTGTAGATCAGTCTTAAGGGTCATAGATCTGCACCCTGATGAATTTATGTTCAGAAGCTTTCAAGTCATGCAATTAGATTCTTGTGGGTAATGAATTTCAGTGTGAATTTGTAAAACTTGATTGGTGTATTTTGCTGACATGTTGGCGACTGGTTGTTGTGTACTAGGATTCCCTTAAATTGGACCAAAGGATTAGGACATGTCATAGATACTTACTCCAGATAATTTACAAATATAATTCAGGGATAGAGTGAAGATTAGATATGTCAGTTTATGATTTCTGGAATTAGGGTACTTTGGTGGTGACCCAGAATTCATGTTTGACTGTAAGAGCAATTTTGTCAAGCTTGAAATAGTTTTGAGTTTGTTAATTGCAAGGAAAGGATTGGTATTTGTAGACCCACTATATGTTTCATTGGTTTTATTTTTAATTTTCACTTGACTTCAGTCTATGATGTGTAGGTGTTATTTCTGATGGAAACTTAAGCTTAAGAAATTTCATATTAAGTTTTAATCAAGTTAGCTTTTCATCTTATTTTGTGGTAGGGTTTCAACGGAGGTATTGGAGAGTTTTGCAAGTTGACATTTTATATTGTTGGATAACGCCTGAGGGTACATTGGAAAGTCATAGAATTCAGTATTTCATGGACTTGTTTGTATTACATATAAGATCTTTTTAAAACTGTCAAATTTTTGTATGGTAAACAAATAAAGTAGCTTTTGTAGATGGTATTTCTTTGTACTTCCATTGAATATCTCCAATTTGCTGGTACACACTCTTTCAAATGATAGACATTGCAAACATTGTCAAAACTTGGCTGATGGAGTGTTCTTCCTTTGATTCCCAGTTCTTTTGTTTTGTTGGAGTGTCTTTTTTTTTTTTTTTTTTTTTAAGTCATGGTTGTAGTTCCCTGGTCCAGTCTGGTTATGCTTTGTAGTCATTGATGGCATAATTAGTTGCATCTTCAAGTTTAGCTCTTTGTCTTAATTATTGAGTCATAATGTGAAATCTGTCTAAACATCATGCACAGGATCCTTGTGGAGTTCATAAATATTCAGAGTAAATTCAAACAATCAAGCTAGGCCATTGCAAGCTTTGAACTTGGGTCCCACTGAGTGTGAGACCCGAGCATTACTACTCACGATGGCTGGGCCTGATTGTCTGAATTACATTGCTGGTACAACCAATTTCTTCTTTAATTCAGAGTAAAGTTATAGTATCAACAGTTTACACTTGTAATTATTAGTATGAGAAATGTCCTGTGTTTGATGAGAAAGTATTTCTAGTCAATGGTGTGAAAATGTGGTGTGTATAGCTAGTACAGTATTCTTATTTTTAACTTGCGAATTATTATTTTGTGATCAATCATTTGCATGAACCTTTTAGACTTTGGACTGTTTGATAGGCTGATTGTATTGTATGATGATATGTTGGAGTTTGTTGTAGTTTTGTGTTGTATCGATGTCTTAGGATGTTTATAGACATTCATATTTGGCAGTAAAGATGTATCTGTACTGTTTAACTAGCACATTTGTAGATATTTTTGTAACTTGACATTATTTTCCTAATTGTAGTTGGAATATTTTGAAAGTGATATGTTGCATTGGAACAACAGTGATATTGAGTAAATATTATTAATTAAATTGGTTTGTTTTGAAAATTTCTAAATTTTTTGATATTTAGAATTAAGATACAGAGGTTGTTGCCTTGTTTCAATGGTTTGAAATGCATAGCTTCACAGTGGCTGGCATTCTTGGGCCTTTCAATAGATTCTTGGAAGAAATTTTGGACTGTTGTCATATGTTGTATTAATGTGAGACAGTATGTAACTCATTAGTTTGTAATAGTAAGAGGAGAGGGCAACTGGTTGTGAGCTCTCCATGTGTGAAAAGGTGGAGGAAGCACAGTTGTAATTGATAGAGATTTTGGCACCCCTACCATACTTCTCAGGCATTTCATCTCAAACATGTTCACACTCCTCCTCTCTTCCTCATGTATGTTCCATGTTTCTGTTCCATTCAGTGCTGTCGGCACAATCACCCCTTCATACAACCTCCTCTTAGCATCTATTCCCAAATGTCTATTTCTCATTACACTTTTTAATCCCCCAAGGCATTTACTTGCCTCTCTCAATCATTCCACCTCCACACCTTTTCTCGCCACATTTGCACCCAAGTATCTAAACCTATCCACTTCCTCTAGTCTCTCCCCCTTAATACTCACTTCCAGTCTGATGCTACTTTCTCCCCTTATACATCTCATCACCTTACTTTTACCTACATTTATCTTCAACTTCCTTCTTTCACACACATTCCCAAAACTCTTTTACTAACTTCTTCAACCCCTCCTCTGATCCTGCCACAAGTGCAGTGTTGTCAGCAAACAACAACTGGCTTTTCTCCCACTTCTCTCCATTTTCTTTAACCATCTCCAATTCCCAACACATTATCCTTGCACTTACCTCTAACACCACCCCATCCATGTATAAATTGAACAGCCAAGGCGACATAACACATCCCTGACAAAGTCCCATCTTTACCTCAGACCACTCATTCTCTCCATTTCTGATTCTAACTCAGGCTCTACTACTCTCATAAAAACTCTTGACTGCTCTTAACAGCTCTCCTCCTATCCCATATATCTGCAATACCTCCCAAAGTGCCTTCCTGTCTATCCTGTCATAAGCCTTTTCCAAATCTATTAATGCTCAAAAAACATCCTTACCTTTTCCTATAGTTTTCTCACATATCTGTCTTACCACAAATATCTGATCTACACAACCCCTACCTGTCCTAAATCCACACCGTTCCTCACCAATTACTCCCTCTGTTCCTCTCCTAATCCTCTCAATCAAGACCCTCCCATAAGTCCTCCTAACTACACTCAATAAACTGATTTCTTTGAAACTACTACACTCACACTTGTCCCCTTTTCCTTTGTAAAATGGAACTATACAAGCATTCCTCCAGTCCTCCAGCATTCTATCCACTCTTAAACAAACATTAAATAACCTCAACAGCCAGTTCACAATCATTGTACCTCATTTTTTTTAGACATTCAGCATGACACTCATCCAACCCAGGTGCCTTACCTGCTCTCATTATCTGAACCTGTTCAGTGTGATGACGCCTATGTAGGCATCATGTAGGCATGAGTGGGTATATGAGGATGCTGGCATCGGTGTCTCGAATATATATATTTTTTTGTAGTTATACATGAGTTACCCCCAGATTCTGTGAACTGGCTTGATCATGTTTTCTGTATGTATAATTACTTGGGTGCAAATGCAAATGTGGCAGGAAAAGGTGGAGTGGAGGTGGAGGTAGAATGTAGAGTGAGAGAAGCGAGTAAATGCCTTGGTGGATTAAAAAGTGTAATGAGGAATAGACATTTGGGAATGGATGCTAAGAGGAGACTGTATGAAGGAGTGATTGTGCCAACAGCACTGTATGGAGCAGAAACATGGAACATAAGAGAGGAAGAGAGAAGGAGTTTGAATGTGTTTGAGATGAGGTGTCTGAGAAGTATGATGGGGGTTACTAGGCTAGATAGAGTGAGAAATGAGGAGGTAAGGAGGAGAACAGGGATGGAAAGGGAGTTGGGAGATAGGGTAGATGAAAGAGTATTAGGATGGTTTGGACACATGGAAAGAATGAGTGAAGAAAGACTAGTAAAAGAGGTATGGAAGGCAGATGAGGAGGGAGTGAACATGAGGGGACGTCCTAGGATGAGATGGATGGATGGGGTGAAGGGGGCTTTGGGGAAGAGGGGAATGTCTGTTGAGGAAGGACGGGAGAGGACAGAAGACAGGGGTGAATGGGGAATGGTTGTATATGGATGATGTGATACATGAGGTGGATTGGGGCTGAGGTAGTACGTGTGAGCAAAATTTGACGCAGCCTGAAGGGATTTCTCCCCGTCTTCTCCTTTTATGCATGGGGGGACGGAGAGGGGGGATTGCTGATTTAATGAAGCAGCCTTGCTGTGGATGTGCTGTGCCTTGCGACACTGCCTCTGACCCAGGGCAGTGGACAAGGTGCAGGGATGACCCGTCATCCAGGAGGTGCTGAGATAAGAGGGAGGGTGGAAGGGAGTGGAGTGTATTTAGGGATAGAATGGTTGGGAATGATTTTATGCCTTTTTCTTTTTCTACCCACCTTGAAAGGGGGAAAAGGCCTTGGTATATGTATGTATGTATGTATAATTATTCAGATTAAAAAAGAACGAGTGATACCGCAGTGACGCTATATTTTATAATCCGAGTAGTGTGATGCAAATTACATATGGCAGCCAATGCTGCGTGTAAGAATTTGAGCCATACTGAAGTGGTTAACAACTGCTTTCACCTCATCTTTCCTTATTTCTCCTCCATTTTCCTCACTCATCACTGTCATTTTCTTGGTGCTTCCCACTGCAACTACCTTTCCCTCCCTATTCTCCCTCACATTTAGCAACTCCCTAAAATACTCTGCCCATCTTGCTCTTACTGCCTCTCTTCCATTATCATCTCTCCATCTGCACTTTTTACCTTTTCTTCTTTACTTGATTGACCTCCTCTTCCTCTCTTAATTTCTTTCCAAATCATCTTTTTATTACTTTCAATTTTTTCTGTCATACACATCTGCTCTTCTCTTTGCCTCCTTTATCTTATGTTTTACTTTTCTTTGCACCTCTCATATGATTCTCTCGTCCTATTTTGTAACCAATCTGTGAATGCTTGCTTCTTCTCTTCTACAACCTTCTTTGCTTCATCATCTTACCACTCACTACCCTTCCTTCTATTTCTTCCTGTTGTCCTTGTTCCACACACCAACTTTGCACACCTTGTGATTTCCTCCTTGAACCATCCCCATTCCTCCTCCACTCCTAGTTCTACTCTATCCTTCACTCCCTCCCACTCCATTCTCAGCTTCTTCTTGTACTCCTCCTTTTCTTTCATATTGAAGCAATTTACTGTAAAGGAATCAGGAAAGAGAAATTTAGATGTGTTTGAGAAGTATGGAGGAGATCACAAGGATGGATAGAATGAGAAATGATGGGGTAGTACAGGGTGGAAAAATAGTTGGGAGATGGAGTTGATAAAAATATACTGGGATGGTTTAGGCATATGGATTGAGTAAGTGAAGAAGGAATAGTGAAAAGTGTGTGGAAGGCAGAGGTGGATGGAGTGAATATGAGGGGAAGACCAATAATAAGGAGTGAAGGGAGCTTTGGGCAGAAGGAGAACATATGTTAAGCAGGGAAGGGAGAAGGCAGGGTATAGGCGTGAGTGGTTGTGATTGTATAAATTGGTGTAGCCCAAAGGGATTTTTCATTATCTCAGTTCACTTGTTAGGGGACAAGGTGGGTTGACAAATTAACACTTGCAACATGTTTACACCCTTTGTGGATTGTATTCTGGCTGATGTCATATGATACTATTAGCTGAAGGGTATCACTAGTGAGAGGTTGTCTATCTTAGGATTGGCAGTGTGATACTTATTTTGTTTTAGTTGGTGCTGAAAGTGTTATCCAGCAGAAAGGGTATCACTGTTGAAGAGTGGGAAAGCAGAAAAAATCATAGGTGAAGAAAATTGCATCTACAGATTAAATTATGAAACAGATATGTAAATTACCATCTTCTTCTTCTTCTTCTTCTTCTTCTTCTTCTTCTTCTTCTTCTTCTTCTTCTTCTTCTTCTTCTTCTTCTTCTTCTTCTTCTTCTTCTTCTTCTTCTTCTTCTTCTTCTTCTTCTTCTTCTTCTTCTTCTTCTTCTTCTTCTTCTTCTTCTTCTTCTTCTTCTTCTTCTTCTTCTTCTTCTTCTTCTTCTTCTTCTTCTTCTTCTTCTTCTTCTTCTTCTTCTTCTTCTTCTTCTTCTTCTTCTTCTTCTTCTTCTTCTTCTTCTTCTTCTTCTTCTTCTTCTTCTTCTTCTTTCTAAAATGATAGCTTCAAAGTTCACATGAAGTCACAAAGTTAACATGAAGTCAGAGCAGGTTTTGGAAAGAGAATGTTTTTGTTTAACAAGATTTATTGTTTGGCCTTGTAATATCTTTTCATTTGAAGTAATTATGGATGAAAGCTAATGTGAAAAGGTGAAACTGGTGGTAGTCAGGAGTTGTATAGTAGAAGTATTGTTATAATTTTTTCTTTAGATAATTTTGCATGTTTGGTATTCTTCATATCAGTAAGTTGTATGGATTTTAACTGAGGTGGTACTAGATATCGTTGACAATTACCCTTACAGTTGGTATAGTTTTTTTTTCACTGTAGTTTTTTGTGGGTGTAGGCTAATTCAGAACTAGGTATGATAGTTGGAGAAAAAGAAACAGGACCCCAGAAGTTTAGCTTAGCTTTATATTACAATTAGGTAAATACTTGTTTATTACAGCACTACAAATTTCTTCCCTGAGTGAGTTATGGGTTAATCCCATGGCTGCAACCTTTCCTTTAGGCTACAGGTCCCATGCAAGAGAGATCTGAGGCTATAGATAGATTAATGACCAAGCATTGCATTTGTTTTCTGCTTTTGATACTGTATTTTCTCTCTCTCTCTCTCTCTCTCTCTCTCTCTCTCTCTCTCTCTCTCTCTCTCTCTCTCTCTCTCTCTCTCTCTCTCTCTCTCTCTCTCTCTCTCTCTCTCTCTCTCTCTCTCTCTCTCTCTTTCTCTCTCTCTCTCTCTCTCTTTTTTTTTTTCAAAAAGTATCTGAAAATCACCCAGTGCCATATGTGCTCATGGTCAGACATTGAATAGGCTTGGGCCAGTGGCAAGTGGTGATTTTAGGGCTGCAACCATAAACAGAACTCCAAACACTTCCCATCTAGAAATGTTCCCCAGATTTTGTTAGAATAATTAGTAATTATATATTATAAAATGAAAATGTACAATATGATTGTAATTTGTATTGTACCAGTACTATGCATGTGCAGTGGTTCTGCCTGGCAACATAATTTGCTTCCCCACTCCTCCCCTGGTAAACATGGCAAGATAAAAATTTAGATTACCTAAGTTTGAATGTACAAGGGATTTCGGTAATTTATTTTGCCATGTTTAGCATAGGAGGGATGAAAGAACAAGTTATGTTGGTATACAGAACCATTGCATGCATACTACAATAATGATGCATCTATCACTAGCCATATGTTGAGGCTATGCACTATATCAGATAGTGGCCAGTGATCAACTGACGGGCTACATTTGTTTTGGCAGCCACTGCCAAAAATTCAAATTGCTTCAGTATGAAATATTATTTCAATTTTTGTATTTTATACAATACAAATTTAGTTACCATAAAAAAATAAAAGTCTAGCAAATTTAGGTACCATTTATGAAAGCTGTGTTGACCTTACACATTATAAATGGACTGGCAGTTCTTTATGATAATAGGTAAATCTTACATAAAAGAATGTATCAGCACTATGAATAATTTGTAGTATTTTTTTTCCTAACCAGGAAATTTAATTATAATCGTAATCATTCTGATGTTCAGAAATATGCTCTCTCTCTATGCTTAAATCTCTCTAGGACATTATTAACAAAAATTTGGGTGTGTCATATATAGGCCTTATTTGTCTGAAAATACAGTAATTAGGATTTGTGTCACCCTATAAATGTTCATTGCAAACTTTAGTAAATATATTTTGTACTCTGAGGTTGACAGGTAAGCATTCTCTTTTATTTGATCTGATCTAAAATGATATCACTTGACATAATGGAAAAAAAGAGAATTCTTGTTTTCAATATGAAAATATTACTCTAATAATATTTTATTCTAGTTCAGAGAAAAATTATATTTTATTGCTATTAATTGTTATTGTTTCTAGTTTTTTTCTCTTGATTCACTAAATGTTGAAAGTTGTGAGTACTGCCTGATTTTAGATATAACTTTCATCAGCAATGACGAAAAGTATGATAGAATTTTAGACAGATGCAGTGGTGATTGATTTATTATAAGTGTGATTGAGAGATGTGTAGATGACATACATTATGTGTTTATATCGAAAAGATTTGAAACAGTAAGGATTGGCTTACTTTTGTCTGAGAAGTTTTCAACACCAGCTTATATCATGAAGAGATGATTATAATTTTGTGGATTAGATTATAGAAATTTATGCAAAAATTTGTAGCTTAAGTTGAAATTTATCAAAAGATCAAGTTGAAGATGTTGATAATCTGAAGAAAGAAGAACGCTGCATTGTGAAGGTGTTGATGTAGTTTGCACTAGTTCACTCTTTGTAGGCTTGGTAAAGAGCACTTGCACATTCCAGGCTGTTCCTTCATCCTTCCCTTGTGACTGGGCATTCATTTTGGCTACAAGGGGGGGAGGAGGAGGAGTTGGTGAATGAGATGAATGTTGCTGCCTGCCAGTTCCCAAGTTGACGTAACTCTTTCTTGTTTCCTCTCACGCTGCTTTCTTGGTGTCTCCCCGTCGTCTGCGTTGTCTGTCCTCCCTTCCCACATCCCCTACCTCTTCATCTCCTTCAGGCCAAAGCATCATCTACAGCAACATCAACCATAAGAATAATTGTAACAACAACAACAACTATAGTAACAACAACAATAACAACAACAACAACAACAACAGTTTTTCCCGTGGTAACCCTTGCACCAAAGGCAAATATGTTGGGAGCAAAAAGCTGCATAGCAGTCCCAGTAGCAGCAGTTTTGATGATCAGAGTGTTCCCATAATATTGCACAAACAAGGCTTTCCCAGTACTCAATCCATCCTGGACTGCCCTTAATCCTTACCCTCCCCTCAATGACTTCATCTAGCTTGTCTAGGATTACAAAGGTATGTCGTATCAAAGCCTTCATCAGAATGCAAGTCTGGCAATGTTGAATATGTGCAAAACTGTCACTTAGCATTCTGCAGTAATGTGTTCTGTTATGCTTGTGCTATTTGCAGGGAGGCATGCAACTAGATTTTTTGTCACCTTTTGGTTTTACACTATGATTGCATTTTGTTTCTAGGCAGTGCCTAAATTAATTGAGTATGAACATAACCTTTTGACATCTACATTGGTTTCCATCAGCTAAATAGAATTGCCTGAAGGAAGCCAGAATAAGCATTGATTCTAATTAAAGATGTCAAAGGGTTACTTGAGAGAGGTACCCTTTGACACACTGGTTTCCTTCAGCATAATAGAATCACATGGCAACAGCCAAAATAACATTGAGTTGAATACAGATGCCAAAGGGATAAAGTATTTTTATCATATTTTTGGACAGTTGATGTGGATAGGGTATTTGTTTATTTTAAATGAGTGTTGTTAATTAGAATGCAAATGCCTGCAAATTTTATTAGAAATGTTTTATGACAAAATCATGATGTCTTGCATTCAGACATATGTGCATGGAGGTACAGCCGAGTCCCTAGATGTGCACATATAGCCTGTATGACATGCACCTGCCGCTTGCAGTCACTTGACTCAGTAGTCACAATATTTGTGTTTGCAACATGATATAATTTAATAAGAGATTGGTGTGTATTGCTTTTAACAGTGTTGTGTCTTTCAGGAAAGGAGCAGGTGAGTGGTCAAGTGGTGCCCCATCCTCCAGCTACAACACCCACTTCAGTTGGCTTGCCCTCACCCACTAATATGCATCCATCTCCTCAAACACCAGAGGGTCCTGTGATAACTGTTGCTGTCTCAGGAGGAGGTGTGGGAGGTAGCAGTAGTGGGGGTGGTGGCAATAGTGGAGGTGGAGTTGGTGGTAACAGTAGTGGTGGTGGTGGTGGAGGAGGAGGAGGTGCAATGTCAACAAGCCAACTCTACCTTTTGGACAGTACTTATGACTTAGATTTGGACTCCATAGATGGGTCTGTGTCACAACCTTCTCATTCAGAGTCCAGCCAACTTGGTTTGATAACAGGTAATGCTGTATAGCACCTTGTGAAGATCTCATCCTTGTGTACAGTCTCTCCATGGTGGATTCAAGCAGAACTATTTTTATCATACAGATTAGCTGCTCATGCATTCACTCAAGCAGTACCAGTGATTTCAGGTAACAGTGAAATGTGGAAAAAGTGCATTGTTGCGGAATGCAATAAAGAAATGAACTGGGAAGGTGTGCATTGAAAAGCTCAACAGAAATGGATGCATTGCTAGGAGAGAAACAGTTGTAGCCTAGAGAAAACATAGATGTCTTGCTGTGGAGTGCACAAACAGTTTGTACTTTGAAGCATTTAGTACCAAATGATGTAGAGGTGAACTAAAGCTCTGGATAACAGTCTGGATATCTAGACTTCATCCCAAAGTGATGTAGTATAATGAAGCTTTCCAAAGTTATGAAAAATGTACAGTAGTTTATGTGATATATTGAATTATTGATCTGCCTTTACTCTGAGCTCCTCACTGTTGTCGATGGTTTTGTGTTTATATGAATGAATGTGAAACTTGTAACTTGAGGGTGATGGACTGGTGAGTGATGTTTGGATTTGATTACTTTTACCTGTGGTCAGGATGTTTGCATCCATATCTCATTTAGTCTGAGTTATTTATTTTTGTTTTGAATGTGGTGGATCAAATTGATTATGCTGAGGCATTGGTAATGCTGCGACATGCATTGAAAGCAATAAATATTTACCAAATGTCTTAAAAGTAGGAAGTGTCCTCGTTTGGTGATTTACACTCTTATAAGAAGCTTCAGTGCCTCTTAGTTGTGGTACTGTACTCTAGTACTCATTTCATATTCTATACTTTAGCATTACCATAGGTTCTCACTTGTACCATATGTTGACGCAAGGGTGACCTTGAGTTTCAGATGGGGTTAATTGACCATAAGTTTTTCAGGACCACTTGATTGTGTGTTTTCAGCTCCCATAGTTTTGTGGAAGAGTTGTTTATGAAATAGCATTATACAAAGAGAAATATATTGGTTAAGGAAATAATGCTGTTTACAAGTACTTTGCTTTTGTGTATAGAGATGGAAACATAACAGTCTTTAGGTTTGCAGTGTATCAAGTGGCTGAAGTGTGCTCTTGAGGGAGTCTGTACATATTGAACCTAAATGCTGCTGTGTGCAATAGCTATCTCATTCAATTTGGGGTACATCTTGGTATGTGTAAAGAAATGCAATCATTATAACTGAATGTATTGAGGAATTACTGTCACATAATTACTATTTAGCAAAACTGTACAATTGTAATGATTATTCACAAATTGGACACAATTATGGTTAACAAAATTGGATTATTTGTGTTTTGTCAATTCTGCTCTGATTGTTAAAAGTGAAAGGTCTGGATATTGTGTAAGTAAAGTTCACAAATAATTATTCTCACAACTTCAATCAATCAGTCATTGCTTTGAGTTTCACGAAGTGGAAAACCCACAGCCCCACAGTGGCTGGCAACGTTCCTTGGAACCTCTTACAGATCTTACTGGAAAGACTCTGCACTGTTGTGTCTGTTATATCAATGGGAGACTTTTTCTGTAATTGCCTGAAAGTTGCAAGAGGAGAGTAGTTGCTTGTTATCAGCTCTCCATGTTCACTGCATCAGTTTTGTTGAACAGATGAAGCTTTTAAAAGTAAAATTTATATTTGAAAAAAGTAGAGAGAATAACAAAAGAACAGTATTAGGGTGGAAGGAGGAGGAGGTAGGGTGCAAGTAGGAGGATATAGGCAGACTGGAGATGGGACAGTTTATTGCAATCTGTCACACTGTACTAATAACAGCCCCCACCTCATTGTGGAGTCTTGATGGAGACCTTTGGGTCATTTTGTATGTTCTCTTGTGCTCTAGTTCTCTCTGTCAGGAAACCCATAGGAAGTAGGCAGATTGGAAGGTTAGTGGAATAAGAATTATACTCAAAATTGGTGATGGGGGGAAATATAGGGACATGAACCTGGAAGTAATTTGGGTGTATATATAAATATATTTATGTGTATTCACCTAGTTGTATTTTGCAGGAATGGGAGCTACACTCATGGTATCCCACCTTTGTATCTCGCAGTGTCTAGTTTGCTCTTAAACTGGTGTGTGTGTGTGTGTACATATGTGTGTGTATATATATATATATATATATATATATTTAAAATGTGAATCCCACATTAAGAAAAAAGAAAGTATTGAAGGTGATTTGTATATTATAACCACTATGGTCCACTCTGCTGAAAAGGACCTCAAACAGTGGTTTAATATAGTGATTACCTTTAGTGTTTCTTTTATCTGAATGTGGGATTCACAGTTTATTTTATAAATGTGTTAGAACCTTTGATTCACCTGGATATGTGTATATATATATATATGTGTGTGTGTACATATACATACATATATATATATATATATATTTAAAATGTGAATCCCACATTAAGAAAAAAGAAAGTATTGAAGGTGATCTGTATATTATAACCACTATCTGTGGTCCACTCTGCTGAAAAGGACCACAGACAGTGGTTGTAATATACTGATCACCTTCAATGTTTCTTTTATCTGAATGTGGGATTCATAGTTTATTTTATAAATGTTTTAGAACCTTTGATTCACCTGGATATATTTACCTAATTGTATTCTACGGGAAGGGAGCTATGCTCGTGGTGACCCATCTTTGTATCTTTCAGCATCAAGTTTTTTCTTAAAATCTTGAATAGTATTTGCACACACTTTCTTTATCTAAGTTATTCCAGGTATCCAGCACTCTGTGTGGGAAGCTAATCTTTTTCCAATTTCTTCTATAGTTATCCTTTTTGTTTCTTTTAATGACCTTGTTTTTCCATTGTCATTTTTAAGTAAGTCATTCCTATCAAGGATTTCCATTCTTTTCATGATTCTAAATATAGTCGGTAGATCACCTCTTTCTCTTCTCTGCTCCAGTGTTGGTAGTTCCAATTTTGATAATCTTTGTTTGTATATTAATTTGGAAAGAGCTAGTCCCAACTTTGTTGTTGCTCTCTGTATTCTTTGTAGTTTCCTTATATTCTTTTTAGTACTGGGTGACCATAGTGTCGCTGCGTATTCCAGTTTTGGTCTAATCAATGTACATAGATACATATACCAAGGCATTTTTCCCCTTACAAGAGAGGTAGCCAAAAAGGAAAAGGCATAAAATCATTCCCACCCATTCCATCCCTGAATACACTCCACACCCCTCCACCCTCCCTCTCATCTTAGCACCTCCTGAATGACGGGTCATCCCTGCACCTTGTCCACTGCCCTGGGTCAGAAGCAGTGTCGCAAGACACAGCACATTCACAGCAAGGCCGCTTCATTAAATCAGCAACCCCCCCTCTCCGTCCCCCCATGCATAAAAGGAGAATATGGTGAGAAATCCCTTCGGGCTACATCAAATTTTGCTCACACATACTACCTCACCCCCCATCCCCCTGCCCATTCCACCTCATGCATCACATCATCATCCATATACAACTATTCTCCATTCACCTGTCTTCTGTCCTCTCCCGTCCTTCCTCAACAGACATTCCCCTCTTCCCCAAAGCCCCCTTCACCCCATCCATCCACCTCATCCTAGGACGTCCCCTCATGTTCACTCCCTCCACATCTGCCTTCCATACCTCTTTTACTAGTCTTTCTTCACTCATTCTTTCCATGTGTCCAAACCATCTTAATACTCTTTCATCAACCCTATCTCCCAACTCCCTTTCCACCCCCGTTCTCCTCCTCACCTCCTCATTTCTCACTCTATCTAGCCTAGTAACCCCCATCATACTTCTCAGACACCTCATCTCAAACACATTCAAACTCCTTCTCTCTTCCTCTCTTATGTTCCATGTTTCTGCCCCATACAGTGCTGTTAGCACAATCACTCCTTCATATAGTCTCCTCTTAGCATCCATTCCCAAATGTCTATTCCTCATTACACTCTTTAACCCCTTCCATACGGTGCCGCACACGTAGGCGTCATGGACTTAGATCTCGGTGGCAGCAGCCAATGCCAGCCGTACGACGTGTCGTAATAATACTTGCATCATAAAATATAGTCACCGCTTATATCAATCGTTCTCTCTTCACCCGTGAATTTTGATAACCATAGAAAATGCGATTACAAAAGAATTAGAAAGAATGTCATTATGGAGGGGCGACTACAATAAATCTAATCAAGACGTTAATCCACCAAGGCATTTACTCGCTTCTCTCACTCTACATTCTTCCTCCATCTCCACTCCACATTTTCCTGCCACATTTGCACCCAAGTATCTAAAACTATCCACTTCCTCCAGTCGCTCTCCCTTAATGCTCACTTCCAGTCTGCTGCCACTTTCACCCCTTGAACATCTCATCACCTTACTTTTACCCACATTTATCTTCAGCTTTCTTCTATCACACACTCTCCCAAACTCTGTCACCAACTTCCTCAATCCCTCCTCCGATCCTGCCACAAGTGCAGTGTCGTCCGCAAACAACAGCTGGCTCACCTCCCACTTTTCTCCATTTTCTTTAACCATCTCCAATCCCTGACCCACCACCCTTGCATTTACCTCTTGCACTACCCCATCCATGTAAAGATTGAATAGCCAGGGCGACATAACGCATCCCTGATGAAGTCCCACCTTTACCTCGAACCACTCACTCTCTCCATTTCTAATCCTGATGCAAGCTCTACTACTCTTATAAAAACTCTTGACAGCTACTAGAAGCTTTCCCCCTATCCTGTATATCCGCAAAACCTCCCACAGTGCCTTTCTGTCTACCCTGTTGTAAGCCTTTTCCAGATTCACAAAAGCCCAAAAAACATCCTTCCCCTTTCCTATAGTTTTCTCACATATCTGTCTTACCACAAAGATCTGATCTACACAACCTCACCAATTACTCCCTCTGTTCCTCTCCTAATCCTCTCAGTCAAGATCCTCCCATAAGCCTTCATTTCTTCATCCAAATAATCAAATGCCACTTTCATTGACCTTAATAGGTTGAAGGTTTCTCTATTTTGTTTATATGTATATCCAGTGTCATGTCTTTGCTGATTATTACTCCAAGGTCCCATTTCCGAGTGCACTTTTCTTTACCAGTTTTATAATTTTTTTAAATTCTGTTTTTACTTTTTCCAAACTCCATTATACTACACTTCTTGATATTGAAGTTCAATTCCCACTTATGAGTCCATTTCCAGATTTTGTCTAGCTCTGATTGTAATAATTCACGGTCTTCTGTTCTTACTTTTATATTTTTGTGTTATCTGTGAAGAAATTCACATAGCATTCAACTCCTTCATCCATATCATTTATGTATATGGCAAACATGATTGGAGCCAGCACCAACCCTTGTGGAACTCCACTTTTATCATCCATTTTGAGTATTTGTCTAATTATTACCCTCATTTTTCTCCCAGTCAGGAAATCTTCCATCCATTCTAATAGTTTACCTGTGATGCCACCTATTGATTCCAATTTTCTTATTAATTTCTTATGTGGTACTTTGTCAAATGCCTTTTGTAGGTCTAGATAGGCACAGTCTGCCCATCCATCCCTCTCTTCTATTATATCTATTAGTCTTGAGTAGAAGCAGATCAGGTTTGTTGTAATGATCTTCCTTGTCTAAATCCCTTGTTAGGGAGAACAGTCTGTAGTTAGTTGGATTTTCTTTGTTTCCTCCTTTATATATGTATATATATATGTATATATATATGTATATATATATATATATATATATATATATATATATATATATATATATATATGCTGGTACATTGTGACAAGTTGATAGTTGATGAAGGTGGGAAAAGAAGTCTAGTTCTGAGTTTCTTGAGTTTATTCCTGAACAGTTTCGCTCTAAGCTTCTTCAGAAGAATCATAGAGTGAAACCATTCAGGAATAAACTCAGAAACTCGGAACTAGACCTGTGACTTCTTTTTCCACCTTCATCATATATATATATATATACATATATATACATGCACACACACACACACACAACACTGCGCAAGATACAAAGACAGGACATTACAAGCATAACTCCACTTCATGTAAGATACAACTAGGTAAATATACATGCATACACACATAGCTAGATGGTGCAGTGGTAACGTTTGCAACTGCTAACCCAGCTGTCCGAGTTTGAATCACCCCAGGGCTGTAATAATTTCAGTATCACTGCTGCGAGCTGTTACTCCAACTCTTGTGGGTGGGGAGTTGGGGGTGTATGTGTGTGTCAGGTCACAGCATTACCCATAGATCAGTAATATATGAGCTCTGAGCTCTCATCTGGGAGGGTAGTAGCTGTCAATCATGAGTCCAACATGTGATCCAAGACCATGGTGAATTACACACACACACACACACACACATATATATGCATGTATGTTGGAACCACACATGAATGTGAGGTTAGGTATAATAAAATGGAGAGTAGGAGACGGGACCCCATGAGCATTGCTTCTTCCCTTTATATTGCAATTAGGTATATGCACCAGTCACATAATCAGAAGAATGCCAATCTCACACTGGTGTAGTTGTGGGTTTGAATCTCGCATTTCTCTCCAAGCAAAATATGATCAGTGTAATGTATGGCTGCTAGTCAAACAAAAATGTGATGTTAGCTTGTACTCCATGGAAATTGATTTATTCCTTTTTTTTTTCCCAAGCTATCTTGACCTTAGCAGGATGAAGTGCATGAAAGAAAGAATTCCTGATAGAACACAAAAATTTTAGAACAACTATTAGCTGCAGTTGCAGAAAAGCTTATATCTGTCCAGATCATTTACCATTATTCACAACTGTAACCAAAGCTATGTGAACAACAATAATGATTATAATGATAATAGTAATAATGCGTATGCATATATATATATATATATATATATATATACATATATTTATATGTGTGTGTGTATATATGTGTACATAATACATACAGATATATCAAAAACCCCTTTCCTCCATATAAAAAGTGTGGCCAAGTCAGAGCATGCACCCATCCTATACCCATCCAAAGAACCCATTCATTGTCCCTCCTGTCACATAGTTCCTCGTGGATAAAGGGTCACCCCAACCCCCATCACACTGCATGGGTCAGAGGCAATTTGATAAGACGCAACACCTCCATAGCATGGTCTGATAACTGAAACTGGCAGTCCCCTCCTACCACCATCCATTTAAGAAATATATTGAGTAGACAAGAAGAAATCCTTTTGCGCCACATCATTTCCTCATCCATTTGCAGTCATTCCCCATTCTGACCAATCTTTTGCCCTTGGCCTTCCTTCCTTGGCAGACCTTCCATAGGCATTCAGCACCCCTTTCACTCTATCCATCCAGCTCATTCTTGGTCTTCCCCTCAAATTCTTTCTGTTCACTTCTGCTTTCCACACTTCGCTAGTCTTCCTTCTCTTATTCTTTCCATATGCCCAAGCTATCTCTGCCTTACCTCCATATTTTCACCATCCATTCTCATAACCTTCACCATACTTCTTACATTTCATCTCAGACATATTTAAAATCTTCATATCTGCATCTTTAAATTCTAAGTCTGCTCCATACTGGGCACAGTTACTCCCTCATACAGTCTCCTCTTTGTGTTCAACCCCATATACCTATTTCTCGTTACTTTTCATCCCCCCCCCCACAGACATTTACTTGTTTCCCTTAATCAAAATTCACCTCTATCTCTCCTCCATTCCTGGCCACTTGTACATACATATATCAAAGGATTTTTCCCTCTTACAAGGGAGGTAGCCAAAAAACAAAGGCATAAATTCCACTCCCACCCATTCTATCCCCACACTCTCCCCTCCCTCTTATCTCAGCTCCTCCTGGATGACAGGTCATCCCTGCATCTTGCCCACTGCCCTGGGTCAGAAGCAGTGTCACAAGACACAGCATGTCCACAGCAAGGCTGCTTCATCCAGTCGGCAACCACCCCTCTCCGTCCCCTCATGCAGACTTAAAGTTCTCCACTTCTTCAAGCTTTTCACCCTTTAAATTCACCTCCAACACATCACCACCCTCACTCCTTGTACATCTAATCACCTTGCTTTTGCACATATTTACCTTCAGCTTCCTCTCACATACCTTCCCAAACCTTGCACTGACTGCTTCAGTTTATCCTGTGACACTGCTACAAGCACAATGTCATCTGCAGACAACTGGTTTACCTTTCACTTCCCTCCATTCTCACTTACTAGCTCCATGATAATAATAATAGTAATAATGATATATGGTAACAATAATAATTGTTGCTGTTGAGTCACTGATGGGAAACCTGCAACCCCAGAATAGCTAGCAACAGTACAAAGGCCTTTCCATAGACCTCTCAAGTAATAAATTTTGGACTGTGTGTCTGATCCAGTGTGATCAGCTAACAGGATAAGAAAAAACTGAGTGAAAGTAGTCATAGTTGATAAAAATGTCTTGGGTCCAATTTTGAGAGTAAGTGCCAGCCCCTTGGAGCTGTACCTCCTGGTAAAAGTGGGGGTGTTGATAGGTTTTTGAAGATAGGAATGAAGAGATGATCTTTTGATGTCTATCTTGCAGGACCACCAGTAGCAGGTATTGGTCCTCAGTTTGAAGAAGTTACATACTCGTATGTTTTGTTAGGTATTCAGGATCCTAAACATTTGTCTCAAAGAGTATAAATGGTTCTATTTCTTCAGGTTAAGATTGATACATATACCAATGGCCTTTCTCACATGTAAAGGGGTGGTTGAGTCAAAGCATGCTTTGACTTCTTGTGGAAAAAAAAACACAGAAAGGGAATCCCCTGTCCTGCACTTTACCCCATAAGTCAGCTTTTACAATTGTGGAGACACAGTGCTGGTATTCTTATTATTCCACCACAGGAGCATGAGAAATGGGGAAGTGAGGGAGAAATTTAGGAAGGGCAACAAAAATGAGGGATATAAAAATTGACATAATTTCTACATAATGGAGATTTGCCTCCAAATTGAAAGAATGCTATGTGATTGTTCTTTAGGGGTGCTACAGATCTAAGATATTGACTGCATATAACTATGTACAAATATGCCTTGTGCTGTGTGCTGTAGTATACCTCTGTGCATTACTATTTTCTTCATCTTCTTCCTTCTGGTTATTCAGCTAAGGGGGACATCATTATTCTTAAGGGACAAAAAGGATTTTTGACTGAGCTGTTGCAGTGATACCTTTACAGATTATATTGGGGCTGATGCCAGACAATTCTATTCCAATGGCATCACCATTTGTAAAGGAGTTGTATGAATGCATGGTAATCAGACATTAGTTTTATCCAATTGGAAACAGAGAAGAGGCAGGGTTACCACTGGCAGATCTGTGTACACAAAGTATTTCTATATATGATGTATTTGTCCATGTTTAATACATTTGTTTATTGTTGCACACTGATACATTACTTTAATTTTGTTTTATCTAAGGTAAACTTGTTATTTTTTATTCATGCTTACCTTAATGTATTAAGGTAGACATGTATATGTAAAGTATTAGATTCCTCACTGTAAAAATCATTTACTTTTTCATGTGTAATCTGTAGAATTACGTAAAATAGCTCTCATTTTTGCTTTGGCTCCATTGCTCTGCACAAATAGTACCCTACTACCAGCAGTCAGCCTCTCTAGAGCACTTTCTTGTGCCACCACTATTTGTTAGAACCAGCCTCATTATTACTAATGGATGATATACCTGTAATATGCAAGTTATCCATTAGGATATTGTTTATGGATAGTATATGTATTTACCAGTGTCATATTTCCCCTTGTAAGGGGTGGCCAAGTCAAAGCATGCTTTGATTTTGTGAAAGAGAGAGAGAGAGAGAAAAAAAGAAGAAGATAGAGAACAGGGAATCCCCAGTCCTCTTTCACCACCACATTTAGTCACCATTTACAACATTAATTGGAA
>NC_134782.1:37482726-37595226 GCF_046742065.1 Oratosquilla oratoria
AATTTGATCCATGTAAAACTACTACATTCATATTTGTCTCCTTTTCCCTTAAGTGGAACTATATGTGCACTTTCAGTCTACTTGACCACTTCCCTCCATTAGGTACATATTAAACAACTTCACTAGTCATTCCACTATAACTACCTTCATTAGACAATCCATATGACAACTATCTCCTCTTTTCCTATGGTTCTATGATTCTCCCCATCACACACACACACAAATACATACCACAACAAAAAATGGAAACAACATACATAAAAAGCTGGTAAAACAAAAGGTGTAGTGAGACTAAGAATTAAAAAGACAAAGCTTGGAAGAAATGGAAAAGAGACAAGAAAACAAGCAAATGGCAAATGTGCATCAAACTAAGAAATGAGTATGTAAAAATACGCAGAGATGAAAAGAGAAACTATGAAAAAATAATAGAAAAATGCAAGAACCCAAGCTATTTTACAGGTATGTAAATGGCAAACTGAAGAACAAACAAGAAATAGAAAAGCTGCACCAAGGTAAACATGAATATACAGAAGAACTGGAAATGGCTGAAATTATGAACAACCATTTCAAATCAGTATTCGCAATAGAAAACTCACCTAACTGAGGAAATAGAGATTCCCCTCAATGAAAGAAATAATTGTAACACAAAAGGAAATCAGCCACCAAATCAAAACCCTTGACATCAGAAAATCACATGGTCCAGATGGAATTGCAAATTGGATACTGAAAGAATGCATGGAAGAATTAATAGACAAAATATACAATATAATTAAATTCTCACTTAAAGAAGGAAAAGTGCCACAGGACTGGAAGAAGGCAAACATTGTACCAATTTATAAGGGAGGAAACAAGGAAGACCCATCAAATTACAGACTGGTCTCCCTGACAAGCACAGTAGCAAAAATTTGTGAAAAGGTCATAAAAAATAAATGGGTTACATATTTGGAAGAAAAAACTATACTGAATCCAAATCAATTTAGATTCAGACAAGGAAGATCATGTACAACAAACTTGATCTGCTTCTACTCAAGATTAATGGACATAATACAAGAGATGGTTGGGCAGACTGTGCTTTTCTGGACCTACAAAAAGCATTTGATAAGGTACCACACAATAAAATAATAAGGAAAATAAAATCAATAGGTGGCATCAGAGGAAAGTTATTGGAATGGATGAAAGACTTCCTGACTGGGAGGAAAATGAGAGTAGTATTTAGAGACAAATTCTCAAATTGGGAAGAAATGATAAGTGGTGTCCCACAGGGATCAGTACTGGCCCCGATCATGTTTGCTATATACATAAATGACATGGATGAAGGAGTAGAGCGTTATATGAATTTCTTTGCAGATGAAGCAAAAATACTAAAGAAAGTAAAAACGGAGGAGGATTGCAACCCATTACAACAAGACTTGGACAAGATCTGGAAATGGACTCAAAAGTGGGAAGTGAAATTCAATATCATCATGCACAATTGTATGGCAATCTTTAAAAGCTCTCACCCATTTCCGCACCATCCCATCACTCGTGTTTTCTCCATACACTTCACTGATCTGATGATGAATTTCAGCCCGCTTTCATGCCCTTAGCAGTAAGAAAATGAATCACAGCACATATTTCAGTCGGCGGCATTCTCAATCGGAGGAGGGATTTCAAATACTCACAAACTTAAACACGGTCAGATGATTCCGTAATTTTGTTGAAAAGTAGATTACAGTACAGGCTTTCATGTAAAAATAAAATTGTTACGGAAAGTCTACTTGTTTAATTTTTATTTCAAAATACTTAAAAAACACGCCTCGAGTATTATATAGTCCTACAGGGAGACTGCATTGAAGTCAACTGGAAGCAATGAGAAGCAAGGGGCAAGGGAGATTCCTGTGGTAATACTCTGTTGAACATTGCAATGGAGCCTCAATGGGTAAAGAAAGTGACTTGGATAAGAGGGCGTGGCATTTCCATGAGTCTGGACTGCCCTATAGGAAAAAGTGACCCAGTAACATTTGAGTTTCAGATGGCGAAAGGGTAACTAGAGCCAAGGAATGAATTACACAAAGTTGACTCATCTTTGGGAAGGCAGTTTTCTCAGGCTTGAAGAAATTCTTTGAAGAAACAGAATAGGAAAAATTTATTGATGCCTCTGGATATATGAAGAAATGGAATCTTTCCTTACATTTACGTGGGAATGAGTAAACGTGCTGAAGATAAGTGCAAGAAAAAAAAGGGGGAGGGGGCTTTGGGTAAATTGAGGAAAAACAATAAAAAACAACAACAGGACAAAAGAAGTTGATAAATTAACTTGAAATTAATATATAGGTATTCGTAGACTAACCTAGTAGTTCTGCCGGACCAGTCTGAAGTCTGGTCCTATGTCATTTGGTTACATATACATGGGTTATGTTTGGGTTGTCAATCATACCACAGACTTAATATGTATTTGCATTAGTTCTTTGATATAATACATGCCCAAGATCACCATGTGCGATTAATCTAGAAGAATATAAATACTGCAAATGAGTACAGTACAGTAAAGTATCAATATAAAAGAAGACATACTGTGGCTGAATCAAGAGGAGTACCATTATCTCTCCATTGATGTGCAAACATTCCTCCCTGTATGTGTACATATTTGCATGGATGCACATACTACTACTCAAACAGCAAAATCAGTTAATTCTTGATACATCCCTCTCATGGAACAGGTCATTACTTTATGCATACTTCTCCAACTCTACCCTTTGCTCTCCTGAGACCACAATCATGAATTATATTAGAATTGTTATTCTTGATTATTGTTGCTGCCATTGATACTGTGATTATTGATGTCATAGCCATTGACCAAATGGTCAGGTGGTGAACTGTGCTTCCAGTGCATCACATTATTTCTTGTGGTGTGAGAAGTGGATGAGCTTCCATGATGTTGAGTACTTCTTTAATAGTGTGAAGGAGATTCTTCATATCACTTGGGAACAGGTGACCAATATTGCCGATGCGGAAACAGTTGGCCTTGGAGACCTTGCCCGGGTAGATTACATAGTCTGGAAGGAAGGCAACATGAATGTAAATAATTAGAAAACACATTGTGAAACAATAAAAAGATTGTGGGCAATTTTTCTTTTAATACTTGCTGTAGGAGGCGGGGGAGGTTCCTTTAGCTGAATAAATTTTGTTGCAACACCTAGAATCATTCTGTTGCTCCAGTTCTCTCCTTCAAGAGATCCATGAACTGGCCACAGTCACTGGATTAATTCTTTTACTGTGGAGGGTGAATTAAATTGCTTAGGAGTAGCTAGAATAATACTTGTCCTAAATTACAGCAAGGATAAAAAGTTTGACAAGGGGGGGGGGGTGCTTGCCTACCTGTTTCCATGCAGTCAACATGCTTCCTGACCTGACCTTGTACTGTCACTACAATGCTCGTGTACTCTGCACTGCAACTAAACTACCTTAACCTCATGTAGACAGTATGAACCTCACACTTTTCATACCAAGGTTGTTCTGCTTTGGTTCACTACAAAAGTCTGTCAAGATCTGTGGTAGGGAGAAGGTTACATGACTAAAATTGCCAGTCATTTCTATCTTCCTTTCAGCCAAACTTACATCTCAGTAGTTTATGACTATCCTATCTGAATCATGATGAAATATCCTTGGCCTGTTAAAATCTTGATGATTTGTACACCTAGGTCTCTTAATCCAACACTCACCAACCACTGACTTGTGCGAACATTTGGGCCCAGGACTTAAACCCAATTTGGAAATTGGTGGTATTTAATGTCCTGGTCCAATTCTTGACCTGAAGGTGAAATAGAGGTCCAATCCGAGCCATTGGCCAAAATGACCCAAAAATCTCACCCATGGATTTTTGCCTTTCTACCTCTAGCACTGGGACCTTTGGCCTGAGTGATCTCCAAGTGATACCTGGAGGAGCCTTAGTGGCCCTTGAACTGTGGGTAAGATAGTGGCCCAATCTGAGCCAAAATTTCACAAGGGTCAGCCATTTTGGCCCAATACACAGACCATTGTGAGGTACATGTGAGGGACCTGAACCCAATAGCATGTGGTTGGGGGCCAGCCAAAGTTGAGGCTCTGGCTGGATTTTTGCCTTTCTGCCTCTAGCATCCACACCTTGCCTGAATGGTCTCCAAATGATATTTGCAGGAGGCCTCATGGGCCTTGACCTGTGGGTAAGATAGTGCCACGCCAAATTGGGGCCAGTGGCCAAAATGACCCGAAATTTGCAAGATTTTTTTTAGCAAAATTGTTGTTGATTTGGTCCAATCTTGCCTCAGATGGAGAGAACCATTCATGGAAAACTGCAAGGTACATGTAAGGAAGCTGGACCCAAGGGTGTGTAAGGGGGGCCTAGCCAAAGTTGAGGCTCTGGCTGGATTTTTGCCTTTCCACTTCTAGTGCCTGCACCTGAATGGCCTTGTGGCCCTTGATCTATGGGCAAGATAGTGGCCCAATCAGAGCTAGTGGCCAATTTGGCCTGGCTGCCACAGCCCTGCTCGACTTTACTTCACCTGCCAAGCTGCTCATCCTCACAACCAACTCTTCCAACACTTAAACACAATATGCCCACACCTATCCCTCAAAACATAGCAGATCAAAAACAAACACTAAACACTGTGACTAGCAATAAAACACATGAATAGAAAACACAAAATTGGCCAAATTTTGTCAATATGCTTGATCACAAAACAAACACCAGCAAATTATACAAAACACTCAACAGCATTACACTATCCAACAGTAATACAACACACTCACACAGCAATAACCACAACAACAGATAATTTACCCTCAAACAGACAACAAGCAAACACACTCATAAATAATTTTGCACAGGCAAGCCATCTCACTTCTCACCCTGACGACCAATGCACCATTCAACATAAGAAAGACTTTCCCACAGACTCAGACTATACATCCTTCATAGACAGTCAGACAAAACACATAATACATAATCTCAAGCACTCATTTGCCTGTGGCCCTGACAACAAAATTAATGTCCACCTAAAACACACTGGATCACAAGGTATACATGCACTCACAAAAATTGCAAACTACAGCTATTCACACAACACTATACCCGACATCTGGAAGCATGGAAAAATAATCACCATCCCAAACCCAATAAAGACCCAACAATCCCAACACTACACTGCCCAATCACACTTCTCTGCACCCACTCCAAAGTCAATGAACACCTCATACTTCAACTCATCACACCACATATTCCCCTTGCTGAATCACAACACAGTTTTAGGCCACTACACTCCACAAACACTCTTCTGATAAACCTCACACAAAGAATCTAAGAGGGCAGCATCAATTCAGATAGGCCCTATCAAAGAACACTTCTCATAACATTAGACATTAATAAAGCTTTTGATGCTATCCCTTGCCACAATCTAACAAACAAAATATATAACACAGACATGTACAATAACACCAGAAGATGGCTGGCCAATTATCTGGCAGTCAGGAATGTTTATGTGTCATATGATGGCCAATCATCGGACACCAGAAACATTAAGAATGGAGTACCACTGGGCTCAGTTCTATCCCCCACACTCTTTAATCTATACATGCACGATATACCCACACCAAACACCTCAGAAATACAAATCTCTTCCTACGCAGACAATATAACAATCACATGCACACATTATAATACAGACAAAGCTGCAGAAATAATACAGCCATACCTTGATGCACTCAACACATGGTTCATTACAAACAGACTCAAAATAGCCCCAGCCAAATCTACAGCAACACTTCTCACTAACTGAACAAAAGAACACAAATACATACCTCATCTCTATATCAACAACACTCTAATACCACACACACACACTGAAAATTCTTAGTGTAACATACAATACATCCATGTCATTCCAACAACACATCACAAACATAAAAAATAAATGCACACCTAGACTTAACACACATAAATCAATCACTGGAACAGCATTTGGACAAACAAAGAAACTAATACTACAATTTGGATTTAGACGTGCTTTTACTTGAGACTAATAGAAATAATGCAAGAAAGGGATGGATAAGCAGATTGTGCCTTCTTAGATTTACAAAAAAAGCATTTGATAAAGTACCACACAAAAAACTACTAAGAAAAATTGAAACAATAGGTGGAGTACAAAGAAAGTTATTGAAATGGATGATTTCTTGAATGGGAGAAAAATGAGGGTGGTACAGTACTTAAAGACAAGAACTCGACCTGGGAAAAGATGATAAGTGGAGTCCTGCAGGGTTCTGTATAGGTTCCAATGATGTTTGCCATATATATAAATGACATGGATGAAGGTGTGGAATGTTATATGAACTTCTTTGCAGATGATGCAAAACTACTAAAGAAAGTAAGTACAGAGGAAGATTGTGAATCACTACAAAATGACCTGGACAAAGTCTGGGAATGGAGTCAAAAGTGTGAAGTGAACTTCAACATCAAGAAATGTAGTATAATGGAATTTGGAAAAAGTAAAAATAGAATATCGGGACAATATAAAATTG
Organism: Oratosquilla oratoria; assembly: GCF_046742065.1. NCBI lineage: Eukaryota > Metazoa > Arthropoda > Malacostraca > Stomatopoda > Squillidae > Oratosquilla > Oratosquilla oratoria. The sequence goes on from NC_134782.1 coordinate 37,489,258, forward strand.
GTACAAAGGAAGTTAAAAAAGTTAACTCAGACAGGGGCCTAGAAGTAATTATCAGTAAAGACATGGTACTGGACAAACACATCAACAAAATAGTTGGAGAAACATTCAATTTACTAAGATCAATGAAAGTGGCCTTTGACTACCTGGATGAAGAAATGTTAAAGAAAATATTAGTTACATTGATAAGACCAAGATTGGAGTATGCTGCAACACTATGGACACCCAGTACTAAAAAGAATATAAAGAAATTAGAAAGAATTCAAAGAGCAATGACAAAGATGGCATCAACACTCTCCAAATTGACATACAAACAAAGATTGGCCAAAATCGAACTACTGACCCTGGAATAAAGAAGAGAAAGAGGAGATCTACTAACCATCTACAGAATTATGAAAGGGATGCAAGTACTTGATAGAGATGATTTATTGAAGTGGAATAAAAGAAAAACAAGAGGACATGAAAAGAAACTTAAAAAGGATAGTTATAGATAGCTTCCCACACATAGTGGTGGATATCTGGAACAAATTAAATGAGGAAACAGTGAGTGCAAAAACTATTCAATAATTTAAGATCAAACTGGATGCTGACAGATAAAAAAGTGGGTCACTATGAGCATAGCTCTCTTCCCGTAAAATACAACTAGGTAAATAAATACATACATACATATACCAAGGCTTTTTCCCCCTTACAAGGGAGGTAGCCAAAAAGGAAAAGGCATAAAATCATTCCCACCCATTCCATCCCTGAATACACTCCACACCCCTCCACCTTCCCTCTTATCTTAGCACCTCTTGGATGACGGGTCATCCCTGCACCTTGTCCACTACCCTGGGTCAGAGGCAGTGTCGCAAGACACAGCACATCCACAGCAAGGCCGCTTCATTAAATCGGCGACCCTCCCTCTCCGTCCCCCCATGCATAAAAGGAGGAGACGGGGAGAAATCCCTTTGGGCTGCGTCAAATTTTGCTCACACATACTACCTCACCCCCATCCCAATATACAAACAATGCATACACTCAGTGATGAATTATGCAAGTCCTGCATGGGCATCTAATCTCAGTGAGACACACCTCAACACCCTTCAGACCATACAAAACAAAGCCCTAAAAACAATTACAGGCTGCACAAATACAACACCTACAGACCATCTACACTATGAAACAAAAGTCCTCAAAGTCAAGGATCACCTTGATATGAGAGGCACACAAACACTTGCTGTAACCTCTACAAACACAGCACACCCACTACACTACATAGCAGAACACCCACACATACCAAGAAACATAAAAAAAAACAACCTAATACCTATGTCACACACAAATAGTCTTCTCTTTCTTCACAACCACCAAATACCAGCCTCCAGAAACATATTCATAATCATATCACTCACTGCTCTATTAAGACACTAAAAGATAACACATTGCTGCATGCCAGACCCCCTGATATCCATCCCTCTGAATCCTCTCTCCCACAAAAGGACAAAGTCCACCTGGCCAGACTGCGGTGCGGCCACCACCCAGCCCTTCTAAGGTACCAAAAGAGGCTGGATGATTGCATTGTGGACAACTGCCCAGAATGTAACATTTCACCCCATATTATTCAACACATAATGAAAGATTGTGTTATACACAATCACGCACACAAACAACACAAAATACACTCTATAAAGGATTTGTGGGAAAACCCCGTTCTGGTCATGGCATTCCTTGGGGAGACAGGACTGCTCGGACAAACAGTCTAGGGAACAACACCAACCATGCCACTGGGTCTGTTCTGGAACAACTCATCCAAGGATGGCCCCAACCCCTCACCTTCTTCAGCAGGAAACTGTTGAGGACAGAGAAAATTCATTTGTTTGAAAGCTGCTGGCAGTCCACCAGGCTGTCTGTCACTTCAGCCATTTCCTTGAAGGCATGCCTTTCATGGTTCAGATGGACTACATGTCCTGGTTCATGCTTTCATACGTCAATCTGATGAATGGTCTCAGCAGCAGTGCTGTCACCTCTTTGCCATTGCAGAATTTAACTACACCTTGTGCTACCTCCCCGGCAAGTGCAACCCCATAGCTGATGCCCTTTCACGAGTCATCATAGGCTCAGTGCACATTAGCCTTGATCACACCAAGCTTGCCACAGAACAATGAAAGGATCCAGACTTGGCAGCCTGCAGGACCCCCATCATTGGAATCCAGTAGGATGATGTCACACTCTGCCTTAACAACACCACTATCCTCTGTGACATCAATACTGGATGCCCCCCAGCCCCTGGATAACCACCACCATATGATGACTTATCCATGACTTCTCACATTTTTCATGATGCACCACAGCCCGCCTACTCAGGGAAAATTTTGTGTGGCACAGTATCACAAAGGGTGCAAAACAATGGGCTCATGCATGCATTGCCTACCAGAAATCCAAGACGCATCAACACACTAAGATGGGCACTGGGATGTTCCACCAGCCACAGCATTGTTTTGCCCACATCCATATGGACATTGTGGGTCCCCTACATATCTCCGAGGGAAACTGCTACCTGTTCACAGAAATTGATCATTCACTGCATTGTCAGGAAGCAATATCCATAACCAATGCCTTTGCCAAAGGATAGTCTCAATGCCTCATCCACTGAAATGGTTTACGGCAGCCCTCTCGTCATCCCAGGTGACTTTTCCCCTGACACACCATCTAACAAGGACCTGAATTGGTTCAGCTGCATTGTTGGAAAATTCACCCACTGCCAACAGACTTACAAGCCAGCAAACCACTGATATAATCCCAAGGACCTACGCTCATCTAAGTACATCTTCTTCAGAAATGACGCCAGATCGCTGGCACTCACTCCACCCTACTCAGGTCCCTTTGAAGTAGTTTAACAAAAGCAAAAAGTCCCTCCTCTTGAGAATTAAGGGTATGGATGACTGGGTGTTGATGGATCCCCTCAAGCCAGCATACCTTCAAAACAACAATCCAATTTCAGCTCTCAAGGGCAGGCTGCCCACTTGCTAACCCAAATCAACATCATTTCTGAGGGGGGAATATTGTGAGGTTCCTGCTGTCTACATGAGGTTCAATTATTTTAATTGTAGTGCAGAGTACATGAGCGTGCTGGTGACGACACGAGGCCAGGTCAAGAAGTGTGTTGATTGCATGGAGGTAGGTAGGTAAGTGATTGCAGCCTGCAGACATATCCTCAAATGCTGCTCCTGATTGGTTCATGCCTTGCACATAATTGGCTCAGTTACACACCAGTTGAGCCAGTAGATCTGCAAAAACAGACTGTAATTTTGCCAATAAAGCATTCTGGATCCAACCATTGTCTTTACAACACCATACAAGTTGCCATCTCGCTACAAAAGATTGATCATGAAGAGTTTGTCCCCTTTGTACCAAAGTTCACTATGCAATTGAACATAATTGGTGTGAGCCAGAATAAAACAAATATTCATCCTTGTAAAATAATAATTGTTACCCGCTGGCTGAGCGGGTTAGGGCGTCGTTACTTGCGGCGAAGGTCGAGGTGAGGGCGGTTCGAATCCTGCCACCAGCGAAGTTGAACCAAGGGCATGGTTCATTAAATTCCACGCTACAAAGGCCTCTGTGAGGGGCACCGTCCTAGCCTCCCGATAGGAAGGAGTGTGTGACGTTAAACCATATCATCATATATATATATATATATATATATATATATATATATATATATATATATATATATATATATATATATACATATACACACACAACAGACTTACAGAGTGATAGATACTTGGAACAAATTAGACAAAGAAACGGTGTGTGCAAACACTATTCAAGATTTTAATAAAAAAAAAACTTGATGCTGAGAGATACAAAGATGGGTCACCATGAGCATAGATCCCTTCCTGTATAATACAACTATGTAAATACACACACACACACACACACACTTCAACGAATGGACGGCTTAGAAGACGTTCTGAAGAAAAATGAAGTCTGTGGATCCCAACGCAAAGAGAAGTGCCTAGTGTTTTTGCAGGGTGGGGGGGAAATTGCTCGTGGAGTAGTGGGAACGTAGGGAAAGAGGAAAAGGGGAGGGATTACTGAGGGAAATGGAAGGAAATGAGGAGGGAGTAGACTTTGACCAGCCAGACAAGCGGAAGGTAAACAAAAGACTTAGCGAGGATCAAATGTCTAATAAAAATGTAAAGATTAGAAGTATAGAGAGGAGCAATACAGAAGAAAGTGACGAGAATATGTTCCAGGGATTTAAAGAGGGTGGGGGGGACACAACCCCCCCCCCCCGACTGATAAGACTAGAGGAGAGAGTTGATAAGGTGATCGAGGACTTGGAGCGTAAGTTAGGTAACGTAGACTCCATTTTTCAAAGAATTGAAAGGTTGGAACAACTAGAGAAGGCTAACAGAAACTTAACTGAAGAAATAGAGGACCTAAAAAGACAGTTAGGAAATGTAAAGGAGGAGAATGAGAAATTGAAGAAGAATAGTAATGAAAACAGAGAGAAACTAGCTACAGAAGCTAAAAATTGGAGAATAACTCAAGAAGGGAATAAGGTTTCATTCACTGACATAGTCAAACAGCAATTGAAAGAACATAATGAAGACTCAGTTATTAAAGTGATGAGACAGAAGGAGAATATAGTAAGAGAATTAGCTGACAAAAAGAAATGTATAATTATATTAGGAATGGAAGAGAAACATAACCCAGATAGAACTGCAAGAATCAAGGAGGAAAATGAAAGAGTAAGCAGTTTATTAAAATTAGTCCAGGAAGATGAACCAGAAATTATAAAGGAAATTGAGGAAAAATTCAGACTCGGAAAATATAGTACAGATAAGACCAGACCAATTAAGATTAAATTCAGGTCACAAACAACAGCAGAGAAAATTCTATCCAAGACAGGGAAACTAGCAACAAATGATCAATATAAAAAGGTATGGATAAAAAGAGAAATGAATAAGGAGGAAAGAGAGGCAGAAAAGCAGAAAAGAATTGAAGCTAAGGCAAAAAACGAGGAAAGAACGGAGTCAGAGAAAGAGAGATTCTATTGGAGAGTAGTGAACATGAAAATAAAGCAGTTCGACATACTAAAGAAAAACATAAGGGAAACAGAGAATACAATGGAAGTGGCAGAAAACTAAGAGTGTCTTACACAAATATAGATGGATTGATAACAGGATTGAATGAACTGAATGATTATTTGAAAGAAAAAGAACCGGACATAATGGGAATTGTAGAAACAAAATTAAAAGGCCCACTACCACCCAACAGTGTAGGACATGATACATACAATTATTGGATTAGAAACAGAGAGAAAAAACAAGGGGGTGGAGTTATGTTCCTGACTAAGAAGGATATAAACGTGAAAGGTGTCATATATGGAAAGAATACAGTAGAGATGATTATGATAGAAGTGGAAGACCGAGATAAGAAGAGCAGAAAATTTGTGATCAATTATGTGCCTCCGAAAACAGCCTCATGGGAGGAGAGTGAACATAAAAGTATGTTAGAGGACACAAAGATAGCATTAACTAAAATAATGGAAGACGGAGGAAGAATAGTTATGATGGGCGACTTTAATTGCAAAGAAATCTGCTGGGAAGAAATGACAGTAAAGAGTGGTGATGACTCATGGGGAAATGCTCTACTTGAGATGATTACTGACCATTCAATGACACAATGGATACAAGAGAACACTAGGTATAGAAATGAAGAAGAACCATCGAGGCTAGACTTAATAATTACATCTGAACCTAGAATAGTGGACAAGATTGAATATAAAACACCAATAGGTAAAAGTGACCACATATTGATTGAACTGGAACTTAATGAAGAAAAATATATGAAAAGAAATGAACAATATAGAAAAGGAAGAATGATGTATGAAAAAACAAACTTTGATAAAATAAGAGAATTCTTCCAACAAGAAAACTGGGAAGAAATATACAAAGAAGAAACAACAGTGGAAGAGAAATGGAATATTTTGACAAAAATTTACAAAAAAGGAGTGGAAAAGTATGTCCCAAGACAAAAACAAGAAAAAGAATATGTAAAATGCTGGTACAACAAAAGTTGTAGGGAGTTAAAGGACAAAAGAGACAAAGCCTGGAACAGATGGAAAAAAAGACAGAAGACCTGAAAAATGGAAAATATATACTGGTTATAGAAATGAATATGTACAAAAGTGCAGAGAGGTAAAAAGAAAATATGAAAAAGATGTTATAGAAAAGTGTAAAGATCAACCAAAACTATTCTACAGATTTGTAAACAATAAACTGAAAAACAAACAAGACTTAGAGAAATTAAGACAAGGAGGAGTTGAATACACTGAGGAAATGGAAATGGCAGAAATTATGAACAAACATTTTAAATCAGTGTTTACAAGGGAAAATATACAACCTGAAGAGATTGAGTGGAAGGAAAAAGTCCCCCCTATGGAAGAAATAGAAGTAACAAAGAATGAAATATTGACACACTTGGGTAATTTTGATGTCAGAAAATCGCATGGGCCAGATGAAATAGCAAACTGGATTCTGAAAGAATGCAGGAATGAACTGGCAGACAAAATACATAGCATAATAAGCAGTTCCTTAAAAGAAGGAAAAGTTCCAGAAGATTGGAAAAAAGCAAATATAGTACCTATATATAAAGGAGGAAATAAAGAAGAACCTACCAACTATAGACCAGTCTCTCTAACAAGTACAATAGCAAAAATATGTGAAAGAATTATCAAAAGTAGATGGGTAAAATACTTGGAAAAAAACAACGTACTAAATCCAAGGCAATTTGGATTCAGACAAGGACGATCATGCGTCACCAATTTAATATGTTTCTATTCAAGGCTAATAGATATAATACAAGAAAGAGATGGATGGGCTGATTGTGCATTTCTAGACCTAAAAAAAGCTTTTGACAAAGTACCACATAAGAAGTTGCTTAAGAAATTAGAATATGAAGGAGGAATACAAGGTAAATTGCTAAATTGGATGGAAGACTTTTTGCAAGAAAGAAAAAATGAGAGTAGTGATAAGAGATCAGCACTCAAAATGGAATGAAGTAATAAGCGGTGTCCCGCAGGGAACAGTTCTGGCCCCAATAATGTTTGCTATATATATTAATGATATGGATGAAGGAATTGAAAGCTATATGAGCTTCTTTGCAGATGATGCAAAATTACTGAAAAGAGTGAAAACTGAAGAAGATTGTGAATCACTACAGAGAGATCTAAATAAAGTACAAGAATGGAGTAGGAAGTGGGAGATGGAGTTCAATACAAAAAAGTGTAGTATAATGGAATTTGGAAAAAGCAAAAACAGAATAACAGGATCATATAATTTGGGAAAAGAAGGAATAAAAAAAGTAGAAAATGAGAAGGACCTGGGAGTCATTGTTATGAATAATATGTCACCTGAGAAACATATAAATAAGATTTTTGGAGAAACTTATAATTTAATAAGAACAATCAAAGTGGCATTTACATACCTGGATGAAGAAATGGTGAGGAAAATCCTAATCACCCTGATAAGACCAAGATTGGAATATGCAGCAACGATATGGTCACCAAGTACAAAAAAATGTATAAAAAAACTTGAAAGAATACAAAGAGCAATTACAAAACTGGCACCAACACTCTCAAAACTATCATATGAAGAGAGACTACAAAAACTTAAACTACAGACACTAGAGCAAAGAAGAGAGAGAGGAGATTTGATAGCTATTTACAGAATCATGAAAGGCATAGAAATTACTGATAGAGAGAATCTGATAAAATGGGATGACAGAAATACAAGAGGACACGGAAAGAAAATAAAAAAAGACAGCTATAGAAGAGATTTTAAAAAGAACAGCTTTCCTCACAGAGCAATAGACAGTTGGAACAAGTTAGATGAGAAAGTGGTGTGTGCAAAAACAATACATGAATTTAAAAATAGTTTAGATAAAATGAGATATGAAGACGGGACCCCACGAGCATAGCTCCCCTTCCCGTAAAATACAACTAGGTAAATACAACTAGGTAAATACATATATATGAATGATATGGTTTAACATCAGATACTACCCCCTACCAGGAGCTAGGACAGTGCCCCTTACAGAGGACTTTGCAATGTGGAACTTAATGAACCATGCTCTTGGGTCAACATTACTGGTGGCAGGATTTGAACTGCCATCCCCCCGAACTTCACTGCAAGTAATGTCCTAACATGCTCAGGCAGTGAGTAATGAAACATACACCTTCCCAACACACATCTTAAAACTCATCTGTTGTCCCTCCAATCTTAGCACCTTGCAGGCAAAGGATCACCCCTTGTCTCCCGCCACACTGCTTGGGGTCAAAGGTTATGCAGGAAGGCACAACTTTTCAACGACATGGCCCAACAGCTGGAACTTGTTCACCCCCATTCATTTGAAAAGGTTATGTAGCAGACAAGAACATCCCTTTGGGTTGTGTTATCCATTTATAAATCTTTATTTCCATTAACATGAAATCTGGAGCCCCACTGAAGAAAGCAATGGTCTTAGGGGTCTCCCATAGGTGGCTGTCCTTATTCACCATTCATACAAACTTCACATACACTGAAAAAGCTCTTCAGTATCTGAAAATGTCTTCCTCATACACCTTACAGTCTTGTAAGTCCAGATCATTACCCCCTTGAGGAACTGTTATTGAACAGTATAATTTGGGAATTTTCATGCACAAAACAAGGACCTATACTCACCCCGATTGCTGAGTTCTGTGTAGAATGTTTGAAAGTGAAAGTTAGGGTGTTCTGGTATGAAATATGAGGTGATAATGTAACCCTCATGTACTGCTTCATCCAGCAGTTCTCTGAAGCCCAGATCTTTCATTCCATGTTTGAGCACTGCTCTGTTTTCCATATACCTAAGAAAAAAGAAAGAAGAAATATATATATTATGAAAGCACAAGGTGACTACATCTACTGTAGCTTACTACTTCAACTGTCAACTTGTTATATTTACTAATTGCTGCTTTCAGGAAGTTGAATGCTGACCTCTTTTTCCTAGCAGGAAGTCCGCCAGCTTTCTTATACTCCTCAAGGGCTTGTCGGAATGCGAGCATTGAGTGGGTTGGAGGTGTGAAACGGAACTGCCCATTCTTCTGCAAGCCTTCAAACTGGTCTACTATATCTAGGCTGTAGGAGCGGCTATTTCCTGATGTGATTAGATGAGTGAATGGTAAAACGGATGACAATCATCTCTACATCATTATAATGCAACCCATTAGCTTAAATGCTTTAAGATTCTACCCAGCTACCAATGGTTATCTAATACTCTTTATATATACTAGCAAAAGCTAAACCTCTGAAAAGCAGAAATAGATCTACCTATTTATGAAATCAAGGAAAATCTCAGTTTCTACACAAATAGGAAACTAATGTTCCTGAATATGATCAATTGAATGATTCAATTAACCAATCATTTGGAAATCCCCACAGGACAAAGAAACTTTTGTCTCATCTCTCCACTTTCTGTCTGACCTCTTTTTTTCTATGATTTTCATTTCACAGCATCCAGTTGATGACACATTTTCTCCATCTACACACTTTCCTGAGTACCTGGCCTGTCCAGTTCCATTTCTTACTTCTCTTGAGTGATTTTTCTGTGGGATGATTGTGAAGCCTGTCTTGATCTGCGTGTGAATGTGTTTTTGTGTGGATGGATTGTGTGATACTACATTCTCTCTTCCTTGCACAACAGACAATCAACCAGTGTCTGCTTCATCCTGTCCACCCACCTCATTCTTGGTTGTCCCCACAAGTTCCCTTCATGTACTTCTGCTTTCCACTCTTTTTTTTTCACTAATAGTATGTCTAAACCATTTCAGCATTCTGTGATCAACCTTAATTATTTGCCAACTGTTTCCACTCCCATTTTCCTCCTCACCATATTTCTCATTCTATCCATCCTCATAACACCAATCATAATTCTTAAATACTTCACCTTAAACACATTTAGGCTCTCCTTTTGTGCCTCTTTCAAAATTCAAGACTGCTCCATACAGTGCCATGGGCACAATCACTCAGTCATTTCTTTGCAATTAACCCCAAATACCTATTCGACATGACCCTTTTCAATCCCCCTCCTCAGATATTTACTTGCTTCCCTTGCTCTATAATTTACCTCCACTCCTCCATTTTCTTTCACATCCTTAAATATTCATATCTCTCCAATTCTTTCAGCCTCTCACCATTTAAACCCACCTCCAATGCACCATTACCCATTGTGCACCTCATCACCTTACTTTTGCCCACATTTACTTTCAGATTTCTTTTCTCACATAAACTCTCAAACTCTGCTACCAATTGCTTCAATGAATCCCCCAACAACTACAATTACAGTGTCATATACAAACAACAATTGGCTTACCTTTCACTTCTCTCTACCTCACTCAAACATTAATCAGAAAAGAAAAAATAATAATAATAATTGTTAGAAGTCACCACTATAGACAAGGCCTGTATTGACACTCTTCATTGCAGATGAACAAACTGTATTAAGGAGAAGAAATTATTTGCACTCTTCACCTTTACAAGAAACAAGGCATTGGGTTCTGCAGATGACATAAGCAAATCCAGGGATGCCCTCCAAGCACTTGTTGGCAGAGGAGACCATGAAATCAATATGACTGGCTTTCAGGTCTAAAGGAATGGCACCAAAGCTGCTCATGGCATCCACAAAGTACATGGCACCTATTGGAAAAAAAAGGAGTTAAAGATTGCAAGTGAAGAAGGTGCTGTATGGATTTTGTAGGGTGGAACCTCTTATCATGCACTCAGAGTGTCACCAGTTGAGTGGCACTCTGCTTCTGCCTCTAGCTACAGCCAACCACATACAAAGAAAAAAAAAAAAGTAATTTCAATATTTCTTGACACTAATGCTGTACTACTAAAACTCTGAAACCTATATTATACATATACATATATATATATATATATATATATATATATATATATATATATATATATATATATATATGTATATATATATATATATATATATATATTTATATATATATATACATATATATATATTTCCCCTGTGGTGGGGGGAAAGAATACTGCCACCAAGTCTTCCCATTTGAATCGTAAGAGGTGACAAAAATGGGATGGGGATTAGGACTAGGCATCCTTCTCCCTGTAGCCCCACAGGAGACATTCCTAAAGAAAATAAAGGCATAAGAGGATCTGGGAGTTTTCCAACCAGTACCTTAAGGTATGGGTCCTTTAATGTGCATGGATGTAGTACAGATGAAAGTAAAAGGGAAGAGATAGGCAGTGTGTTTGTGAGAAGAAAGATGGGTGTGTTGGCTTTGAGTGAAACTAGGTTGAGAGGGAAGGGTGAGTGTGAGTTTGGGAGTGTAGCTGGGAAGTTCTCAGGAGTGAAGAGAGGATGAGAGAAGGGGTGGCTATACTAGTAAGTGAAGAGATAGGTAAATGTGTAGTGGAGTGGAAGGAGGTTTCTTCAAGGTTAATGTGGATGAAGGCAAAACTGGGAAAGGAGATGTGGGTTTTTATAAGTATATATGGGGCTGATAGTGAGAAGAGTGTAGAAGAAAGGGAGGCTTTTTGGACAGATTTAAATGAGTGCATAGAGGGATTAGGGAGAAATATCAATGTAGTAGTATTGGGAGACCTTAATGCTAGGGTAGGAAATGAACCAAATGATGGGGTGGTTGGGAAGTGTGGAGTTCCAGGAAAGAATCGTGGTGGAGAGCTGATGGTGGAGATGTGTCTAGAAAGAGAGTTGATGACAGCAAATACAGTGTTTAGGAAGAAAGTCAAGCATAAGTACACACGGGAGAGGGTGGTGGATGGAAGGGTGGTAGATAGAGTGTTAATGGACTATGTAGTGGTAAATAGGACTATGATAGGAAGAGTTAAGGATGTACATATTCTAAGGGGAGAGAGTGGGGGGGATATCAGATCATTTTCTGGTGGAAGGTAGGGCGAGAGTGGAGGATAGATGGAGAAAGAGGAAAAGAACAAAAGGTAAGGAGGTGCTTAGAGTGAACTGCTTAAATGAGAAAGAAAAGGAGTGGAGGAATGGGGATGGTTGTTGTTGTTGTCGTTCCCTAGACTGTCTGTCCGAGCAGTCCCGTCTCCCCAAGGAAGGCCACAGCCGAAACTGGGTTTTCCCACAAATCCTTTATAGAGTGTATGTTGTGTTGTTTGCGTGCATGATTGTGTATAATGCAGTCTTCCATTATGTGTTGTATGGTATGGGGTGAAGTGTTACATCCTGGGCAGCTGTTCACAACACGGTCGTCCAGCCTCTTCTGGTAGCTTAGAAGTGCTGGGTGGTGACCGCATCGCAGTCTGGCCAAGTGGACTCTGTCCTTTCGTGGGAGAGAGGATTCAGAAGGGTGGATATCAGGGGGTCTGGCATGCAGCAGTGTGTTGTCTTTCAGTGTGTTAATGGAGCGGTGAGTGATATGATTATGAATATGTTTCCGGAGGCTGGTATTTGGTGGTTGTGGAGGAAGAGAAGAGAGTATCTGTGCGTAATAAAGGTCTTTGGGTGTAGTTTTAATGCTTCTTGGTGTGTTCTGCTATGTAGTGTAGCGGGTGTGATGTGTTTGTGGTGGCTGCAGCAAGTGTTTGTGTGCCTCTCATGTCGAGGTGGTCCTTGACTTTGAGGACTTTTGTTTCATGGTGTAAATGGTCTGTAGGTGATGTATTTGTGCAGCCTGTAATTGTTTTTAGGGCTTTGTTTTGTATGATTTGAAGGGTGTTGTGGTGTGTCTCACTGAGATTAGGAGCCCATGCAGGACTCGCATAATTCATCACTGAGCGTATGCATTGTTTGTATATTGTTATATTAGTTTCTTTGTTTTGTCCAAATGTTGATGGTTCAAGGAAGGAGTCACAAAGTGTGCAAAGATGGTGTGTGGAACAAGGAGGATGGGAGGAAATAGAAGGAAGGGTAGTGCGCAGTGGGATGAGGAGGCAAAGAAGGTTGTAGAAAAGAAGCGAGCTTTCATAGATTGGTTACAAAATAGGACGATGGAATCATATGAGAGGTACAAAGAAAAGAGAAGTAAAGCAAAATAAGGGAGGCAAAGCAAAGAGGGGAGCAGATGTGAAATGGGGTAAGAGTATGACAGAAAATTTTGAAAGTAATAAAAAGATGTTTTGGAAAGAAATTAAGAGAGGAAAAGGAGGCCAATTAAGTAGAGAAGAAAAGATAAAAGGTGCAGATGGAGAGATAATAATGGAAGAGAAGGCAGTAAGAGCAAGATGGACAAAGTATTTTAGGGAGTTGCTAAATGTGAAGAATAGGGAGGGAAAGGTAGTTGCAGTGGGAAATGCTAAGAAAATGACCGTGATGTGTGAGGAAAATAAAAGAGAAATAAGGAAGGATGAAGTGAAGGCAGTTGTTAAGATGAGAGCAGGTAAGACACCTGGTCTGGATGGATGTCGTGCAGAATGTCTGAAGAAAGGAGGTATAGTGATGGTGGATTGGCTGGTGAGGTTACTTAATGTTTGTTTAAGAGAGGGTAGAGTGTTGGAGGACTGGAGGAGTGCCTGTATAGTTCCACTTTACAAGGGAAAAGGGGACAAGTGTGAGTGTAGTAGTTTCAGAGGGATTATCTTGTTAACTGTAGTTGGGAAGGCTCATGGGAGGGTCTTGATTGAGAGGATTAGGAAAGGAAAAGAGGGAGTAATTGGTGAGGAACAGTGTGGGTTTAGGACAGGTAGGGGTTGCGTAGATCAGATTTTTGTGGTAAGACAGATATGAGAGAAAGCTATAGGAAAAGGTAAGGATGTTTTTTGGGTTTTTATGGATTTGGAAAAGGCTTATGATAGGGTAGACAGGAAGGCACTGTGGGAGGTATTGCAGATATACAATATAGGAGGAAAGCTTCTGGGAGCTGTCAAGAGTTTTTATGAGAGTAGTAGAGCAAATGGAGAGAGTGAGTGGTTTGAGGTAAAGGTGGGACTTTGTCAGGGATGTGTTATGATGCCCTGGCTGTTCAACTTATACATGGATGGGGTGGTGTCAGAGGTAAATGAAAGGGTGGTGGGCAAGGGATTGGAGATGGTTAAAGAAAATAGAGAAAAGTGGGAGATAAGTCAGCTGTTGTTTGCGGATGACACTGCACTTGTAGCAGGATCAGAGGAGGGATTGAGGAAGTTAGTGACAGAGTTTGGGAAAGTGTGTGAAAGAAGGAAGTTGAAGATAAATGTGGGTAAAAGTAAGGTGATGAGATGTACAAGGGGTGAAAGTGGCAACAGACTGGAAGTGAGTATTAAAGGAGAGAGACTGGAGGAAGTGGATAGTTTTAGATACTTGGGTGCGAATGTGGCAGGAAAGGGAGGAGTGGAGATGGAGGTAGAATGTAGATTGAGAGAAGTGAGTAAATGCCTTGGTGGATTAAAAGTGTAATGAGAAATAGACATTTGGGAATGGATGCTAAGAGGAGATTGTATGAAGGAGTGATTGTGCTGACAGCACTGTATGTAGAAACATGGAATATAGGAGAGAAAGAGAGAAGGAGTTTGAGTGTGTTTGAGATGAAGTGTCTGAGAAGTATGACAGGGGTTACTAGGCTGGACAGAGTGAGAAATGAGGAGGTGAGGAGGAGAACAAGGGTAGAAAGGGAGCTGGGAGATAGGTTGGATGAAAGAATATTGGGATGGTTTGGACACATGGAAAGAATGAGTAAAGAAAGACTAGTAAAAGAGGTGTGGAAGGCAGATGTGTAAGGGTGAACGTGGAGGGGCAACCTAGGATGAGATGGATGGAGGGGGTAAAAGGGGCTTTAGGAAAGAGGGGAATGTTGAGGAAGGACAGGAGAGGACAGGAGACAATGGTGAGTGGAGAATGGTTGTATATGGATGATGTTGTGATGCATGAGGTGGAATGGGTGGGGGATGGGGGGGTGAGGGAGTATGTGTGAGCAAAATTTGACGCAGCCCGAAGGGACTTCTCCTTGTCTTCTCCTTTTCTGCATGAGGGGACAGAGAGGTGGGGTCGCCGATTTAATGAAGCGGCCTTGCTGTGGATGTACTGTGTCTTGCAACACTGCTTCTGACCCAGGGCAGTGGACAAGATGCAGGGATGACCCATCATCCAGGAGGTGCCAAGATATGAGGGAGGGAATAGGGTGGAGGGGAGTGGAGTGTGATAGGGATGGAATGGGTGATGGTTTTTATGCCTTTGTTTTTTGGCTACCTCCCTTATAACGAAAAAAAAAAAAGCCTTTGGCATATGTATATGTATATATGTGTGTGTGTGTATATATATATATATATATATATATATATATATATATATATATATATATATATATATATATATATATATATATATATATATATATGCACAAAAAAAGCTGGAGCCTGGGAACCATAATGGTGGAAAAGTAGAAAACACCAGACTCAGAGGCAGGTAATTTATTCCCGACGTTTCAAGTCCTGTCCGGGAATCGTCCTCAGGGGATACAGAAATCACATGGTCTAAATATACGAATAGCCGTGCCCGCCGGAGGGACATGGTAACCTGTCCGAGGTGGAGGGGGGGAGGTGGTGGAGGGGGGAGAAAGGGAAGAGAAGGTAGGCGTTGTGACCTGCGTCATGCGAGTGTGTGTGGTGGCGGAGGATTGGGGGGGGGGGGAGAGAAGGTGGGGAAAGCCATTTATCCCCCGCCGTTGTCCGTAATACTTTTCCACATATTCCTTGCTCCTGCGTATATGGGGTTGAGTGTTATGGACCTGTTTATGCTGTCTTCGTTAGTGGCCCACGCCTCCAAGAACAGTCTGCTTCCTTTCCTGTTGTTGTTGTATAGTACCTTTGCGCCCTGCCAGTCGAACTCGTGTTGGTGCAGTTCAGTGTGTTTGTACACTGCCGAACTCTGGTCTTTTCTGTTTACTGTGTAAGGTATACCTCTACTAACCACCTATTACCACCTAACAACCACTACGACACTTCTGAATCACACCCCGCCACGTCGCACCATGTTTCATCGAGCCGGCTTCAAACCCTCGAAGCACCTGAGGTTTCGACTCTCTCCTATGAAATGAGGGTTCACCGCCCCATGAGTCAGTCTCAGCTGTAAGCTGAATACACTCGCTTCTAACCTGGTGTTGGTGGACGAGAGACGATATCGGACTACTCATCATCCCTTCGGTGCTGGTAACGTAGGGCGTTGCGGAAGGAACCAAGTTCTCTGTGTACTCAAGTTCTTAATTTGTTCAAGTTCCTAGTGGTCAAGTTGAATAGTGTTAAGTTAATTTAAGATAAGTCTAATTTAATGTTAAGTTTAATTGTATTTGTTGGGAATGTCAGTTGGTAATAAATATTGTTAAATGTTATTGTATGCTTTAAATTCATTCACTTCGAAATGTTATGTATGTTCCCCCCTTAGACTAACCTTGACGTACGTAACATTTGTGGGGGCCCGACCGGGATCTGACTCGTTGATCGTAATAAGTCATCGTAATCACTGATTCTCTCTAATAGTTTAATAATTGTATTTAACTTGAAATTGAAAAATATTTTCACCTGGAACTTGACTTCTCTCCGCAACGTCTCTATACCTTGTGTGCATTTATTGTGAATCCTGCTTGTACCTGCTTTAAATTCTCTATAAATGGCCAAATAGGGGTAGTTAGTACAGTAGGTTGTTCTATGTATTGTTCTTACCGACAGAAGTGGTGTTCTCCCACATACAGCTTGCAATTGTGACTCCTTTTCCTTGCTTACTATAACTTATGTGAATTTACTTTATGCACGATTACGTCGCTGTAACTTGACCAACCCAAATACTCTACTTTTTACTTAAACTACAGAGTATACCTATGAATAGGGCCCTTGTTTTACAGTAGTGTGGGCTGCTGTCCCCCTGTTTCCTTTTGGCTTGTTACGAGTAGAACGTACCTTGCAAGAACCTAATTCGGTCTTGCCACTTAAGTTTATGCCAGGTGATAAACTTCATGATACCTGTAAGGCCTTTAGCTTATTCTCGAGTTAACTTGCCAGGCTCTAAGCAGGTTTCACTTATATATATATATATATAATATATATATATATATATATATATATATATATATATATATATATATATATATATATATATATATATATATAGAGTACGGAATCTTTTAAATTTAAACCATGGCTAAGCAGAGTGATTTCAAAGCGACTGAGTTTGTGGGTAACCCAGAGATCCAAGAATTCAAAGAGACTAATATTTGTAAGGACGATTTAAAGTATATAGCAAAGACCTTCAATATCTCTTTCAAACCTGACTTAAGGAAAGATGAGCTACGTGCTCTAATTCTAGCTCACTTAGGGGATAAAGATGTCCTCGAAGCTTCACGTTCGTTACAAACTTCAGATCCTAATCTATTACTTGAACTAGAGAAAGTGAAGCTAATGTCTCAACAAATGGAAATAGACTATGAGAGAGAGGAAAGAGAAAAGGAGAGAGAAGAAAGAGAAAAGGAAAGGGCTCATGAACTTCAACTTAAGCAATTAGACATTCAAAACAATGCCAACTCTCCTAAAACTAAGACTGATTTGCTGAAGTATGTCAAGCTTATACCTACATTTCCTGATAGTGATCCTGAGTCTTTCTTTAGGGAATTTGAATCCACAGCTCTACACTTTGAAATTCCTAAACCTGACTGGGTTTGGCTTATTAAACCTAAGCTGTCTGATAAAGCACTTAAAGTATGTAATAATGTGGACGATAACACTAATTATGACGAGGTTAAAGTAGCAATTCTAGCTTCGTACTCAATCAGTACAGAAGGATACAGACAAGCATTTAGGTCACTTAATAAACTTCAGTATCAAACTTACCATGAATTTGCCTCTGAGAAATTAAGGGGTCTTAAGAGGTGGTTAAAGTCAGCCAGTGTTAATACTTTTGATGAACTTGTTAATGTTATAGCATTAGAGGAATTTATAAGAAAGATTCCCTACTCTATCAAAATGCACCTCATCGATAGGGGAGAAAATGACCTGATTAAGGCCGCACAGTTGGCTGATGTGTTTTCCCTGGTCCATCGTTCGCCCACCAGGGAGAGGAGAGTGCTCCAGAATAATGTAAAGTCTAATAGTGGGTTTAAGGATGGTGAGCTGGTAGATCAGAGTAATTTAAAAACAAATCTAACCTGCTCATTTTGTAAAAGACGTGGACACCACATAAAACAATGCCCAGACCCTAAATGTAAAGTGTCACAAACTACTGCTCCCAGCAAACCTGTAGCTGCAATTCTGTCTGTGCCAACCAGTAAAACTGCCGATATCTTTCAGCCTTTCCGTTCACTTGGTGCCGTGTCTCTGGAGGATGGTGGCGAGGTGCACCCCATTCGTATCGTGAGAGATACAGCTGCTGCCCAGACGGTTATACTAAAGTCATCTGTTCCTGGTATAAACAGCAATTATACCGGCGAAAGTGTGTACCTCCATGACTTTAACAGCCAGTTTCCTTTGAGACTAGCTCGGGTGCACCTCAGCTGCGGCATTGTTCAGGGACCTGTAACGGTGGCGGTGAGCGAACAACCTTCCCTTCCTATCCCAGACTGTAGTTTACTTCTTGGTAATGACATAGCTGGTGGACTTGTACAAACTCCTGCTCCTATCATTTTGAGTGACACTCCCTTAACGCATAACCCTACTGATGAGTTAGAGCGAGAACAGCCAAATTTGTTCCCTAGTTGTGCGGTAACCCGATCCCAAAAATTAAAAGACATTCACCCCTTCCTCCTCCAAGTGCTATTCCACAAATATTCACTGAACAGAGTTTATTAGAAGCACAACAGAATGACACTACTCTAACTCCCTTACACTCTAAAGTAGTTCCCAAGGAAGATATTCTACATCCTCCATCATTCTACTATCATGATAACATCCTCATGAGACTTTACAGACCACCGCAATTATCAGATGATGACACCTGGGCAGAATGTCACCAAATTGTATTACCCACCAGCTTGAGAACTCCTATAATGGAAGTAGCTCACCAAGGTCTCTCAGGTCATTTAGGAATAAGGAAGACATATCTTCGCCTTCTGAATGAGTTTTATTGGCCTGGCATGAAAAAAGATGTAGCTGAATTTGTTAAGAATTGCCACCCATGCCAGATTGTTGGGAAACCTAATGAAACTATACCACCATATCCATTGCAGCCTATTAAAGTACCTTTTGAGCCTTTCAGTAAATTAATTATAGACATTGTTGGACCTCTCCCAAAGACAAAGAAAGGCAACCAATACATTCTCACCACACTTTGCCCAACTACAAGATACCCTGATGCTTTTCCTCTTAAGAATATCTCTGCTAAAACTGTTGCTAATACACTCACTAACTTGTTCACGACCTTTGGAATCCCAGAAGAAATCCAATCAGACAGAGGTAGCAATTTTACCAGTGTTCTATTTGCAGAAGTTCTAAAGCTGCTCGGTATTAAACAAACTCTATCAACAGCTTACCATCCTCAGTCGCAGGGGTCCTTGGAACGTTTTCATCAGACTATGAAATCTATGATTAGGAAGTTCTGCTGTGAGGAAGACAGAGATTGGGATGAGGGCCTGCAATTTCTTCTATTTGCCATAAGGGAAACACCATCAGAATCCCTAGGGGTCTCACCTTTTTAGTTGCTCTTTGGACGCAAGGTAAGAGGACCCCTCAAGGTCATCAAAGATCATTTGATCTCCTTACCTTCTACAAAGTTAGTCACGGTAAACAATTACATTACCTCTCTTAAATCTAACTTGGATAAAGTTCGTTCTTTTGCCAAAACTAACCTAGCTCATGCCCAGTCTGTAATGAAGACTAACTTTGACTCAAAAGCCTTGGTCAGAGAGTTCAAAGAGGGGGACTTAGTCCTGGCATACATCCCTATCTCTGGTTCACCTCTTAGCGCTAAATATCATGGACCATACAAAATGTCTAAGAAACTATCAGATTCTAACTATGTAATTTCAACACCCGACCGTCGCAAGGCTACCCAACATATTCATGTGAACCTAATTAAACCATATAAGACCACTAGCCCACTACTAGACTATGAGAAACAAGTGTTAGCGGTGAATACTGTACCTAATGTTATGTCTCATACACCTAATAATGCCATGTACATTAATTTTGACAATATTTTACCGAACATTGACTCCCATCCTAACTATAATTCGCATATACTTGGTAACCTAGTACCCTACCTTAGTCATCTCACGAATGAAAATGCCAATGATGTAACAGAAAACAATCACACATATGACTCTCTCTTCAAAGATGTGTCCGGCATCTGCAACATTGCCACTCATGACGTGAAGCTTGTACCTGGATCTTCTCCTATTAGGCACAATCCTTATAGAATCCACCCCCAGAAGCGAGAGCAGATGAGGAGTGAGGTCAACTTCCTGCTCGACCACGGATTGGCCAGCCCGAGTCAATCCCCCTGGGCTTCGCCGTGCCTGCTGGTGCCGAAGGAGGGAGGTCAACTTCGCCTGTGTACGGACTATAGGAGAGTCAACTCTATAACTGTTCCTGACGCATATCCATTACCCCGCGTTGACGACCTAATTGACGAGGTGGGAACAGCCCAGTACATTACTAAAATAGATCTAATGAAAGGTTACTATCAGATACCTTTAACAGAAGAGGCTAAATTGATCTCTGCTTTTACAACACCATTTGGCCTCTATCATTATAATGTCATGCCCTTCGGAATGAGGAATAGTCCGGCCACCTTTCAGAGGGCAATGAACTACCTATTGCAAGACTTAAAGGGTGTGGGGGTGTATTTAGATGACATCTTGATTTTTTCTCATGACTGGCAACAACACCTCCAACAGGTAGATGCTGTGCTATCCAGATTATGCCAAGCCAACCTGACTGTCAAACTCTCCAAGACCAGCTTTGGAAAGGCTACAGTGACGTATCTTGGACATGAAGTTGGGCAAGGCATCGTTCGACCCAAGACTGCTAACATCTCTGCTGTCATGGAGTACCCTGTTCCCGCTACCCGGAAGGCGCTCATGAGGTTTTTGGGTATGACAGGGTACTATCGGAGATTCTGCCCGAACTTCGCCGAAGCTGCACTTCCTCTCACCAAGCTGACCAGCGGTTCTGTTCCATACAAGTGGACACAAAATTGTCAAGCCGCGTTCGAACATCTTAAGGCGATGCTTACAAGGGATCCAGTTCTACGGTCACCAGACTTCACTAAACCCTTCGTTCTCCACACCGATGCTAGTGATGTCGCTATTGGAGCTGTACTTCTCCAGGAGAACACAGACACTCTTCACCCAGTGGCCTACTTCTCTGCAAAACTAGACGTCCATCAACTCAACTATTCTACTGTAGAGAAGGAGCTACTGGCTATAGTGGCTGCTATCAAGAAGTTTGAGTGCTACCTTCAACCTAGCATAAAACCTCTCAAAATATACAGCGACCACAACCCTCTGACCTTTCTACACCGTAACAAAACTTCGAACCAAAGGATGCTTCGGTGGTCTCTGTTCCTTCAACCATTTAACATAGACATCCACCATATCACCGGATCCCAAAACGTGTTGGCCGATACCCTGAGCCGTATATAAACCATCTTATTCTCACTCACCGCCTCTACATCCCGATGTGGCGGCGTCTTAATGGTGGGGGAGTGTAAGGTATACCTCTACTAACCACCTATTACCACCTAACAACCACTACGACACTTCTGAATCACACCCCGCCACGTCGCACCATGTTTCATCGAGCCGGCTTCAAACCCTCGAAGCACCTGAGGTTTCGACTCTCTCCTATAAAATGAGGGTTCACCGCCCCATGAGTCAGTCTCAGCTGTAAGCTGAATACACTCGCTTCTAACCTGGTGTTGGTGGACGAGAGACGATATCGGACTACCCATCATCCCTTCGGTGCTGGTAACGTAGGGCGTTGCGGAAGGAACCAAGTTCTCTGTGTACTCAAGTTCTTAATTTGTTCAAGTTCCTAGTGGTCAAGTTGAATAGTGTTAAGTTAATTTAAGATAAGTCTAATTTAATGTTAAGTTTAATTGTATTTGTTGGGAATGTCAGTTGGTAATAAATATTGTTAAATGTTATTGTATGCTTTAAATTCATTCACTTCGAAATGTTATGTATGTTCCCCCCTTAGACTAACCTTGACGTACGTAACAACTGCCCTTTTGTGTTCCTGTAGTCTGGTACTAGCCTTGGGGGCGTGGGCCACTAACGAAGACAGCATAAACATAACACTCAACCCCATATACGCAGGAGCAAGGAATAGATATTAGAAGTAGTTCAAGAGGGTGAACAAGAAACAGGATAAGAAATTGAAGAAATATATAGAATAGGGAAATACAATACAGATAACTCCAGACCAATTAAGGTTATATTCAGGTCACAAATGACAGCAGAGAATATTCTTGCAAAAACAGGGAAACTAGCAAACAGTGATCAATATAAATAGGTATGGATAAAAAGAGAAATGAATAAAGAGGAAAGAGAGGATGAGAAATCAAAAAGACTAGAAGCTAAGGAAAAAAACGAGAAAAGAACAGGGTCAGTGGATATGAAAGTGAGGAAATGGTTCATAGCAGAGAAAAATGGAAAGGAAACAAAACATGATGAAAGTAGCAGAAAATTACAAGTGTCTTACACAAACATAGATGGCTTAATAAAAAGCTTGAATGAACTGAATGATTACCTGAAGGAAAAAGAACCAGACATAATGGCAACTGTAGAGACAAAATTGAAAGGTCCACTACCACCCAACAGTATAGGACATGGTGCATATAATTATTGGATTAGAAACAGTGAGGTAAAACAAGGGGGTGGAGTTATGTTCCTGACTAAGAAGGATATAAATGTGAGGAATGTCACATATGGAAAGAATAGAGTAGAGATGATTATGATGGAAGTGGAGGACAGAGATGGGAAGAGCAGGAAGTTTGTAGTAAATTATGTGTCTCCTAAAACGGCTTCGTGGGAAGAGAGAGAACACAAAATAAGGTAATGGAAGATGGAGGAAGAATAGTTATAATGGGTGACTTTAATTGTAAAGAAATCTGCTGGGAAGAGATGACGGTGAAGGGTGGAGATGACCTATGGGGAAATGTACTACTTGATATGATTATAGAACATACAATGATGTCGTGAGACGATGCGCTGTGTCTTTGTGTTTCAAGCGGGTTAGGCCGTCCGAGCCCTCGGGTCGCGCATCTTGCACAGCTTGGCCACGCCCCCAAGCCAGGTCGCGTCGCCGGGTCAGAGTGTGATTGGAGCAGGTCAAATTGCACACGACCTGTGACGACTGCGATTGGCTGCGGGGGTTTGCGCACGACCCGTGGGCATAGCCTCGTACCCCGCGAGCAATCAAAGCGTGCACTCCAGCTGCATAGGACATCACGTGAGTGCCATTTCTTACCTTGCTCCCGCTAATTAATTAGTGTACATAGTTAAATATTTTGCCTCCGTGCCAAATACACATTTAAACACATTTCGTGTTTGGAATTACTTATCCTATTTCTACCACACTACCATACTGGTAGCGGCGGTGAAATTTGGTAAGAAGTTCTAATACTCAGTGAACATACATACAAATTACGAAGTACACTATCACGATACTCAGTGAACACAAAGGAGTGCTAGTTAGAGCTACGACTGATAAGTATCTCACTATGTCTCGGCGTTCAAGCGTACCGGTGAGCCACCAGGCAAAGGCACTCCAGGCGACTGCAGATGTCCCATTCTTTCTTTCATCCGGGATTAACCATCACCCCAAGAGTAGCCTCCCTGCCTGTACGGACGCGCAATCTTGGCTTTCTTTATTGGAAGAAAGGTGGTCCCCAGAGGTCCCTGACGCAGACAAAATTGCAGTTACTCAGCAGAAAACTGCCGGTGATGCCGCGATAGCTGCTCGCTTAGCCAAGGGTAGGCATCCCAATGATTGGGAAGCATTCAAACTCGCATTCCGCGACTTTTTTTATGCGCCCGCGTCGGCGGATGCTGTTGCCGACCGCCTAGCCGAGGCAGTCATGAAACCCTCGGAGACGCTCACGTCTTTTGCTCTGAGGTTGGCTGACATGGTCTCGTCCTATGCGGTGTACCACCCAGAGCGGGAGGATTGGGCCACATTTTCGGCTGTGACCAGAATTAAGCGGGCACCCTCACTCGCGAACAGCAGTCTTCCATCATTGGTGTCCTCCATGCGGCCATTGACTATGCCCAGCGGCATAGTTGCGATGTGAAAACGGTGTATGCGGGCTGTGCAGACTCGCCCATGGCTTTATATCCGGCCACGGCCGCAGTGTCGCACCAATACCCGGCCGCGGACGCAATTTCCCACCCACCCTCACAATCATATCCAATATCCACATTACACAGAGTCCCAGGCTCTTCCTCACCTCGCATTTCGCGGGAGACAGAGACGAATCCTCGCAATTTGCGTGAGACGGAGGCGCGCCCTCGCCATGAGCGAGAGACCGAGGCGCGGCCTCGCGAGGAACCCACATACTCTTCTCACAGGGCAGGGGGACACAGGAACACGTGGAAGCGTAACCGGGGCCGTGGAAATCAAAATAGGTGGCGTCCATATTGCGCCCATTGCAAGGTGGGGCACGCGACCGATGCGTGCTATTTTAGGGCACGCGGTCAGGCAAGCACGTGTTGCCACACTTGCGGGGGCGCAGGGCGGATTTGGAAGGCTGATACTAGTGTCGGTCAGGGGGCCCAGATGGGTTTCGCGGAGAGTGGCTCGTCAAAAAAACGGCCAGCGCAGGGGAAAACACACCCCAAGGTGACGGTCGAGCGGCAGTCGAGCGTGGAAATTGTTCACGTCGATTTGGCCAGCTCCCATGGTGCTGGTGGCGGTTTGGCTATGGTGGCAGTTACTTCGTTAGAGCCACACGGTCCGTTTGTGCTCTCCTAGACATGGGAGCGGCGGTGTCTCTTATTCATAAGAGCATTTTGCCTGTTACCATGGAAGGCTCCCAGGTAGGTACCACTAGAATCATAGTGGCCGACGGTTCAGCGATGCCCAATCTTGGCAAAGTCACTGTTAGGTTTGATCTCGCAGGGTTTCCGTTCCAACATTCAAATCCCGCTGATGGAGAGCAGCTGTGAGAAAACGGCGTTCTCGACGCCCGAATGGCATTACGAGTTTACGCCTCTTCTCTTTGAGTTAAAAGACGCTCCATCCTGTTTTCAAAGGGTGATGAATCAGGTGCTAACGGGGCTGTTAGGGGTTAGTGCGATGGTGTACATGGACGATATCATTGTCCTCGGGTTCGATTTCCTCGCTGCGCACAAGGTGTCTTTGACATTCCGTCCATTAACATTCAAAGTTGAGGGCAAGGATGTTCCAGTAATCCTTGTAGGGACGGCTCAGCATTCACCACCGCTCATCGCCGTGTGCGAGGAGCGCCACAGTTATCGGGGGGTAAGTGAAACAGCCACGTTCCCGGGTAAGACCATTGAGGCTCATTGGGTACCAGGTTTCTCAGGCGGAACCATAGATTTAGTACTCGAGAGGGCAGACAAGCTCGCTCCCGCAGGTCAGGCCGTCTCGGCGCTGTTTACAGCACGCCCATACGCCGAGGGCGCCAGCCTGCTCGGCCAGGGAGTAGTAGAGCTGCTCAGGATGGAAGATGGAAAGGCATGGTGCAAAGTTCCATTCCTGAATTTGGGCCCTGATACCCATGAGATCCGCAAAGACCAAGTGGTTGGGGAACTTACTCTCTTAGGGGAGATTGCGCTAGTAGATGGTGGAACTAACGTCTCGGTGGGAACGGTGCAGGCGTCTAACGTAGTGGATAGCTCTCGTGGTGATAAGTTACGATTGGAAGTAGGGAAAATTTTCCCTAATAAGCATAGCAGGGAAAGTATAGCTCTGGCCTCTTTGGTGGTCAAATATGGCGATGTTTTTGCCTTACCAGGGGATCCACTTACCGTGACGCCTCACTTCTTACACGAGATTCGGACCATTGGACCGCCGGTCTACCGCAAATCTTATCCCATTCCTGAGAAGTACAGAGGAGAGATTAGAGAACTCATTGGGGATATGCTCCGTAAGGGGATCATTCGCCCATCTCGTTCTCCTTACAATGCTCCTGTCGTTCCAGTTGTTAAGAAGGATAAAACCCTTCGTCTTTGTCTTGACTTTCGTGCTCTAAATCGACACGTAGTTGATGATAGGTTCCCTCTTCCCCATATTGACTCGATGCTGCGAAGTCTCGGCTCCAGCGTCATATTCTCACTGCTAGATCTTAAGCAAGGGTATCTCCAAATCCCGCTGATGGAGAGCAGCTGCGAGAAAACGGCGTTCTCGACGCCCGAAGGGCATTACGAGTTTACGTCTCTTCCCTTTGGGTTAAAAGACGCTCCATCCTGTTTTCAAAGGGTGATGAATCAGGTGCTAACGGGGCTGTTAGGGGTTAGTGCGATGGTGTACATGGACGATATCATTGTTCTGGGAACATCTTGGGTCGACCACCTCAAGAATCTTGAGGATGTCCTTCGGAGGTTGCAAAAGGCAAACCTCTCATTGAGGCTGGAGAAATGTCATTTCTTCCAGAAGGAGGTCGCTTACCTAGGTCATGTTATATCCCAGGACGGGATAAAGCCTCAGCGAGATAAAGTCCGAGCCATCAACACTTTTCCCCAGCCAGCGCGTCAGAAAGAGCTGCTTTCATTTCTGGGATTAGCGGGATACTACAGGAAGTTTATTCCTAATTTTGCTGAGATTTCGTTGCCTTTGGTCGATATGACGAAGGGTGACGTAGCGAGGAAGCACAAGAATCGTGAGCTTGGTCCATGGACACCTCCTCAGTTACATGCGTTTGAGTCCCTCAAATCCCATTTGTCCCCCACGGTGGTCCTCCCTTACCCCAATTTTGCAAAACCTTTCTTGCTCACCACTGACGCCACTGCTTCGGCGATTAGGGGCGTGCTTCAGCAAGAGGACGACGGAGGTAGGAGACGCCCACTCTCCTATTTCAGTCGCACTCTTAACGAGCACGAGAGACGGTATAGTACCGTTGAAAGAGAAGCGTTAGCGGCGGTGTACGGTCTCACGATTAATCGCCCGCTAACCATGGGATATCCGGTGAGACTTTTGAGCTATCACAGGCCTTTGGTCTGGCTCTTCACTGCTAAGGGCACGAACACTCGGATTCTCCGGTGGCAGATGGCGATCGCCGACTTCGATATTGAAGTCAATTATATCCCTGGGAGATTGAATATCGTCGCTGACGCACTCTCTCGGATACGGGGGCGCTGACCACCCTATAGATGATTTCATAGTTTCGGCCATATCCACGAGTGGCCGGGGTAACTCAAACTCAAATTCTGAGGAGGATACCGTCACGTGGAACCAGTTAGAGATCCGAAAAGAGCAGGATGCACACCCTGATTGGGGTCGAATAAGGAGTACCTAAAAGGGGCCACGTCAGGAGCGCCAAAGATCCCGCGCCTAAGAGTGCCCATCGGGGAGTTTCGACTCCCCCCCGACGGACTCTTATATCATGCGCGTAGAAATGCGTACCAGTTAGAGGAACTTCACCTGGTATGCCCTGAAGGAGCAAAGGCAGCAGCCTTACGTATTGCCCATTGCCTTCCTATGGCGGGCCATGGCGGAGTCCAAGTTACTCCGGAACGGCTACAAAAGTTTGCTTTTTGGCCGAAAATGTCGGAGGATGTAAAGGATTAAAAAAAAAAAAAAAAAAAAAAAAGAAGAAGCAAAATCTGCATTACTTGCAAACCTTCCTATGACCTCCCAGCTCCACTTAGACAGTTTCCTGATGTAAAAACTCCGTTTGAGAGAGTGCATATTGATCTCATTGGCCCGTTAACCACTGCCCTAAATGGTGCGAAGTACATCCTGACAGTAGTCGATGTACTAACCCACTTCTTTGTCGCCGTGCTCATTAATTCCAAAGAAGTGCGGACTGTAGCCCGAGCTTTCCTAAACCATGTCCTGGCCATACATGGCGCTCCGAGGCAGGTAATCTCAGACGGCGGAGGAGAATTCATGAACGAGACGTTCAAAGAGGTAATGGCAATGGCGAACATCAGTCATCATAAGATAACGCCATATCACCCCTCCAGCAACGGGATCGTTGAGAGGGTAAATGGGACCATTATAAAAATCTTACAGTCCCTAGTCCAGGACAATCAAACAGGCTGGGATCAGATGCTCCCTTTAGCGGTCTTAGCCTATAATTCTGCGTATCACAGAGTCCTGCGAGATTCCCCGCATTTCCTCCTGTTCCACAGAGACCCCGTCCTCCCTATAACTGAGTTTACCAGGCCCAGTGCCCCGTGGTATAATACGGATAATTTAGCAGCCGAAACAATGGCTTTAGCAAACTCATGTTTCAACAGGTGCCAAAAGTTCATCGAGGCTGCAACAATTGAGAGGCACACAAAATGGACGAGGGCAAGGATAAAGCAGCTCGCCCTTGGTGACAGAGTATACGTCACCGCCAAACCTAGGCAAGGGGTGACAAAGAAGCTCCAGCCATTGTACCAAGGCCCCTATAGAGTGATCAAACAGGTTAGTGATGTAATCTATTGCATCAAACATCTGCGGTCAGGACGTGAGTTCTGTGTTCACACAGACAGGATAAAACAGGAGGGCAACCTCTCTGTGTGCGAGAATAAGAACGTCAGAAGAGCGTTCCCCACACATGAGAAGGAACTCCTAGACCTACAGGAGGATAGTGCCAGCTCACATTAGTAAGCGGATTCGAAAGCCATGTAACCTCTCTGTGTGCGAAACACAAACGCCAGACGAGCGTTCACCACACGTGAGAAGGAATTTGAACCTACCACCAGTGATACCGCCAAATTAACTGTTATGTTCCTTTTTTTTTTTTCAGACCTTTTTCACACATTTCCCTACTGCAGATATGGTGATAAAAAATTTTAATGTTGGCTGTCCACAGTTATCAGTACTGAGTCCTACTGGATAATATCAGCAATTACATTACAAAAAAACAGAAATAATACATTGCTGTACTTCTAATCAAGTACACTATCCAATCTGACAGTGTAAATATACACAATAAAACAGTAAATTCTACATTTTAAGTTCAAAATCAGACTTACCATGGATGGTGGAGAGGTGTTGTTGGTCCATGACTGTACAGTGGGACTTACAACAACCTGAGTTGGCTGCAACAATTTTGTCAGTTGGTTCTGACATCCGTTAAATGGAAATCCATTAAAGAGAGAGATGAGTGTATATGCAATTTTCTCCCTCTTGGTATGTAACATACTCGCCTCACTGGCAGGAAACAAGTTGGGGGAGCCTGTTTATTCGACAACAACCTGACCATTCGGCAGGGAGTAAGAGGTTACATGGTATTAGTAGAACAACTCTGCTTCGCCTGACAACCTAGACGAATCTTACCAGGCTGGTAGGTTTTAATGAGGCATCCCAATTCTTCCACTGGATTGATGACACCACTTGATGTCTCGCAATGTACCACTCCCACTGTTGTAAATTTGGTATCATTTTGCAAAATTTCCTTGACCTGAATATAAACATAAATAATAACTACAGTAAACAAGATGATCACTATAAATATGAAAAACAGATTATGTGAATTTTTATGAACCAGAAAGAGTGGGCAAAATTGAAAGCAACTAGTGTAATGTGATAGAAATAGTGCAGCTTTCCATTATACTAAAATTTCAAAGTTTTTCATTATACAAAATTCAGTCTTCATCTGACAACCTTTTATGTTATCAATTAAAAAAAAAAAAATGTAACAGTATGCTAAATACTACATACATATACCAAGGCTTTTTCCCCCTTACAAGGGAGGTAGCCAAAAAGGAAAAGGCATAAAATCATTTCCACCCATTCCACCCCTGAATACACTCCACACCCCTCCACCCTCCCTCTTATCTGAGCACCTCCTGGATGACGGGTCATCCCTGCACCTTGTCCACTGCCCTGGGTCAGAAGCAGTGTCGCTAGACACAGCACATCCACAGCAAGGCCGCTTCATTAAATCGGCGACCCCCCCTCTCCGTCCCCCCATTGCATAAAAGGAGAGGACGGGGAGAAATCCCTTCGGGCTGCATCAAATTTTGCTCACACATACTACCTCACCCCCCACCCCCCCGCCCATTCCACCTCATGCAATCACAACATCATCCATATACAACCATTCTCCATTCACCCCTGTCTTCTGTCCTCTCCCGTCCTTCCTCAACAGACATTCCCCTCTTCCCCAAAGCCCCCTTCACCCCATCCATCCACCTCATCCTAGGACATCCCCTCATGTTCACTCCCTCCACATCTGCCTTCCATACCTCTTTTACTAGTCTTTCTTCACTCATTCTTTCCATGTGTCCAAACCATCCTAATATTCTTTCATCAACCCTATCTCCCAACTCCTTTTCCAGATGGCACCGATCCCCAAGAGGAGCTACGCCTACCTGGGGGAGTACCACAATCCTTTTTTCCAACATACAATGTTACGTTTTTTCTGCACTGAGGGGTGATTTTCCGGCGATCACCCCTCTTCTTCTACTTTTAGCCGGAGATGTAGAGAGCAATCCTGGGCCCACCACAAAATACACATGCCCAACATGCTCTAAACCCATTACTTCGAGCAGACAGACAAAGGGCTCAGTTCAGTGCAATATGTGCAAAAACTGGGCCCACCTCACTTGTACAACACTTGCTGACACAAACCAATACACAAACACTTGGACATGTTCTACTTGCCCTCCAGTAACCCCACTCCCACCTCCCCAACCACAGCCAACACCCTTACCCACTCCCAATTTCCCTTTGCCCTTACCCCCGATTAGTACTCCCCTTCCTTTGTCCCCGATCTCTCCTTTCCCCCCCTCTGACCCAGATCCTACACCTTCCCCACTACCACCCCAACCTCAACCCCAAACGGCAACATACAACACATACAAAACACACAACATCAACATATTACAACACAACATTGACGGTATTAACACTAAAAAACATGAACTTGAACACTTTCTTAAACAACACAACATACACGTTGCGATTTTACAAGAAACAAAACTAAGACACTCACACAAAACACCATCATTTCATAATTACACCACCATCAGACAAGACCGGACTGACGGCAATGGCGGTGGACTCATCACCCTGATCCACCACTCCATCTGTTTTGTGGACACAAGTGCCACAACCAAAATTCTCCTCCCTACCACAGATAACACAACAGAAACCCAATCCATTCGAATCCGCACAGGCAACAAATCAACACTGACAATAGTTAACATGTACATTCCAAACACCTTCAGACCTCAACTTAGCCAACTAGCCTCAATCCCCAACCTGATCATGGGTGGTGACTTCAACGCCAAGTCGTCTGCCTGGTATGTCGACAACCCTGACACAGACAGAGGGCTTGATATACAGACTCAGTTCGACTCATTGACTATCATGAACAACACGCATAATCATACACATATCCCACACCAAGCCCTCTACACTCCCTCCTCTCCTGATATCACCTTTTGCTCCCCCTGCCTAACCCCAACAACATCATGGAGAGTGGTCGGAACCCTTGGCTCTGACCACCTTCCAATCATCATCACCACCAAAACAAGATGCACCCCAGCTGGCCACAGACACACTTACACCAATTACAAGAGAGCTAACTGGGATGCTTTTACTGAAGAGACAGAACAACATTTTGAAACACTTAACAGTACACCAATCACAAACATAAACAATGCTGTGCACGCTTTTAATACAATCATACAAAACACAGACAAGAGATACATCCCTAGAGGCAACAGAAAATCACACAACCCCAACTTCACACCAGAAATCCAAGGCCACATCAGACAACGTGACACACTTAAACACGATACCCCCACACCTATCCCTCAAAACATAGCAGACCAAATACAAACACTAAACACTGTGATTGCCAATAAAATACATGAACAAAAAACACAAAATTGGCAAAACTTTATCAATACACTTGATCACAAAACAAACACCAGCAAATTGTACAAAACACTCAACAGCATTACACTATCCAACAGTAACACAACACGCCCTAACGCAGCAATAACCACAACAACAGATGATTTACCCTCAAACAAACAACAAGCAAACACACTCATGAATAATTTTGCTCAGACAAGCCATCTTACTTCTCACCCTGACGACCGACGCACCATTCGACGTAAGAAAGACTTCCCCACAGACTCAGACTATACACCCTTCATAGACAGTCAGACAAAACTCATAATACATAGTCTCAAGCACTCATCTGCCTGTGGCCCTGATAACATAAGCAACATCCACCTAAAACACATTGGACCACAAGGTATACACGCACTCACAAACATTGCAAACTACAGCTATTCACACAACACTATACCCGACATCTGGAAGCATGGTAAAATAATCACCATTCCAAAACCGAACAAAGACCCAACAATCCCAACATCGCACCGCCCAATCACACTTCTCTGCACCCCCTCTAAAGTCATTGAACGCCTAATACTTAAACTTGTCACACCATATATTCCCCTTGCTGACTCACAACACGGTTTTAGGCCACTACACTCCACAAACACTCTTCTGACAAACCTCACACAAAGAATTTTAGATGGCATCAATTCAGATAGGCCCCACCACAGAACACTTCTTATAACATTGGACATTAGTAAAGCTTTTGATGCTATCCCCCGCCACAACCTAACAAATAAAATATATAACACAGACATGCACAATAACACCAAAAGATGGCTGGCCAATTATCTGGCAGGCAGGAATGCTCACGTGTCATATAATGGCCAATCATCGCACATCAGAAACATTAAGAACGGAGTACCACAGGGCTCAGTTCTATCCCCCACACTATTTAATCTATACATGCATGACTTACCCACACCAGACACCTCAGAAATACAAATCTCTTCCTACGCAGACGACATAACAATCACATGCACACATCGTAACACAGACAAAGCTGCAGAAATAATCCAGCCATACCTTGACACACTCAACACATGGTTCATCACAAACAGACTCAAAATAACTCCAACCAAATCTACAGCAACACTTCTCACCAACTGGACAAAAGAACACAAATACATACCTCATCTCTACATCAACAACACTCTAATACCACACACAAACACACCGAAAATTCTTGGTGTAACATACGATACATCCATGTCTTTCAAACAACACATCACAAACATAAAAAACAAATGCACACCTAGACTTAAGGCACTTAAGTCAATCACTGGAACAACATTTGGACAAAACAAAGAAACTAATATAACAATATACAAACAATGCATACGCTCAGTGATGAATTATGCGAGTCCTGCATGGGCTCCTAATCTCAGTGAGACACACCACAACACCCTTCAAATCATACAAAACAAAGCCCTAAAAACAATTACAGGCTGCACAAATACAACACCTACAGACCATTTACACCATGAAACAAAAGTCCTCAAAGTCAAGGACCACCTCGACATGAGAGGCACACAAACACTTGCCGCAGCCACCACAAACACATCACACCCGCTACACTACATAGCAGAACACCCACACACACCAAGAAACATTAAAACTACACCCAAAGACCTTTATTACGCACAGATACTCTCTTCTCTTCCTCCACAACCACCAAATACCAGCCTCCGGAAACATATTCATAATCATATCACTCACCGCTCCATTAACACACTGAAAGACAACACACTGCTGCATGCCAGACCCCCTGATATCCACCCTTCTGAATCCTCTCTCCCACGAAAGGACAGAGTCCACTTGGCCAGACTGCGATGCGGTCACCACCCAGCACTTCTAAGCTACCAGAAGAGGCTGGACGACCGTGTTGTGAACAGCTGCCCAGGATGTAACACTTCACCCCATACCATACAACACATAATGGAAGACTGCATTATACACAATCATGCACGCAAACAACACAACATACACTCTATAAAGGATTTGTGGGAAAACCCAGTTTCGGCTGTGGCCTTCCTTGGGGAGACGGGACTGCTCGGACAGACAGTCTAGGGAACGACAACAACAACAACAACTCCTTTTCCACCCCTGTTCTCCTCCTCACCTCCTCATTTCTCACTCTATCTAGCCTAGTAACCCCCATCATACTTCTCAGATACCTCATCTCAAACACATTCAAACTCCTTCTCTCTTCTTCTCTTATGTTCCATGTTTCTGCCCCATACAGTGCTGTTGGCACAATCACTCCTTCATACAGTCTCCTCTTAGCATCCATTCCCAAATGTCTATTCCTCATTACACTCTTTAATCCACCAAGGCATCTACTCGCTTCTCTCAATCTACATTCTACCTCCACCTTCACTCCACCTTTTCCTGCCACATTTGCACCCAAGTATCTAAAACTATCCACTTCCTCCAGTCGCTCTCCCTTAATGCTCACTTCCAGTCTACATAGGAAAACAAATCACTTGACAAAAAAAAAATCATATTGACATTATTAGAACTGTAGCATGGGTCAAAACTTTCACTATTGACTGTACAGTACATAGCTAGTCAGATATAAGCAAAAATATCTAACAATGAAGAGGAAATGTGTATATAAAACAAAGGGAGAATTATGTAGAAAATGGCAAAGCAAGCATATGTTTGTGGAATGAAATGTCAAACACAGAAGTGTCTTGCTACATCTCTTTTGAAAGAGGTGATCGTGTAGGTCAACAGAAGGATCTCTGTAGGAGGAAGGTCACACAGCCTCTCAGAAGAAGGAAGGGAAAAGCAAGAAACACACAATACTTTGAAAACATCTGTGAATTCCAATAAAAAGTCACATGTTTTGGAGAGCCTAGTTAGTAAAACAAGAAATGTCTTCATGCTTTACCTTGATCAAGTCAATTTTCTTGTTTTCAGGGAACTCCTCCAACTGGCAGCTAATGCCAGCCACCTCACAGATTTTCTTCATACGCAGTCCATAGGCTCCATTGGCTAAAATGAGGACCTGCATTCCGTTATAGGAAAACAGGGAGTGTAACTTTAGTTAAAGGAGTAATAATCTGACAAAGGGTAGTAAGATCCATGACTATAACGACTGGAAAAGAGTAATGGATGATAATGGTATTATGATCTTAGTAAGTGAGGAAAGTACAACCCAGTTGAATGAAAGGAGGGCAGAGCAAGAAATCAATTATACAATGGCAGTAATACATACATATACATATACCAAGGTTTTTTCCCCCTTACAAGGGAGGTAGCCAAAATACAAGGCATAAAAACCATTCCCACCCATTCCATCCCCAATACACTCCACTTCCCTCCACCCTCTACCCTCCTTCCTATCTTGGCACCTCCTGGATGAGGGATCATCCCTGCATCTTGTCCACTGCCCTGGGTTAGAAGCAGTGTCACAAGACACAGCACATCCACAGCAAGGCAGCTTCATTAACCACTTCCATACAGTGACGCCTACGTAGGCGGCATGAGGAACAAGTGGGTACTCGATGATGCCGACGATTGTAGTCGTACCTACATAATTTCCATTCTCTCTAAACTGGCTTCATCAATTTCCTATGGTTATCAAAATACATGGGTGAAAGAGAACAAACGATTGAGCACTGACTTTATTTTCTATAATGCGATTATTATGACGCAACATTGCACGTCGGGCAGCTAATGCTGCCAGACATGCGATGTGCCCTGGAGTGAAGAGGTTAAATCAGCAACCCCCCCTCTCCGTCCCCCCAAGCAGAAAAGGAGAAGACGGGGAGAAATCCCTTTGGGCTGCGTCAAATTTTTCTCACATATACTACCTCACCCCCATCCCTCACCCATTCCACCTCATGCATCACAACATCATCCATATACAACCATTCTCCATTCACCCGTCTTCTGTCCTCTCCCATCTTTTCTCAACAGACATTCCTCTCTTCCCCAAAGCCCCTTTTACCCCATCCATCCATCTCATCCTAGATTGCCCCCTCATGTTCACACCCTCCACATTTGCCTTCCATACCTCTTTTACTAGTCTTCCTTCACTCATTCTTTCCATGTGTCCAAACCATCCTAACACTCTTTCATCTAACCTATCTCCCAAATTCCTTACCACACCCATTCTCCTCCTCAACTCCTCATTTCTCACTCTATCCAGCCTAGTAACCCCTATCATACTTCTCAGACACCTCATCTCAAACACATTCAAACTATTTCTCTCTTCCTCTCTTATGTTCCATGTTTCTGCACCATACAGTGCTGTCGGCACAATCACTCCTTCATATAACCTGCTCTTAGTATGCACTCCCAAACGTTTATTTCTCATTGCACCCGGTAATGAAAGTAATAATAACTTGGCAAAAAATATGCATGCGTGTAACAGTGAGTAGCATCTCAGATACAGATGGAAATCATACTGTACAGTACTTTGTAGCTGGTAATTAGCACTTCTATCCAAGGGAACAATATCGTGTCATGGAGTTGGAGTCATACAAGTTGTGACTGTTTTGTCTCCATTGCATTTGTAAATTTCCATGCCTCACATTCATGGATTATAGCTGGGATTATGCAATGATTATGCAACTTAGCATTGCAGACATACAGGTAGAGAGCCTTTCATGGTGATACACCTTTCTATTTAATTTTAATTATTTTTAGTCAGTTTTATCATTTGGTCCAGTTAAGTCATACTCTTCAGTTTTCTCATGATTCTCATAATCAATTATAATTGCTTTACTTTGAACTTTTGAGTTGATATTACTATCTTTTTACTCTAATCAATTTTCAAACCTATGTTGACACTATCTGTTCAGATCACTCAGCTCATCTTGCAAGTATTCTGCCTTTTCTGAAGTGAGAATAAAGTTGTCTGCAAATCTAATGTCATTGTATTCTTAGTGTATTGTTTGTAAGGTGTTTATGTTTGTTTTCCTGATTGCTCAGAACCGTGCTTTAGAAGCATAGTCAAATGTGGTTCTCAAGCAATGCTTATACACTGTGGTTAGATTTTCTGCTGCTCCAGGGAACACTGTAGCCCAAGAGTTGGAGCTTAATCAGTAACCTGTATACTGGGGATGCCACTGGGTTCTTCATGAAACCCAGGGTTCAGACATCACCACATGATGAAAAGAACTGTTTAGTATTGCCCAGAATAACATATATAAAGGGATTCATTAGGTCAAAGGGGGTTCACCAAACATCCTCAACCCTTCAGTCACATTCTTTGGCTCCATTTGAATAAATTTTCTGATATTAACCAAAACAAAATCTGTGAAAGATGTCAAATCTTCATCTCTGGATAATCCCAAACAGTTATCTTTGAGTGGAAAAGAGCTTCCTCCATTACCCAAAGGTTAGTCCAATAGAGACTACTCTGTAGTCTGACTGAATTAATGAATGATTTGTTCATTGTATGATTGATTCACTATCTGATGCACTGACCTTAGCACCTTGCCTAGGGGATGTAGTCTGAAGCACTGCCTCAACAGTGTAGGTTCCAGACCCCTGAAGAAGGACAGCAGTGAACTCTGGAGAAGAAACCTGCAGAAGGAAACCAGCAACCCAATCAATATGAACTTGTTGTTTATGGATTTTGTCACAACAAATGGCAAGCGGTTTCTTATTTTCTGATCTGAGGATCAGATCCCTCAATGTTTAATCACCTCAGGTACCTTTATTAAAATAAAGTCCAGGCTTTCTGGTATTGAAAAGCCACACGACATTAGTTCCTATGCATCAGCTATTCACATTAAAATAAGCCAGCAAAAATAAATAAATAAATGAATAAATAAAAATAGATAAATAAACAAATCAATAGGAAGAGGGATGGGGAAGGAGATAAGAATGGTGTTGTTGGATATAGATTCTAGAAGAAATATATATGTTTCAATGAATATTTACCATTCAAAGTAAAACAAATAAATAAATAAAATAAATAAACAATTTTTTTTCTCCAATATATATGTCCTGTTTATTTTATATTTAACAGGAACATATTTTCAACATTGATGATTGATATTTTTAACAAATTTAAGGTATCATACCCCTCTTAACTCCCACCCCCCCCTCTCTCTTTCTCTTTTTTTTTCATACAAAAAGGCTATTCTATTTGGTCATGGCACAGACCCAAAATTAATTGTGGGTCAAGATCCTATTTTGCCTTGAAGCCACCTAACTAACCAACCTACCCAACCCCTGCTCAAGCTGCATGAAATTTGTGGCCAAGATGAAAAACGAAATTCATCATCCCATTCCCATACAGTGAGAAGTGAGAAACCCCTGGTAGGGCAAAGCCCTGTCAATTGTGACAAGCCATTGTGTTTTATAGGCTGACGCGATGATAATAATGAAAAAATAATTATAATAATAAAAAAATAACAATAACAATAATAATAACAATAATAATAACAACAGCAACAACAATAGTAATAATAATAACAATAATAATAATAATAATAATAATAACAACAATAATAAGAATAAAATCATCATTTTAATAATGTATGAACAAAATAAAATAAACCAATATGAAATAGAAAACACATAAAATAAGATAAAATATAATGCCGTACTGAAAAACTGGTATAGGCCTATATACATTTAAT
This sequence comes from Oratosquilla oratoria, assembly GCF_046742065.1. Lineage (NCBI taxonomy): Eukaryota > Metazoa > Arthropoda > Malacostraca > Stomatopoda > Squillidae > Oratosquilla > Oratosquilla oratoria. The sequence goes on from NC_134782.1 coordinate 37,527,824, forward strand.
CGGCGACAGTTGTACGAGCAGCAAACCCTTACTCCAGCAATATCCAGGAGTCCCTGGCGGATCTCCCTCACGCAGGAGAGGAACTGCTGGTCACGTGATCCAAGGTCGTAGCACATAGCCGCTTTCACACCGGAGGAACAGCATAGGGGCCCCGGGGTGAAGAGTTTTTTCTCTGTCGGTGCTGTATAAGGGACGCCATGACGTCACCAACCAGGCAGATGGGTCAAACAGGGGAGAAAAGTTAAAAGAAAAAATAAACAGATAAAATAAAAAATAGCTAAATAGCTAAATGAAATAAACAAACGAATAGATTAATGAAATAAACAAACGAAATAAGTAAACACATATGCATAACTGGTTCATACAGAAGTCAATGGAAGAATAATGCGATAGTATCATAGTGAAATTGAATCAACCATACAAGTAGATGAATAGAACACTAATAAAAGATAAGGTAACAATTAAGTATTAGATAATTATTTTATATTTGCTTTTGATTTGGGAAAGTAAAGAGTAGGTAATAACTAGAGGGAGAATAATACGAAAAGTAGCTGCCGGTGCGAAGGATCGCCCACAAAAGGTAAAACACAATAGCGTGGCGACAACCACAAAAGAATTTTATCACGATAATCAAGAGGTTTGCTTATTCAATAAGATCCTAATCTTTGTGTCAAGTCATTTGGTTGTAAACATGACATCTTACTTCACCCAAAGTCAACAAGAGAGCCTTGAACTTGCGAGTTCACGTGATTCCCGACTTATAACATAAGTATGAAGGAGACTGCAAGAGACCATAAGGCCTACACTAGGAAGCTCCATATCCATCACCACCTGTCATCCCCATCCATAAAGTTGTCTAGCCGTTTCTTAAAACAACTGATAGTTTCAGCGCTCACTACATGGTTACTAAGTCTATTCCATTCGTTGATCACCCTATTAGTAAACCAATTCTTGCCTATTTCCTTCTTAAATATAAATTCGTCCAGTTTAAATCCATTACTGCGAGTCCTGCCCTGTTGTTTTAATACGATGACCTTGTTTGCATCACCCTTGTTAAAGCCTTTGATCCACTTGAACAGCTCTATTTGATCACCCCGCACTCTGCGTCTTTCCAGAGAGTGCAAGTTAAGGTGCCTAACTCTCTCTTCGTAAGGCAAATTTCTGAGTCATGTATCATTTTGGTCATTCTTCTCTGTACTGATTCTAGTGAATTGATGTCCATTCTATAGGACGGAGACCAAAACTGTACCTCATAGTCAAGGATGGGTCTATCACTAGATAGAATTTTATAATTACCTCTGCACTTCTATTCGTTACCATCCTAGCAATGAAACCTAATGCTCTGTTAGCTTTATTCCTGGAGCTAATGCACTGTTTCCTGGTTTTAAGGTCCGGACTCACTAGAACTCCCAAGTCTCTCTCGGACACAGTTTTCTCTAAAAGCGTGTTATCTACTGTATCTATTTTCGGGGTTGTGTAGCCCTACGTCTAACACACTATACTTAGAGATATTGAAGTTCATTTGCCATCTCACCGACCATGCGAACAATTTGTTAAGATCATCTTGCAGAATCTCGGCGTCGGCGACTCCTGACCTAATTAGGTGTCCTATTTTAGTGTCGTCCGCAAACTTACTAACATCACTATTCATCCCATGGTCTAAGTCGCTTATGTACATCATGAACAACAAGGGACCCAAAACCGAGCCCTGGGGAACCCCACTAGTAACATTGCCCCCACCTGGATTTTACTCCACTTATGGTGACCCGCTGTTTTCTATTACTGATCCAAGCTCTAATCCATTCTAACACTTTTCCTCCTATGCCATGGGCTTTGATTTTATTTAGTAGTCTCTGGTGTGGCACCTTGTCGAACGCTTTGCTAAAGTCAAGGTAAATAACATCGTAATTATCATTATCTGACGCCTTATATAATTCAGTGTAAAAGGGTAGAAGGTGTATCACGAATTAAATTCTCTCTCGATGTGTTCTCTGAGTCTATTTATTATTACTGATTCAAGCACTTTACCATTGCGTTGGTTCTCGATAGCCCTGGCCTGGACGCATCGTACTGAAAATTATTTTTGACATCGTTTGTGGACCCCATCTACGATACGATCTGGTCTTGGGGCCGCCGGGTAGATATAGTCGGATCCAATCAGATTGGATTGTGCATGTCGGTTCCCGTGACCTTGTGATCACCTCTGTAAGTTTAATCTCTTCCGTTCATGGCTGGCTTAATACTGCTACTGTTGTGTCACCCCTTACTCTTATATTTTTTCTGTCAAAGATAACAGGTTCAGTCTCCTATTACGGACATTTATTGCCAATGCGTTTTTTCTTCTTCTTTTTCTGCAACAATAATCGTGACCTGATGATTGCAACAACGGTAAAGGATTTCGCTGGAATATATAAAAATGAATCAATTTCTTTGTAATCGGATATTAGAACACTGTTCAAGGGACCACCTACCGGATTACCGGACTACTGGACCTACCGGACCACCATGACTCAGCGTGTTGAGTGTACACATCACTTAAGACCTATGGGGTACACTTGCTATGGGATTGTATTTGTTTTTGACACCCATTTTATCACTTATCTGATCGATATGGCCGATCTGGTCAAGGTCGAGATTGAAAGGAGACAGAGTTGCCAAGCTCTCGTATCATTCTGGTCGTCAACACTTCTTCGCTTAGGACTCAACCCGCCACTCACCACGGCAGAGGTTGTGCGGCACCTCACAGTATCCTCTTCCCCTGGCGCCGCTTGCGGTTAAGGGGTACCCCCCCCCCCCACCCACCCTTCCCCTGAGATCAGGGCACCGGCGCTAAATACAGTGGCGTCGCGTGGACAACAAACAGTGCATATGAACCGTTCCGGACCAGCCGCAAGGTTGGTGTCCGAGTCAATAGAAAGATAGATAGATAGATAGAGAGAGAGAGAGCGAATGAACGCCTCACCAACCGGCAAGCAATGGTCGTCGTCCTTTCTGATGCTATATCTCGCTTTGCCAGCGTCGCCCTTCGTAACTCATTCTGATGAAGATGTCGTCATGACGAGCTTTGCTGATATCAGCTTATCTGGTTACTTCATCAGAAGAAACACCTGAATGTGAGGAGACGGAGCCTTTATTAGTACGATATTTCGCTTGTTACAGCTTTTTCAAGTGACAAGCGAAACGTCGTACTAATAAGTGCTCCGTGATCACACGGTGTTTCTTTTGATAGACTTGTCGGCAACTGTCAATTTCTTACTTATTTGGTTACCTCATGCTCATCCTGAAGAGAGTTCAGTTAGTAGTTTCTCGTGCAGGACAGTATCATCAGCTTGATCAAAGTCTAGATATATCAAATCTACATTTCCTTTCATCGTACTTTTAGATACCTTTTGGTAAAATTCTAGAAGATTAGAGCGTTGAGGTCTAATAGACAGTTGTTTTCTAAGTGGCGTTTTCTAGCATCTTTCATTTTTATTTTCACAATTTTCCAATGACTGAGGTCAGATTCGTAGGCCTGTATTTCAATGGCTTCTGCTTTTCATATGAAAACAGGTGCACTTACATCCTTACCTTCTTTGTTTATCGAATTTGAATAAAAATAGAATCTTGATTGCTTGAAGCCATTACTCCCTATCTGGTTAGTATAGTCTAAAAATATTCTCAGATATATATGTTATCTATTACTTTTGATTAGAATCTTGGCCTATATCTTGGGTAAGATACAGTCAGTCTGGAGGTTATTAGCGTAGTCAGGTGTCGGGTCACGAAGGGTAATATGCGTGCCAAGGGTCAGGTCACTTACAAACACGAGGTCAACAGCCCGGTCAGCTATTTGGATGAAATGAACAGTAACCTAACAGCTTTAGTTCTAAATGCACAAAATAAATTCATTCCCCTCAAGTCAATACGGAAGAATAGTAATACTCCCAAATGGATGACAGGCAAGCTGAAATATGAGATCGGAATGAAATGAGGACTTTACGCAAGAATAATAATAATAATAATTATGTATGTATATACATATGTATATATATATATATATATATATATATATATATATATATAAACGGGGAAACACACCTTAGATCCAAAAATAACGATATGACGAGACTGGTTAAAAAGAACACGCGCACAGCGAAACGTGACTATGAAATTAAGGTTGCCAGACAAGCGTGATTCAAGCCAAAGGGCTTCTTTCATCTCTACAGAACAAAAAATAAGAAAACGATAGGCCCATTTATAAATGACGAAGATGTCATGATAGAATCGGAGGAAAAATGAGTGAGGCGTTTAACAAATATTCTCTCTCGGTGTTTACTTAGGAGAGATTTAATAAGATACCTGACTGCGATCCGATTTTCAATGGGGATGAATAAAGTAGACTAATATCAGCATTAGTACGGTACAAGTAGTCAAACAGATTGAAAGACAAAATCCTTGGGTCCAGACGAAAAATGTCCGAATGCTTAAAGTGTAAATTCGAAATCTTGCGAGAAGTAGTGAAACAGATTGAAAGACTTAAAGTTACAAAATCCCTGGGTCCAGATGAAAAATTTCCAAGTGCATAAAGAGTGTAAATTCGAAATTTTGCGACTAGTTAACAGAAATATTTAATAAGTCGGTAGACACTGGTTTTGTGCCTATTGCTTGGGGGCAGGCAAACGTTGTTCCTGTTTTCAAAAAGGGAGATAAATCGTCTATATGCAACTACAGGCCAATCAATTTGACATCAGTTATAGGTAAAATGCTTGAATCAATAATTTGATTCGTGACTCACAGCATGGTTGTTCCAAGGGTAAGTCATGTGTGACTAATCTTCTATAGTTTTACACTACAGATAACAATGATAGTTACGATGTTATTTACTTTGACTTTAGCAAAGCGTTCGACAAGGTGCCCCACCAGAGACTACTAAATAAAATCAAAGCCCATGGCATAGGAGGAAAAGTGTTAGAATGGATTAGAGCTTGGATCAGTGACAGAAAACAGAGGGTCACCATAAATAGTGTAAAATTCAAATGGGGGAGTGTTTCTAGTGGAGTTCCCCAGGGCTTAGTTTTGGGTCCCTTATTGTTCATTATGTACATAAACGACTTGGACAATGGAATTAATAGTGATGTTAGTAAGTTTGCGGACGACACTAAAATAGGATACCTAATTAGGTCAGGAGACGACGCCGAGATTCTGCAGGATGATCTCAACAAATTGTTCACATGGTCGGTGAAATGGCAAGTGGACTTCAATATCTCAAAGTGCAGTGTGTTAAACGTTAGGCTACACAACCCTGAAAGCAGATATAGCTTAGAGAACACGATTTTAGAGAAAACTGAGTGCGAAAGAGACTTGGGAGTTCTATAAAGGATTACAAAGGAGCATGCCGTCAGGAGACCTTTTGGTCCATGACTAGGTCGGATGCGAAAAAAAAATCATAAATGATAAATAAAATTATAATAATATAAATAATAATAAATAAATAAATGCATAGGTTAAATAATAAACAGGCAAATAGTAATAATAAATTGACAGATAAATAATAATAAATGAAAATCAAGCAAATAATAATAACAAACAAATAATATAAAATAAATGGCAGTCATTACAACATCTTACTTAGGCATTTATCTAAATTCTAAACGAATCTTAAAGCTTCGAATTGAACTACATTACACCGCATTACAAGGCAATAGTGAGGGGAAATTGCGGGGGAAGGGGGAGGGGGAGGGGGAGTTACGTGACTCAGAGGAGTCAATAACTCCCTGTTCTTGTGTGACTGTAATCTGGGTAATCTTGTTACTGAGCTCCACCTGTTACATCCCAGGCATTTGTTTTCCTGTGGGGACTGGTAATGTGAATCTTTCAAGAGGGTTGAGGTGGTGGCAAAACCAGAGCACGCAAACATGCAGACAAGAACAACTTACGGACAACGGGCACCATGTTGCTCGTAGAAAACGAAGATCGAAACTATGACATATTCCCCAGCGGCCGAACGTCTGGGCTCCCGTTGGGCTTATCAAAAGTTTTTCATCACTTTGACTTGGGGAAGAGAGGGAGGAGAGGAGAGGAGAGGAGGGATTGGAGGTCATTGTCGAAGAGAAGGCTGGCCCTGGTGGAACAGAGCGTATGTCTGCTAGAGAGAGGAGTGTCCATATATAGAAAAGAATGAGTATTTTCATACATCTGATATATGTCTCACTTACGCTCCTCTCCTCTAGATTGTCCCCTATTCTTCCTTCTCCCCCACCTCCACCTCCTTTCTCCGGTACCTGCCTTATTTTCTCTCATCTTTGCACATACACAGCCTCCTGCCCATCCCTCTCCTTTCACCTTATTCTTGCCAGTCTGTCCACTGACTCACCTCTTAACAGACATTTGTTTTATTTCTATTTTCATTTTCGTAGGAATCAGAAGAGAAACTCCCAAGTACTTCACCATCTTGATTGTGTTTTTCTGGGTCATTTTCCGTCATGTGTCATCGTTCAACTGAATAAAATACCTGATGAAGGCGTCGTGGGAATAACACTAGCACTGTCGTGTTGCGATGTCGTCTTTCGCCAAATGGCCATGTGGGACGATGAAGTTGAACGGTTTTCTTCCGTTATTCAGGGCCGTGTCCTCCTCCTCTGATTTAAGACTCCAGTGTGACATAAGAACATAAGAATAAAGGAGACTGCAAAAGACCATAAGGCCTACACTAGGCAGCTCCGTATCCATCACCACCTGTCATCCCCATCCATAAAGTTGTCTAATAATTTTTTAAAACAACTGATAGTTTCAGCGCTTACTACATGGTTACTAAGTTTATTCCATTCATCGACCACCCTATTAGTAAACCAATTCTTGCCTATTTCCTTCTTAAATCTAAATTTGTCCAGTTTATACCCATTACTGCGAGTCCTGCCCTGTTGTTTTATTATGATGACCTTGTTTGCATCACCCTTGTTAAAGCCTTTGATCCACTTGAACACTTCTATTAGATCACCCCGCACTCTGCGTCTTTCCAGAGAGTGTAAGTTTAGGTGCCTAAGCCTCTCTTCGTAAGGCAAATTTCCGAGTCCTTGTATCATTTTGGTCATTCTTCTCTGTACTGATTCTAGTGAATTTATGTCCATTCTGTAGGACGGAGACCAAAACTGTACCGCATAGTCAAGGATGGGTCTAACTATCGCTAGATAGAGTTTAATAATTACCTCTGCACTTCTATTCGTTACCGTCCTAGCAATGAAGCCTAATGGTCTGTTAGCTTTATTTCTGGCGCTAATGCACTGCTTCCTGGTTTTAAGGTCCGGACTCACCAGAACTCCCAAGTCCCTCTCGCACTCAGATTTTTCTAAAAACGTGTTATCTAAGTTGTATCTATTTTCGGGGTTGTGTAGCCCTACGTTTAACACGCTACACTTAGAGATATTGAAGTTCATTTGCCATTTCACCGACCATGTTAACAGTTTATGAAGATCTTCCTGCAGAATCTGGGCGTCGTCTCCTGACCTAATTAGGCGTCCTATTTTAGCGTCGTCCGCAAACTTACTAACATCACTATTTAACCCATCGTCTAAGTTGTTTATATACATAATGAACAACAAGGGACCCAAAACCGAGCCCTGGGGGACCCCGCTAGTAACATCCACGGGCGGGTGTTTCGGCTGATATCGACCGTTATGCATGGAGTCCTGGATTTTTTTTTTTTTTTTTTTGTGTGTTTGCGTGTGTGTGTGTGTGTGTGTGGACGTCTTCTTGGGCTGGATTATCCTTTGGAATGTTATTTATTCATTCATTATTATCAGCAGCAGCAGCATTATTATTATACTCGTGTGTGCAAATATATATATATATATATATATAATATATTTTTTTTTTTCAGGAAGCTCTATGGTGCTAGAGCAGCGTTTTTTAACCTGTGATACTATTACCCCTGAAGGTATTGAAATAAATTCTAGGGGATACTGGGAAGTGTTAAAGACATGACGATACGTAACTTTCCTCGATACTCCTAGTAATCAGATATTAACCAGATCTAGGAGGTGTTAGACTGCCTAGACCTGAGTACAGGGGTGATAGGGAAGAGGAAGTCTGTGACGCTTAGGAATATTTACCTTCTGTTGAGTCAGCAGGGAGAAGCCGAAGTGAGCCTGTAGATCTGGTAGAGAGTCGTGTTGACCTTGCACAAGCGGGAGAGATGTTGCATCGACGATGCCTGGGAGCCGAATGGACTACGGGTTACCTAGGACAGACCACCAGTTCCGCAGGATCGTTTTTCATGAGAGGAGGAAATGAAAAGATAGTCGTGTATAAGTATAAGAAGGCGATATTGCCATTGAGCAGTTAGGATATTCATCAGGGTTTGTATCGTGGCTTAGGAGGCTTGGATATCGAGGCTAGCGGGGAAAATGGTTGGATACATAGTTGTAAAATGTAGAGAAAGGTAGAAACAAGGATTTTTTGAGAGGTAAACTAAAATGAGAAGATGTAGCATGAGAGAAAGTTAGAAACGAGGTGAATGTTAGAAGAAAAATCATGTGCAAATGTTTGTGCATGTGGGCATGATGTTGTTCGTGGGAAGTGTGTGTATATTTCCTACGAGAACCGAGTCAAATTCACTTCCCGCGTGTACGAGTAATAGTGAACATGATGGGCGATATTCACATTGAGCGGCATGAATCAATACTATGTATTATTTATATATACTTTTGTCATTGTATCGATTCAATTTAGAAAATAAATACTTACCTACCGAGGTTGGGAAGCGTTGTCAGACGGGTCGTAGCGCCTCCGTGGATGACTCCATATCTGATCATCCTGGATCCAATTCATCTCCGTGTCTCTCTGATGTGTTCAGCATCTCTATGACAGGATTTTTTACAAAATGGTAAACTCTACAGCAGCGTTTCCCAACCTGGGGTGCCGAAATGAAATATAGTGGGTTCTGCTGGGAAGCGGTGCATACATACACTTTCTTTTATCCTTCTACTAATAAGATATTAGTTAAGGGGTGCTGGCCTGCTTAGATTGGACTACAGGGGGGTGATGCTAGGGTTGGAAAAAGTTAGGAAACGTCGCTGTACAGTCTGAGAACGACGCAGGGTTGAGTTTCTGCATTTGGCTGGATGTGAGCATGGGGCGGTATGTGCGGGGATCCTAAAGAGGGCTGCCCACGAACTGGCGTGACCTATATCCCACTGGATTTGCACTGACACCCGAGTGGGTTGTGACTAGGGGCTCCACCCCCCACCCCCCATCGCTGGAGGATGTTGTTGTTGTTGTTAAGTGAAATAATTAAGTTATTATCAACAGGATAAAATAATAATAACAACGACAGCGACTGAATATACGGTCGTCCTTAGTCGCTTCCTCGCTTTTGGTACCAACTCCCGAATGGGAGTCGACCCGAGGAACACCACGGGGAGGAAGTGAAGGGGGGGGAGGAGGAGGAGGAGGAGGAGGTGAGGGAGGATAGGTTAGGGAGGAGGAGGTGAGGGAAGACGAGGTGAAGGATGAGCAGGAGGAAGAGGTGAGGGAGGGGGAGGTGAAGGATGAGGTGGTGGAAGAGGAGGTGAAGGATGAAGAGGAGGAAGAGGTGAGGGAGCGGAGGTGAAGGATGAGGAGGAAGAGGAGGTGAGGAAGGAAGAGGAGAGGGTGAGGGAGGAGGAGAGGTGAGGGAAAGGAAGTAAAGGGTGAGGAGGAGGAAGAGGTGAGGGAGGAGGAGGTGAAGGATGATGAGGAGGAAGAGGTGAGGGAGGGGGAGGTGAAGGATGAGAAGTAAGAGGTGAGGGAGGAGGAGGAGGTGAGGGAGGAGGAGGAGGTGAGGGAGGAGGAGGAGGTGAGGGAGGAGGAGGAGGTGAGGGAGGAGGAGGAGGTGAGGGAGGAGGAGGTGAGGGAGGAGGAGGTGAGGGAGGAGGAGGTGAGGGAGGAGGAGGTGAGGGAGGAGGAGAGGAGGTGAGGGAAGAGGAGGTAAAGGATGAGGAGGAGGAAGAGGTGAGGGAGGAGGAGGTGAAGGATGATGAGGAGGAAGAGGTGAAGGAGGAGGTGAAGGATGAGGAAGGAGGAGGTGAGGAAGGAGGAGGTGAGGAAGGAGGAGGTGAGGAAGGAGGTGAGGGAAAAGGAGGTGAAGGATAAGGAGGAGGAAGAGGAGGTGAGGAAGGAGGAGGTGAAGTATGAGGAGGAAGAGGAGGTGAGGTAGGAGGTGAAGTAAGAGGAGGTGAAGTATGAGGAGGAAGAGGAGGAGAAAGATGAGGAGGAGGAAGAGGAGGTGAGGGAGTAGGTGAGGATGGAGGGGGTGAAGGTGAGGGAAGCGGTGAAGGATGAGGAGGAAGAGGAGGTGAGGGGGAAGTGAGGGAAGAGGTGAAGGATGAGGAGGAAGAGGAGGTGAGGGAGGAGGAAGTGAGGGAGGAGGAAGTGAGGGAGGAGGAGATGGGGTAGGAGGAGATGAGAGAAAAGGAGGAGGTGAGGGAAGAGGAGGTGAAGGATGAGGGGGAGGAAGAGGAGGTGAGGGAAAAGCAAGTGAAGGATGAGGTGAGGGAGGAGGTGAGGAAGGAGGTGAGAGAAGAGGAGGTGAAGGATGAGGAGGAAGAGGAGGTGAGGGAGGAGGAGGAGGCGAGGGAAGAGGAGGTGAAGGATGAGGAGGAAGAGGAGATGAGGGGGGGAGGTGAGGAAGGAGGTGAGGGAGGAGTAGGTGAGGGAAGAGGAGGAAGAGGTGAGGTAGGAGGTGAGGGAAGAGGAGAAAGAGGAGGTGAGGGAAGAGGTGGAGGATGAGGAAGAAGAGGTGAAGGATGAGGAAGAAGAGGAGGTGAGGGAGTAGGTGAAGGAAGAGGTGAAGGACTAGGAGGAAGAGAAGGTGAGGGAGGAGGAGGAGGAGGTGAGGAGGGAGTAGGTGAAGGAAGAGGAGGTGAAGGAAGAGGAGGAAGAGGCGAGGGAGGAGGTGAGAGAAGAGGAGGTGAAGGATGAGGAGGAGGAAGAGGAGGTGAGGGAGGAGGAGGAGGTGAGGGAAGAGGAGGTGAAGGATAAGGAGGAAGAGAAGATGAGGGGGGAGGTGAGGAAGGAGGAGGTGAGGGAGGAGTAGGTGAGGGAAGAGGAGGAAGAGGTGAGGTAGGAGGTGAGGGAATAAGAAGAGGGGGTGAGGGAAGAGGTGGAGGATGAGGAAGAAGAGGTGGAGGATGAGGAAGAAGAGGTGAAGGATGAGGAAGAAGAGGTGAAGGATGAGGAAGAAGAGGAGGTGAGGGAGTAGGTGAGGGAAGAGGTGAAGTACTAGGAGGAAGAGGTGAGAGATGAGGAGGAGGAGGAGGTGAGGAGGGAGTAGGTGAAGGAAGAGGAGGTGAGGGAAGAGGAGGAAGAGGCGAGGGAGGAGGTGAGAGAAGAGGTGAAGGATGAGGAGGAGGAAGAGGAGGTGAGGGAGGAGGAGGAGGTGAGGGAAGAGGAGGTGAAGGATGAGGAAGAGGAGATGAGGGGGGAGGCGAGGAAGGAGGAGGTGAGGGAAGAGGTGAGGTAGGTGAGGGAATAGGAGGAAGAGGGGGTGAGGGAAGAGGGGGTGAGGGAAGAGGTGGAGGATGAGGAAGAAGAGGTGGAGGATGAGGAAGAAGAGGTGAAGGATGAGGAAGAAGAGGAGGTGAGGGAAGTGGTGAAGGATTAGGAGGAAGAGAAGGTGAGGGAGGAGGAGGAGGTGAGGAGGGAGTAGGTGATGGAAGAGGAGGAAGAGGAGATGGAGGAGGTGTGGAAGGAGGAGGTGAGGAAGGAGGAGGTGAGGAAGGAGGAGGTGAGGGAGAAGTAGGTGAGGGAAGAGGTGAAGAATGGGGAGGTGAGGAAGGAGGTGAGGGAAGAGGTGAAGAATGAGGAGGAAGAAGGGGTGACGGAATAGGTGAGGGAGGAGGAGAGGAGGAAGAGGAGGTGAGGGAACAGGTGGTGAAAGATGAGGAGGACGAAGAGGTGAGGGAGGAGGAGGTGAGGGAAGAGGTAAAGGATGAGGGGGAAGAGGAGGTGAGGAAGGAGTGGGTGAGGGAAGCATGCTTGTAGGTGCAAGTTGATGCATGGTCGAGTTGTGTAGTAGTTGATCTGACTCAAAGCTCGGAGGCTAGAAAGGGTCACCGTGATTAGGTCGGTCTCTTGTATATCGCCTGCCCCGAGTGGGCAGTCCATTCAGATTAGGACAATTCAGTCTGCCCTCTGTACTGTAGCGTGTCACTAGCCCTTCGCGGTCGGTCCCCCAATTTGGGACCACGCCTCGTCCGTTCTTAGGCCGACGCACACGGATCTTTAACTAGAATAAACTACACAAGCCAAATCGCGCATCACTCTCCCTATATCACCATTGACCAATAACATATATCTGTATGTTACACCATTATTTACTGTCTTAATACCGTACCTTTACACCGTTTCCTTTTACTGTCTGTCGTCAGGGTACTCAATTTTTTCCCCGGGTACGGACAGTTGTTCACCGAACAAGTGACAAATAGGATATTTGCTCACCAAAGGATTTTTATTTTTCTTGAACTTAACAAATAATATACAGGATTTTTTTAGTTATATTGAAGTTGATTACAGCAATAATACGCAAACAATATACAAACTTAATAACATAATATACAGGATCTTTTGGTTATGTCAAAGTTTATTACAGCAATAATACAAGATTTTTTTTTTAGTTATATTGAAGTTTGTTACAACAATAAGACCGTGCCAGAACCAACAACATCTGTGAGGCATGGAACATTGGTTTCCAGCAACTTGTAGGCCACAGTCATCCCTCTGTGTGGACACTGATTGACAATTTGCGAAAAGACCAGGCTGTAGTGGCTACACAAATTCTACAAAACCAACGAGGGCAACCACCAAAGAAGCGGGTGAAGAGGGTGACTCATCAGATGCAGAACCGCCTTCGGAATCTGTGCCAGGGGTATGCTGCAGGAAGTCAGTGTCTTCCTGACTTTCTAAATGCAGTTGGCCACACCATTAGACTGGACTTGTAAACCACAAAGGACAATGAACCCACTTCAGTACTGCACCAGTTGTAAAACTGTAATCACTATATATTGATGGAAGAAATTGGTATTGAATTTTATAATGAATTAAAAACTAAAACATGAAAGTTTGTATATTGTGTATTATTGCTGTAATAAACTTCAATATAACTAAAAAAAAATCCTGTATATTGTTTGTTATTAACTTCAAGAAAAATAAAAAATAATCCTTTGGTGAGCAAATGTCCTATTTGTCACTTGTCCGGTGAGCAACTGTCCTACACTTTTCTTTTTCCATAGCAATCCTTCGACAAGGAAGACGCCAAGCTATCCACGTTAACTTAACACATCTGATAACGTACTTTCATGGGTTCAACTGATAGTCAACTTTATGAATTATGGGATTTAATAGAAACGACATTCAATAAAAAAATGTTTACTCATAAAATATATCTACACGTCAGTATTACTATATACATTAGTCTTGTTGACATAAAGGCAAAATAACAATTATGTACATTTCATAACGATCATCAACATAGATATAGAAAACTGTATTTTTTCCTCATGACGACGCGTTATGCCGTTTCCGTGTCTTGCCGCTTTTGTTAGTAATTCAGCCGAGGGGTGGAAGGACTTAGAGATCGGGTGGGGTCGCCTCGATTAGGAAGCAAAAATAAATAAAAACAAACAAATACAATCAAATGATCAAAGAATTGACAATCAAAAATATCCAAAATCAATGCCGCCGTACAGAATGGGCACAGTCTTGGCGCACCCAAGCCTTGGTAAACTTTACGATTCGAGTTCTCACCAGCCTCCTGATAGAGCAGCTGGGGAATGGAACCTGTCCATTGACCTCAATCGCAAAAGACCTCGATAGCAGCCACGGCAAAGTATAAACGAAACAACTGTCGAAGGCAAAGGGTCTGCACGTCCTCGTCTCCTTTGCCTCGGCCAATGCACGATCACACGCCACCTATGCTGCCTAGCGATCCAAGATGGAGAGAGGATTCACACTACACACACACATGCGTATGTTCTACTGCATACAACTCATGGACCACTAACACGTATCAGTTCTTATAGTAGCTATGGCCCTGGCAGCAAGACACCGTTTACTTGTCAACAAAAGGAAGAATTTTGAAGAAAATTATAGAATTACTTGAGGTGGTAAAAAATAGAACAGGAGATGCCGTCTTGAAATCATGAGCAGATGGTCGTGAGTTCGAGTCCCGGGACCCGCTGCAGACGCACGACGTTGGTTCCCGACAGCCCTGGCCAGGTGGGGAGGCGACCCAATGTACCACACCTAAAAAAAAAAAAAGTGGGTCCGCAACTGACAGGACTTCGCCCTACCAGAGGGTTCTCACTTTCCACTGTGTGGGAGTGGGATGGTGAGAAACGACTAATGTGTAGCGATAGTGAAGGAGACTAGTGGTTCCCGACACAAGTCTACTGTTGTTCAGTGGTCCAGAATGGGTCATTAGCAATGAGCTCGTTGGGCGGTCCGATGAGACAGGCGCCTTCCACGGAAGCCTCCTTGAGGTACTGCCTGGCCACCCTGACCAAGTCCTGGGGCGCCACCTGCAGCACGTCCCGCCTGTAGTCGGCGAACATGGCGTCCGAGATGTGCGACTGGAAGAGTCTCTGCCCGCGGCTGCCGGGCGAGACGGGGGCGTCCAGCTTCTGGAAAACGCCCAGCTTGGCCTCGGAGACGTCCTGCTCTTCGAAGTTTCCCCCCAGGACCCAGTCGACGGCGCGATCAAAGTTGGCCAAGGTCTGTGTCGAGTGCGGGTCCCGGTAGCTGTAGAAGGAGAAGGACCCCGAACCGGCCACCGCGCCACCGCCGTAAGCCCCGCCCTTCTCGCGGATCTCGCGGTGGAGGAACTTGAACATGAGCTTGGCGAGGACGGCGAGGGCGCTGGCATCCGGGTGGCAGAACGGGACGGTGCTGTAACTCTTGGAGGCGAAGTTTACCGGGAACGGGAAGACCTTATGGACACGGCAAGTGTGCGGCGTCGCGTCGTGGGGTATCGAGGCTAGAGCCCCTGCTTCAGGTTGTGGATGACCAGGCAAAGTGCCCAGGAAAGCCCCTACGTGCCCCATCGCCGCATCGCTGTTCTCTGGATTCGTGTTGACGGCAATGCGCATGCGTTCCTTATTGAGCACAAGCGATGCTAGCTCCTGTAAATGCACGAGGACTTGGTCAAGGTCATCATTCTCGGAGAGAGCTTTCATTTGCTGGACGAAGGTGAGCCCACTCCAAGTCTCCTTGAGGGCAGGCACGTGACCCGTCGTGGCTCCGGCTGCTGTCATGGCGAACGAGTGCCCCGAGTAGACTAAACTGTTCGCCAGGTCCGTTGCCATGATCCGAACCAGAGACGAGAACCGTGATCGGTCCTCGAGGGACACCGACGTGAAGATGGAGGACCACAGGTCCAGCATGGCTGGGACGTTTTGGTTCAGGCAATGGGACCTCAGCAAGACCCCCTCTTCGTATTGATTCACATCAATCGGGTGTCCTACCATGTGAGCGTCTGCACTTAAGCCACCAGTCGTCAACTCGGCTTTCTGATCAAGAGCTCTGTAGTCGAGGTTCCCGGCGCCCATGCGGGTTAGAACCCCGCAGAAGAGGGGAACCAGAGGCTTCAGGCTACTGGGAAGAGAATGAGTGTCCAAGACGGTGGAGAAATAAGTGACTCCATTAGTGGGCTGAGGAGACATCTGAACAGGAACACCTTTGACCTGTTCCTGAAGAACCAATCTGGGGGTGATCTCCCTTGGGATATCCTCCAGCTTCAGTGTAGGCAGACAGGACAAGTCTTCAGTCTCTTCCTGTTTCTTTGCCAGGGCATGTCCTAAATTCCAGATCTTCTCCTTGTCTTCCTCTGTCAACGTTTCCAACTTTCTGGACAACAGCTTCTTTTCTTCCTCCTGAAGACCTTCTTCATAGCCTTCCTTGGGCGCCATGGTGGTAGTCAGTTTATGGCCGTTGTTCTTGAAGTACTTCTCGACTTTCTTCTGGAGAAACTGCGGGTCATCCCTGAGACAGGCCCGGAAGCGAGTGATGCTCTTGTTGATTTCCAGGGCATCAACGGGGTTTCCGTCGTGGTTCCAGAGCGGCGTGAGTGCCATGGCGATCCCGAGACCGAAGCTGGCACTCTGGTGCTTCATGGCCAGTTCGACGCTGTGCAAGACGGCCTCGACCCGCTCGGCCGAAAACCCTTCCTCGATGACTTGGTCGAAGGTTTGGTCAATGATCGAGAGAACGCTCTTGACGTCGTCAACCTTGACTCCCTGAAGACCCATGGTGAAGGTGGTGTCCCGGGTGTGGCTGTCGAACCCGGCTACTGGGGAGAAGTTCGAACCTAACTGAGTCTCGAGGAGGGTCTTGTAGAAGGGAGCGTTCGGCCCCCCCATGAGGAGCTCCCCCAGGATTTGAAGCACGAAAGTTTCGAAGGTGTCGGTAATACTGGAGAGGAGGTACGAGACGGCGACACTCGTCTGAGACTCTGCAGGAGTCATCGGGTCCATGGCGCAGGCGACGTGGGACGTCCTGGGGACCGACCACCGTGGTTCGTTGGGGACTTCGGTCTTCGGCTCAATCTTGGCGTACTGGCTCAGGTACTTGTCGTGGATGAAGGACAGGTGGTCAGCGAGGGGTTGGTCTCCGTAGGTGAAGAACCGCGAGTTACTGGGATGGTAGTGATCCGCGTGGAAGGCGCGCAGCTGGTGCCACGTGAGTTCGGGTATTGACAACGGGTCTCCGCCCGACACGACGCCGTACGTGTGGTAGGGAAGGAGATCGTTCTGGACTTTCTGCATGAAGAGACGCTGTGAGTCTGCGAAGACGCCTTTCATCTCGTTGAAGACGACACCCTTGAGAACGATCCCCGAACTCCGATCTTGCGGGTCTTCGTGCTCGAGTCTCCAGCCTTCCTGGAGGAAGTCGAGCTCGTCCAGCCGGGGAGAGAAGACCGCGTCCAGATACACCGACATCAGGTTCCGGAAGTCGACCGGGTTCTGAGTCGAGAACGGGTAGATGGTGTAGTCGCAGCCGGTCATGGCGTTCATGAAGGTCGATAGGGACCTGTTGAGCATCTTGAAAAAGGGGTCCCGGCAAGGGTAGTTCTTGCTTCCGCACAGCACCGAGTGCTCCAGAATGTGAGGGACCCCCGTCGAGTCCATGGGCGTCGTGCGGAACCCGACGCAGAACACGTTGTTGGGGTCGTCACGTGCTATGTGCAAGTAATCCGCCCCCGTCCTGACGTGACGTAATCTGACCGTCGTCATGTGGAGTTCGGGAATGTCGCGCGTGTCCTCCACGACGAAGCCAGACACCTCTTCCCCGACGGGGAAGTCTGCTTTGGCCGCCTCACCAGCTGGATAAAACAAGAACAATAATAACCATACTACTACTACTACTATTATTACAATACTAATGCTAATAATGGTTGTTAAAATGAGCGGAGGTAGTCAGTTAAGACACCCACTCCACTCGTCCCACTCCTGTCACCCAAATGCTTCCCTTTTGTCAAATGGGTGACGGATAGGAGTGAGATGGTTGGGGTGGATGCCTTGGCTGGCTACCTCCCTTATAAGTGGGAAGAGCCCTTGCATATATAGATAGATTCATCTTGATATTACATATAGTTGGGTTACTAGCTAGTGAGAGAGAGAGAGAATATCAACTAATTCTATTGAAATTTTATATATTATATACCTTGACACATCTGCTTGAGAAAAAAAAATCTGGTAAATTTTTCTGGGTGGATTTTTTCTTTCAGATTTTTGCATAATCAAAAGTATCTAAAAGGATATTTCTTTACATTAAGCATATATTTTAATCAGGGCTTGGTCCAAGTACCTGGATATTTTTCAAGTATATTCATTTTGCTATGTACCTAAGTCCAAAGTATGTCATTGTACCTACATACAAGTACTTTATGTGATGGAGGAAAGAAAAAATCACGTCACAGGTTTGTAAAGCATCATAACACTCAATGTACCCAATAGTATCATCACAAAGTTGGCTAGAATCTATATGCAGTATATAACTTTTGATTGAACACAATGTACTTGTTTGTACTTTCTATTTTTCAAGTACTTTGGGTCTAAGTACAAGTACCACTGAATTTTTGAACTTCAAGTACAAGTACATGTACTTGGATCCAACCCTGATCTTGATACATTTACATCCAAAGGACTTTTCCCCTTTATGAGGGGGGTGGCTGAGTCAAAGCATATACCCACCTCACACCATCTACTCCAGTCAACCTAGTTTGATATGGAAAAAAATGACAACAGAATTGATTTTTCTTGGGATCTACATGCCCACCTAAATATCATACCAAAAGTGGAGGAATAAGGCCATTTCCGAAAACCTAAAAATGCCCCATCTTTACTTCTAATTGTTGGAATGAGATGATTTTAGTGTGCATGCATATATTTTTAGGGTCCATAAATATGATTGTAAATATATTTACATGCTGCAAATTATATTTTTGTTAGTTTTATTTGACAATTGTATTTTTTAAGGAAAATGTTAATTTTTCCCTAACAGCTAAGTTCCACTCATCTTTTTGCATTTCATTTTGGGCTTAAAATTGTTTTGAGCATAGTACCTTAAAGAATCACTTTCTAACTACAAAACTAGGCCAACCCTAACGCTTTACAATGAATAATAATGGTGCAATTTGTTTTTGAAGTGCAACATTCTGCATTACCACTATAACATGTTTATGGAAAATATGTTTATGTTTAGCCATGTTCCACGACTTCCATTTTCCTCTAGTTTTGATATGTGATGGAATAAAGTATAAGGAACATCATACAGCAGGTTTCATTTCTGTTCCAATTATTTCCATCATGGGCCATAAATTGTGCTAGATTGACTGGACTAATCCTGTAGCCACGTCTTGCCCTTCCCATCTAAGTATCTCGTGGTTGGTAGGACATCCCTTTTGCCAACCAATACTTGGTTCAAAGGCAATGCCTTGAGACAGTGCTTTAATGGGAGGGCCTTACAGCTGCAGCTGGTTTACCATTTACTACTTCATTATATGGCAACCCTCCTCCACCTCATTCACTTGAAAAACTTATGAAACAGACAAGAACATCCCTTAAAGCAAAGTCATATCTTCCTCGGTTTAGGACCATTCTCCATTCACTCTAATCATTTACACCCTCTTTTCCTTACTCAACAGACATCCCTCCTAGTTTCAATCCCTGCTTCACCCTGTATAGGAGATATGGTCATGGGGCCCTATCACTTCTATTTCCCCCCCTTTAAAAATTTGTATAAAATGTATCCTTTAAAACAGTGGGTTGATACATGACCCACCACCAAGGCCTCCCAATGGTAGAGATAAATCAGTTTAATTTCATTTGTCTGGCCCTACTATGGAAATGGTGTGCATCACTGTGTTGTCTTCAACCCAAATGGCATGACAGGAGTTGGGGGGATGACCCTTTACCTATGAGATGCTATGACTGGCAAGGTGTTAAATAGATCCTAACATGTATGAAGTGGGTGTGTGTTTTGACTAAACTAAAAGGGTATACATTATAGAGACTATGTTTGATTTTTTTTCAATTTTGGGGCATTGTTCTAGTTTGTTCTTACCACCACCACAACATTACAATATCATAAATATTTCTCCAAATCAATGTTCAAATTTCAGCACCAGACAACACAAAAATAAAAAATAAAATATGTATAGTAAAGCTAAACATAAAAGCTACTCAACCATTTTCCAGCAAACAGAAAAAGCCATCAAGAAATTGAAAAACTCAACCAAGATATCAAACTACCACCTGAAATATCTGGGCCCTGTGGCAATAAAAGCCCTGACAGGTATTGCTGGCCGTTCCTGGTTACATAATAGCAACCCAACAATCTGAAAAGAACCCATAAACTCTCCATCTTAAAATCAAGTAAACCACCACAGAACCCAGCATTTTATTCTATCTATATCAAGAGGCTCTTCCCCATTATAAAGGAGGTACCCAGCTAAGGCATGCAACCATATTCACCCATCTCACTCCTGTCACCCATTTGTTCCCCTTTTATCTTAGCCCTTTGTGGATAAAGGGTCATCCCTGTCACCTGTCCACTGGCTGGTTCAGAAGCAATGCAGCAAGACACAGTGCATCCACAGCTGATTCTGCTGTGGATATGATATGTCTCAACACAGCATAGAAATGGCCAACCAAATACAACATAAAAACAATCCCATCAGTATTCTATTCAAATACCTACTGGTAGTTCTTTCCAAACTTGGTCATTTCAAAATTATCATAGCCTGTTAGGTGTACAATTGCACAAATATGAACTACTGGAATGGGAGAGCTTACCCGGTGGTCATACAAACTTCAGTTTTGCACCTAATGTACTGTGGTTGCTCAAAATTACCATTTTCAGGAAAAGCAATAACTTGTACTCAGAACTTTACAGTATATCGATGCTAAAATATTCATTTGCAAAATGAGTTCTCTTTAAGACTGCCTATTTTCATATTTCAAACCCTCCCAGAAGTTATCTCAACATAGAACACTCCCAAAACAAGCAAGAGTTGCACTAGAATGCTGCATATTTTTCACCACCCTGCACTAAATTAGTTCCAATAGAGAAACAGTCTGGCAACAGACACAAATTACTTAGGTTGTAATCACCAAACATGAGACACTGAACCCATATCACAGTCCTATACTTTCTTTCCTGGCAACAACACAAAATCTATTCACCGAGTAATTCTGGGGGTGAACTGATGGCTGTGGCTTGTTTTCTGGGTGCTGTGGGTCTCCTGCAAGACTGAACCTGGGCAATAGATTGATTTTCATTGACTAAAGCCTGGGTATAACTCCTATCAACATAGCATGTGAGATGCACCATTTAATTCTTATCAATTAACTTAATAGTTCCATTGAGTTTGTGGAAAATCTGTGGTCCCACAGTGACTGACAATGGCACTTGGAACCTCCCAGATCTATCTGGGAAGAAATTTGGACTGATATCTGTGTTGCACCAGTGTGAGACTGTTTTTATGTGATCATCTGAAAGTGGTAGGAAGAGGAGAGCAGTTGCCATTTGCCCATTTTCCATGTGTGAATGTGTTTGAGATGAGGTGTCTGAGAAGTATGATGGGGGTTACTAGGCTAGATAGAGTGAGAAATGAGGAGGTGAGGAGGAGAACAGGGGTGGAAAGGGAGTTGGGAGATAGGGTTGATGAAAGAGTATTAGGATGGTTTGGACACATGGAAAGAATGAGTGAAGAAAGACTAGTAAAAGAGGTATGGAAGGCAGATGTGGAGGGAGTGAACATGAGGGGACGTCCTAGGATGAGGTGGATGGATGGGGTGAAGGGGGCTTTGGGGAAGAGGGGAATGTCTGTTGAGGAAGGACGGGAGAGGACAGAAGACGGGTGAATGGAGAATGGTTGTATATGGATGATGTTGTGATGCATGAGGGATGAGGTAGTATGTGTGAGCAAAATTTGACGCAGCCCAAAGGGATTTCTCCCCGTCCTCTCCTTTTATGCATGGAGGGACGGAGAGGGGGGGTCGCTGATTTAATGAAGTGGCCTTGCTGTGGATGTGCTGTGTCTTGCGACACTGCTCCTGACCCAGGGCAGTGGACAAGGTGCAGTGATGACCCGTCATCCAGGAGGTGCTAAGATAAGAGGGAGGGTGGAGGAGGTGTGGAGTGTATTTAGGGATAGAATGGGTGGGAATGATTTTATGCCTTTTCCTTTTTGGCTACCTCTCTTGTAAGGGGGAAAAAGCCTTGGTATATGTAGAGTAGGTGTAATAAATACAGGTGAAGTTGAGAGAGAGAGGTCATTTAAAGGTTTGGCTTACTGCATTATGAAACACTTGAGAAATAATTACAAAGGATTATAAAGGAGAAGCATGCTGACAGGAGACTTTTGGTCCATAACTATGTTGGATATGAAAAAATTATAATAACGATAAAAAATAAATATTATAATAATATAGATGATAATAAATAAAATAAACAGGTATAGTTAAATAATAAACAAACAGGTAAATAACATATAATTTGACAGATAATAATAAATGATAATCAAGCAAATAATAATAAAGACAAATAATAACAAACAAATAATATAAAATAAATGGCAGGGATTAAAGCATCAAATATGTTTAGTGCTGATTAATTTCATACAAGGAAAAAATAATAATTTGGCAAATTATTTCCAAGGCAAAGTGCTATCCAATTTCTTAATTATCAGGAGTCTGTATTTCTGATTTGGTTTCTAAATCACTATATCAGTGTCTGCTATGACTAAATTACACTAAGGTCAGTGAAAATTTTCTATGTAAGGTCATTTGGAATCCAACTGTGCATAGTTGTAAAATGCATATTGAGAGGGTATACATCATACACTGCTCCTGGTTCCTGACTTTCTAAATGATATGGTCAATTTTCATATGATTTTTTCTTAATATTTGGAATCAAGTTTTGTGGCTTGCCATTGTACTTTTTCCAATCTGATGGATGCTGATGGCCTGATTATTATTGTACCTCGGGCAATTAACAGACAACGACAGAACCCCGTATTCTCTCAAAAAGTCCAATAAAGCCCTGTTGTTCTCCAGGAGTTGGATAACACCCGGTCCATAACGTGCAAGCCATTGTCTAACTGACAGTGACTGGACAAGACAGATGACAACATGGTGTCTGACTGGACAAGACAGATGACAACATGGTGTCTGGACTATCCTAGTGGCTTTGTTCATTAGTAGATTTGCTTGTAGCAAGTTTTTTTTGTTATTTCTGCCAAGAAAATTGTATATTACGTTCATGTATTAAAATTTACAAAATTAATATTTTTCTAATGCTATATTGTGTAGGTGCACACAACTAAAATAATACCCAATCGTTTCCTTTCTATGGTAAATTTTTAGTTGTGCACACCTATGAGATATAGCAATAGAAAATCTATTATTAATTTTGTAAATGATAATAGATGAACATAGTGATTTTCTTGGCAGAAATCAATAGCAAAAAAGTTGCTAAAACCTGTTTACTAATGAAGTCGCAGCAGTTGAGTGATATTCTTTGTTTTGATATATGCCGAAGTAGAAGAAATGAAAGGATGATAAATTAGTCTATTCTAACCTAACCTATATCTAATAATTTGGTACCTCAAATTCTAAAGATCATCCGGGTCGTTGTCATCATGGGTGCTGATGGCCTGATATTTATTGTACCTCGGACAATTAACAGACGATGGCAGACAAGGAAGCCCTATTGTCTTTGTAACAGCACTTATTAATGTCACCTGCAGTTGGAGAACACTGGGTCCACAATGTGAAAGCCATCATCTGATAATGATTGGATTGGCATAGCATCTGGACCATATCCTAGAGGCTTCATTTCTTAGTAAATTTGCTTGTAGCAATTTTTTTTTTCCACCAGAAAGAGAAAGGAGGCAAATCAAATAGAGAAGAAAAGGTAAAAGGTGCAGATGGAGAGATGATAATGGAAGAGAAGGCAGTGAGAGGAAGGTGGGCAGAGTATTTTAGGGAGTTGCTAAATGTGAAGGAGGATAGGGAGGGAAAGGTAGTTGCAGTGGGAAGCACTAAGAAAATGAGTGATGAGTGAGGAAAATGGAGAAGAAATAGGGAAGGATGAAGTGAAAGCAGCTGTTGAGATGATGTGAGCAGGTAAGGCACCTGGTCTGGATGGATGCCATGCAGAATGTCTGAAGAAAGGAGGTACAGTTTTGGTGGACTGGCTGGTGAGGTTATTTAATGTTTGTTTAAGAGAGGGTGGAGTGCCAGAGGACTGGAGGAGTGCCTGTATAGTTCCACTTTACAAGGGGAAGGGGGACAAGTGTGAGAGTAGTAGTTTCAGAGGGATCAGCTTGTTGAGTGTAATTGGGAAGGCTTATGGGAGGGTCTTCATTGAGCAGATTAGGAGAGGAACAGTGTGGGTTTAGGACAGGTAGGGGTTGTGTAGACCAGATTTTTTTGGTAAGACAGACATGTGAGAAAGCTATAGGAAAAGGTAAGGGTATTTTTTGAGCTTTTATGGATCTGGAAAAGGCTTATGACAGGGTAGACAGGAAGGCACTGTGGGAGGTACTGCAGTTATATGGGATAGGCGGAAAGCTGTTAAGAGCAGTCAAGAGTTTTTATGAGAATAGTAGAGCTTGTGTTAGGATTAGAAATGGAGAGAGTGAATGGTTTGAGGTAAAGATGGGACTTCGTCAGGGATGTGTTATGTCTCCCTGGCTGTTCAATCTTTCCATGGATGGGGTGGTGTGAGAGGTGAATGCAAGGGTAGTGGGTCAGGGGTTGGAGATGATTAAAGAAAATGGAGAAAAGTGGGAGGTGAGCCAGTTGTTTACTGATGACACTGCACTTGTACCTGGATCAGAGGAGGGATTGAGGAAGTTAGTGACAGAGTTTGAGAAGGTGTGTGAAAGAAGGAAGCTGAAGATAAATGTGGGCAAAATTAAGGTGATGAGATGTACAAGGGGAGAGAGTGGCAGCAGGCTGGAAGTGAGCATTAAGGGTGAAAGACTGGAGGAAGTGAATAATTTTTTATACTTGGGTGCGAATGTGGCAGGAAAGGGAGTGGTGGTGGAAGTAGAATGTAGATTGAGAGAAGCGAGTAAATGCCTTGGTGGATTAAAAAGTGTAATGAGAAATAGACATTTGGGAATGGAGGCTAAGAAGTTATATGAAGGAGTGATTGTGCCAACAGCATTGTATGGTGCAGAAACATGGAACATGAGAGAGGAAGAGAGGAGTTTGAATGTGTTTGAGATGAAATGTCTGAGAAGTATGATAGGGGTTACTAGGCTGGATAGTGACAAATGAGGAGGTGAGGAGAACAGGGGTGGAAAGGGAACTGGGAGATAAGGTTGATGAAAGAGTATTAGGATGGTTTGGACACATGGAAAGAATGAGTGAAGAAAGATTAGTAAAAGAAGTGTGGAAGGCAGAGTGGAAGGAGTGAATATGAGGGGGTGTCCTTGGATGAGACAGATGGATGGGGTGAAAGGGGCTTTACAAAAGAGAGGAATGTCTGTGGAGGAAGGACGGGAGAGGACAGAAGATAGGGGTGAATGGAGAAGGGTTGTGTATAGATGAGGCTGTGATGCATGAGGGGGAGTGGGTGGGGGATGGGGGGTGAGGAAGTATGTATGAGAAAAAAAATTGACGCAGCCCGAAGTGATTTCTCCCCGTCTTCTCCTTTTCTGTATGAGGGGACCGAGAGGGGGGGGTCACCAAATTTATGAAGCGGTCTTGCTGTGGATGTGCTGTGTCTTGCAACACTGCTTCTGACCCAGGGCAGTGGACGGGATGCAGGGATGACCCGTCATCCAGGAGGTGCCAAGATAAGAGGGAGGGAGGAGGGTGGAGGGGAGTGGTGAAATATATAGGAAATGGAATGGGTGAGAGTGGTTTCTATGCCTTTTTCTTTTTGGCTATCCCCATGTAGGGGGAAAAAGCCTTTGGTATATTTGTGTATTTCCACCAGGAAAATCACATATGTTCATGTATTATAATTTACAAAATTAACATTTAATTTTCTAATGCTATATCACATAGGTGTGCACAACTAAAACAATACCCTTTCTACTAGTAACTACTTTAAGTTGGTGACATACAAACTGTCCCAGGTACAATTCAAAAGTAGTGGCCCTGATCACATAATGTATCTACACTACTACCCAGAGTCAACGGTCAGAAGTTTCTTCCCAACAAGATCAATGGGAAGACTGGTTCTATTTCAGTGTCATGTAAACACATTTTTCACTTTATTTGTTCCATTTTTGCATTTAAAAGATCTATTTTTTTCTATGGAATGGTTATGTTAAGTACGGTTAGATTACATTGGGTAGGTACAGTATAAAAAAAAAAAAAAAAAAAAAACTTAAATTCTTGTTGTACATGAAAGACCATTTAATTGCAAACAAAATAGTTTAAAAAATGTTAAATAGCTTGAAAATAAGGGAGATACAATTTTTTTTTTTAATTATTATCTATTCCAATTTTTTGGCTAGACTTCCACAACAAAGTGTGAGAATTAAGGGTGGTAATTTGTAAAGATTTTGGTAAAGAAATACACAAACTCTAAACCACTGGTCCAATTTTACTGAAATTTGAAATACTTGGGTTTTATCACCACCATCATAGCAAATTTGCCTTTTCATGACAACTATCAAGTTGTCAATTTAGAAATGATCATCAGTAAAACCCAAACCGCTGCCCCAATTGACATGCAACTAGACATGTAGAGGTTTTATGGGTCAACAAATCACCTGAGCATGTCAAAAACAATGTAGGACCTTCCTTTTATACTATTCTTACTAACACCTATCATGTTGCCATGGCAATTTAGAGATAGTCATCATTAAAATCCAAACCCCTGGCCCAAGTGACATGCAACTTGGCATGTGAAGGTTTTATGGGTTAACAAATCACCTGGGCATGTCAAAAACAATGTAGGACCATCCTTTTATACGATTCTTACTAACACTTTTCATGTTACCATTGCAACTATTGTCAATTTAGAGATAACCATCAATAAAATCCAAACTGCTGCCCCAATTGGCATGTGAAGGTTTTATGGGTCAACAAATCACCTGAACATATAAAAAAAAAATGTGAGACATCTGCATCATACCAAATTGGCATTTTCATGGCAACAACTATGTGGTCAATTTAGAGATAATACGGTAATCAATAAAATCTAAACTGCTGCCCCAATTGACATGCAACTTGGCATGTGAAGGTTTTATCGGTCAACAAATCACCTGAGCATGTCAAAAACAATACAGGACCTTCCTTTTATACTATTCTTACTAGCACCTATTATGTTGCCATGGCAACAATTGTCAATTTAGAGATAATCATCCATAAAATCCAAACTCCTGGCCCAATTGACATGCAACTTGGGATGTGAAGGTTTCATGGGTCAACAAATCACCTGAGCATGTCAAAAACAATGTAGGACCCTTTTATACTGTTCTTACTAACACCTACCATGTAACATATTCTATCAATGTAATGTATGCACAGCTAAAAGAACTCTATCACATTAAAAAGTATGTATATATATATGCCTTAGCCCTTACCCTTAGATTGCCTCTCAGTATACTAACCAGTCAGTACTGCAACTATCCTAAAACCTAACAAATTTATGTTGAAATTGGTGAATTATTTTTACACCAATTTATTGAAATAGAAAAATGAATAGAGTATTTTTACTTTCAAAGGAGTTATTTTGTTTAATCAAGTTATTTATAATCATGATAATCTGAATAAACAGCCTTATTTCAACAGCTTATGTCTATTTTCATCATGAAACCCAGAAGAAAATTTAAATCTTGTCTCTAGACCTCTACTAGACTTGAGATTTCTTATGGTCCATGAATGGAATACTGACTATATTATTAAGTTATTTCATATACTTGCTATCATAACCATAGCTGGCTATGTAATAGGCATAGCATAGCCTGTCCAACATCTTAAAATTTATACCATAATAATGTAAGTATTATCTGTGAACAACACCCTCTACGACTAGGACTCCGAGTAGTATATCTGACATGTCATGCATTAACAAACATGACTAAGTATCGTAGAACATGCCTACATATTCCGTGTTAAGTCACAGCTATCGCATTACCAACAATCTTAAAGTTGCTCATTTTTCCAGGAGAAAATAGGCTAAAAAATACAATGTCACATTAAAATATTCATATATAGGTACCTTATCTTTAGATTTTTACTCAGAACACTAATTTGCCATGGCTAATAGCCAAATTTGCATTTCAATCAGCGAGGTTTTTTCTTTAAAGAACTGGGCATACACTTGCAGAACAAGACAATTTGATAATCCTGGGCATGCAATGAATGCTACAAGCATTCAAACTGAGGCATACCCATTCGAACAGGCCACAAAAGATGGCAGTGTAAACATTACATCTGCGATGGTGGTGCCACCCGTGGATTCGTGAATACCTACATTAGGTTAGGTGTTATTGGACACTTACCGGCCAGCTTAGCCCATCACCTACTTGGCCCATTCCATTGGCTGCTTGAGATGCCATATTTGTTTTGACAGATGTGGAGGTCAAATAAATTAAAATATGATAAATTCGTCTACTCTAACCCAACTGTGGTGGGCAGACTTGGTAGAGCAGATGGGCCAAGTTGGCGATGGGCTGATGGGCGATGGGCTACAACTACACCTTAATTCAACCATTACTAATGGACAGCGTAAATTTTATGCTTAGTGTCCATATTTGTGACTCTAGGACTGAATCAGAAAACCCAAAGGCCACTGCCAGCCACTGTGGGACTGCATATTTTCAGTCAATAAAACTTAGGGCAATCATGATTCCCCGGAATTTTTTTCTCACAATTTTCACTAATTTATCTCACGACTTAGCAGCAATTATCGGCTTACTGAATTTATGACTACAATCAATGTTGATAAAATAGTACTCAAAATATGTAAATTCCTTTATTAGATTACGTTCGTTACAATTTTCACCTATCTATACACTTACAGTAAGTCATTGCATGACGCAAGGTTTCGTAACTACTAACTGCCTTAAATATACCAAACTCAATTATCGTTAATATAAGTTAACTTACCAGTGGATGCAGCACTTCTGAACTGCATACATTTTCTAAATGTTGGCCTTCCATTTCGCAAAGTTTTCGTAATTAATCTCAAATATGACATCGCTCTTAATTTTGGTGACAGGAAACGTGCCGTACCTCTTCACCGACTCCCGGAGTCCCGTACTTCAAAATGTAAACAAAACAAACCATCATCATATGTTTGCGATTCATTTAAAGAATAGGAATGATACTAGAAATTTAAAAGACAATTGATAAAAATATTAATTATTCGAAATAAAGACATCAAATTACAAAAATAGGGACTACAATTGCAAGTTATTTTTGGAGACGGATTGTGCTAAAAATATACATACATATACATTGGACTTTTTCCTCCGTACAGGGGAGGTAGCCAAAGTCAAAAGGCATGAATCCACTCTTAGCCATTTCATCCCCACTCCCATTAACCATCCCTTCCTCCCTTTTTTCTTGGCTCCTAGATGACGGGTCATCCCTGCATCTCGCCCACTCCCATCGTCAAAAGCAAGGCACAGCAAGGAGGCTTCATTAATCGACGACCCCTTCTCTCCGCGTCATGCAGAAAAAGAGAAGACCCCTTTGGGCTCCATTAAAATATCCCCACCTACTCCTTTCCATGCATCACAGACTCATTCATACGCAACCATTCTCCATTCACCCGTATCCTCTATCTTCTCCCTCAACATACACCCCCCTCTTTCCCCATCCATCCATGTCATCCTTGGTCACCGCTCATGATCACTTCCTCCACTAGTTCTTCTTCACTCATTCTTTCCATGTGTCCAAACCATCCCAATACTCTTTCATTAACCCTATCTCCCAACTCCCTTTCCACTCCTGCAGTCCTCATTTCTTACTCTGTCCAGCCTATTAACCCCTACAATCCTTTTCAGGCATTTCATCTCAAACACACTTATACTCTTCCTCTCTTATGTTCCATGTTTCTGCCCCATACAGTACTGTCAGCACAATCATCACTATAAATCTCCTCTTTGCATTCATTCCCAAATGTCTATTTCTCATTCCAATTTTTAATCCCCCAAGGCATTTACTTGATTCTCTCAATCTACTTTCAACCTCCATCTCCACTCCTCCCTTTCCTGCTACATTTGCCCCCAAGTATTTAAAGATATCCACTTCCTCCAGTCTTTATCCTTTAATACTCGCTTCCAATTTGCTGCCATCCTCTCCCCTTGTACATATCATCACCTTACATAACTTAAGAGATATAGTAATGAATAAGCCATATGTCATTACACACCCACACAGATTGGGCCACATATGAGGTGAACTCTCATCCAGAAAGGTACATACATATACCAAGGCTTTTTCCCCCTTTCAAGGGAGGTAGCCAAAAAGGGAAAGGCACAAAAACACTCCCACCCATTTCATCCCTAAATACACTCCACACCCCTCCCACCCTCCCTCTCATCTGAGCACCTCCTGGATGACGGGTCATCCCTGCACCTTGCCCACCGCCCTGGGTCAGAAGCAGTGTCGCAAGACACAGCACATCCACAGCAAGGCCGCTTCATTTAATCGGCGACCCCCCCTCTCCGTCCCCAATTGCATATAAGGAGAGGACGGGGAGAAATCCCTTTGGGCTGCGTCAAAATTTACTCACACATACTACCCCACCCCCCTGCCCATTCCTCCTCATGCAATCACAACATCATCCATATACAACCATTCTCCACTCACCTCTGTCTTCTGTCCTCTCCCTTCCTTCCTCAACAGACATTCCCCTCTTCCCCAAAGCCCCCTTCACCCCATCCATCCACCTCATCCTAGGACGTCCCCTCATGTTCACTCCCTCCACATCTGCCTTCCATACCTCTTTTACTAGTCTTTCTTCACTCATTCTTTCCATGTGTCCAAACCATCCTAATATTCTTTCATCAACCCTATCTCCCAGCTCCTTTTTCACCCCTGTTCTCCTCCTCATTTCTCACTCTATCCAGCCTAGTAACCCCCACCATACTTCTCAGACACCTCATCTCAAACACATTCAAACTCCTTCTCTCTTCTTCTCTTATGTTCCATCATCCAGAAAGGTAACTGCTGTAAATCATGAGTCCATCACATATATCAAAACCAAGGTGAATCTCACACACACGATCACCTTATCATCCACCGTGTTTCACAAGCCCATAAGCCTATATATGAATGTAGAAAGCTTGACTTCCTAACATCTTTCAAATAAGCTTGCTTTTTTACCTACTTATTTTTACTATGACCTCATGTTGATCTTTCATCCTATGCCAGCAGATCCTACCTGTCCATTTTTCCTCCACCTTTCTCTGATCTAAACATCACCAGGCACCCACCATAACCAGGTTCAAAGAGATATGATAGGCATAATATAGTGTTAGATTCTTGTACTTTTTAGAGATGGGGACAGAACAAGGTTACTTTTTCATTCTGCACTAGTTATTACTAGGTAAGCATACCACCTCTCTCTATTAGCTTTTCTAATGTGGAAAATCCCAGTTTTCTAAGTCTTTCATCATGTCGTTCAGATGGAGGAAGTCAAAACCAGGGGGATCATAAGGAAGCAGTGATGCAGTAGTTATCCTTCTGCCTGTCTCTGAATCCCACTTCAAGGTTTTGTCCCTTTCTTTGGCAACAGACAAGAATGAAAAAGCTGCAATGCTTTGAAATGGGATTCATAGCTGTTAAGAAACACTCGCCCCATGAAAAAGATAGATTTCTTGTCTTTAAAATAGGGTATGGGGCAACAAATTTTACACTTCCTTAGCAATAGTCACCCACTCTGGTATATACTAGAAATGTAATCTACTTGCTTTGATTCTGGCACTTCATAGGTATCTATCAGATATATTCTTAAATCTTAACCTTGCTTACCTTGGTTAAAACTAGCATCCTATTATGAGTTTCTCGGGTGCATCCAGATTTGTAGTTGTACATGCTACCATTACTGTTACAGTTTACTTGAAGTATGTGTTCCTTGGTATTGAGAACCCATATATTTTTCTTTTTTTTTGCAAACACACCTCTAGTGACATTCTGTTCCATTTGTCTACAGTAGTTTATTGAGAAAGCTGAAACACTTAATGAAAAAGAAAAAAGAATATACATATACCAAGAGATTTCCCCTCCCTAAGAAGGGTGATGGCCAAAGTCAAAGGCATAAATCCACTCCCACCCATTTCATCTCATACTCAACTCCCATTCACTACCCCTCCCTCTCTTTTCTTGGCTTTTACTGGATATCAGGTCATCCCTGTATCTCATCCACTGCCCTGGGTTAGAGGCAATGCAGCAAGACACAGCACATCCATAGCAAGGATGCTTCATTTAATTGGCGACCCCCTCTCCATCCGCTTATGCAGAAAAAGAGAAGACAGGGAAAAATCCCTTCATGCTGCATCAGAATATCATCCACACCTTACTCCCTCACTCCCCATCCCCCACCCACTCCCTTCCATACATCACAGCATCATCCAAACACAACTATTCTCCACTCACCCCTATCTTCTGTCTTCTTCCTTCCTTTCTCAACAGACATTTGGCTCTTTCCCAATTCCCCCTTTACCCCATCCATCTCATCCTTGGTCACCCACTCATGTTCACTCCCTCCATCTCTTTTACTAATCTTTCTTCACTCATTCTTTCCATATGTCCAAACCATCCCAATACTCTTTTATCAACTCTATCTCCCAACTCCTTTTTCAACCCCACTCTCCTCCTTGTTTCTCACTCTATCCAGCCTAGTAACCCCTACCATACTTCTCAGGCATTTCATCTCAAACACATTTAAACTCTTCCTCTCTTATGTTCCATTCTTCTGCCCCATACTCAATCACCCCTGAAAAAGAAAAATTACTTAGTTCTTTTATATGGGTACCATATTGCTGCTGCATATTCCAAGCTAGGCATTACATACTAGATAACCAGAATTCTATTGCTTCATTTATGTGCTAGTAGCATTTTCACCTGCCACACCATCCTATACTAACACGTGGCCCCACTACAACAAGCTGGTACATTGTATACCACATTACTGGAGTCAACACAGCCAGGGAGGAAACAGTGGCAGTTTCTGTAGTTGAGGTGTGTTTGCAGATATCTTTACAAGGTATACCAATCAAATATGTATCCCCCTCAGTATCCATATGTGGATAGTGCTTCCATCTTCATCAATTACCTTTTTCACTTCCTTGGGTGTTATGTATGTGTTGTGTGTCTAAATCTGATTTTCCACCCCATCTCTAAAACATTGCATTTGTGGGCATTACAGATTTTCAGGTGTTTGTTGTTGGTCCCTTTGACTGTAACACTCCCCTCAAATTCAAAAGCTAGTACAAGAAGTTGATGGAGAATCTTTGTGCAATGAAATGGTTAACCCTTTGGGAAGTAAAGTAGTTTCTCTTCACCTGAGTGAAACATTGCAATCAGGTTGGCTTCTCTTGGCTAAGTTATGTCATATAACTGTTAGTGGTCAGGTGGTTACTAGCTGGTCATCCATGACCTAGTCTCTAGCAATGGTCCTTGGACTTTTCCTCTATATTGCTGCATGGTGTCAGTTTGGGTCTGTTTCTGTTACCATCTAGTAGGAGGAGGAAAGCAGTTGCTGGTTGTCATCTCTTCCCTCTCCCAATCTTTTTCAGGGTGATGATCCTCTCTATCATCTGGTTTGTTGGATAACCACTTCCAACACCCATCATTGGTCCTAGCAGTCTGAACAATGACATTAATTCTATTCCCATACTGTCCCACTGTCAGTACGATTTTACATACAATAAGATTAAACAGCTCCAGACAAAATAACATGCATAAATGGTATATCTATAGTAAAAACTTTAGCCTTTTATTCACAAACTTTTCTTTAACTAATGTTTCAAGATCAAGAAAGGTACTCTAATCCAATGATTATCACTGATGGTACTGCAGATGTTTCAGATGGGGTCTCAGATCTAAGTCTATATAAAAATATTCTTCTAAAAAACGCTGTGGACGTCGGGGACAGGTGGTATTACGGTGACACTTTGTCCTAAAAATATTCTTTGCAAATTCCTGGGTGAGTTTCAACTCGCTGATTGGCTGAGAGAGTGATGACGTCACGGCAACGGAGACAACTGATTGGCCGAGAGCGGTGACGTCGCGGCAACGGAGATGGCTGATTGGCTGAGAGTGGGGCGAAAAAATAAAATTCTCCAAAATGTTTCAATGTCACAATGTCCCTAACTGAGTTGAACGGGGATCCGGCAAAAAGGTTAAAATGACGGACCCCGTGACACGGGCCATCCCTGTAAGGGTATAAATTGCATATATGCGGTCGCGGGACTCGAGCGGATCTTTGGGACTCAAGCGCATCTTTGGGACTAGAGCGGATCTAGAGGACTCGAGCGGATCTTTGGGACTCGAGCGGATCTTTGGGACTCGAGCGGATCTTGAGGGCTCGAGCGGATCTTTGGGACTCGAGCGGATCTTGAGGACTCCACCGGATCTACGGAACTCCACCAAAATATAGACTAAAAACACGTGGGCGTAAGTCTAAATAAAAATGTTCTTCTAAAAAATGAAAATGATGAAAATTACGAAAATAAAAGCGGTGAATAATTTACAGTTGTTTATTTTATAGCCTTTGTTTGAAGGTGGGGCGTAGCCCCCCGCGAGCGAAGCGAGGTGCGCCGCAGGCCAAGCCCCCCGGCACAGCCGGGCTGGTGGAGCCAGGGGCTTGTATATATATAAAAAAAAACATGATTTGGTAGTTGCTTGATTATTTACTTCAGCTACTGGGCAATATCAAGAAACATATAATAAATCCACAGGTCAGAAAGCTCATAGACCTCTGTGGACATAGAAAAAAGAGAGAGAAAAAAAAAAAAAAAAAAAAAAAAAAAATCA
Source organism: Oratosquilla oratoria (assembly GCF_046742065.1). Classification (NCBI taxonomy): domain Eukaryota; kingdom Metazoa; phylum Arthropoda; class Malacostraca; order Stomatopoda; family Squillidae; genus Oratosquilla; species Oratosquilla oratoria. The sequence continues at coordinate 37,562,299 of NC_134782.1, forward strand.
GCTCAACCTTGGATCTCGTAATCTAACTTTAGACACATCATGTTGATGCCGAGAAATAATGCGTGCCTTGATAAGGAATTGGATGTAGGCTGGCTCAATTTGATCATATTCTACATCAACATAGGGATCACTGGGATCAGCAAGGAATTTCTCAACAATTTCTTGCAAGATGTCATTCATGCTCTTTAAGGTGTCCTGTAAGGAAGAAAGAATACACTCAATGAGTTATGATAATATTTCACAAATATTCCCAAATACAAAAGAAAGAAATAAAATGGTTAATTTGTCTATACTATGGAACCCCATTGAACAATAAAGATAAAAAAGCATTTCAGCCTTAAGAGAAGAATAGGAAATTTAATTTATCTCCCCACTATATCCAGTAAATACATGGTGGTGTTTGAATCATGACCATCATAAATGCATACAACATAAAAAAAAAAAAAAAAAAAAAAGATGAATACTATCTATATATCAAAGGCTTTTTCCCCCTTACAAGGGAGGTAGCCAAAAAACAAAGGCATAGAAACCACTCCCACCCATTCCATCCCCTACATACTCCACTCCCCTCTTCCCTCCCTCTTATCTTGGCACCTCCTGGATGACGAGTCATCCTCGCATCTTGTCCACTACCCACTTGTCCACTGAGAGATAGGTAGCCAAGTCAAAGGCATGCACCCACTCCCCCACCTTTCCTCCCTCTATCTTAGCTCTTTGTGGATGAAGGGTCATCCCTTTCTCCTGCCCATTGCCTGGGTCAGAAGTAATGCAGCAAGAATACAAAAGAAATATATACAAGACCTCTAAACCTTTACATTTTGGGTGGTACTTTTTTCTTACTTTTTAGGAATGTCCCCTGTGGGGCTACAAGGAGAAGGATGCCTGGTCCCAATCCCCGTCCCTTTTTTCTCGCCTCTTACGATCCAAGTGGAAATACTTGGTGGCAGTATTCTTTTGCCCCCACCACAGGGTAGGTTGGCAAAAAAGGAAATGAATATTCAGAGAAATTGTACAGGACAGTAACAAGGAGTTGGGGGACAGCATAACGGAGGGACAGCCGTAGTATAAAAGTGTCATAATTTCTCTATGAACAGTTTTCCTCTATCACAGACAAAAAGGATGTGTGGCTCTGGTCCATAGGGGCACCCCATATAGACCCTAAAGTATCAACTGCATGCTACTTTGCCACAATAACATGCAGCCAATACCCCAGACGGATGAGATGGATGGATGGGGTGAAGGGGGCTTTGGGGAAGAGGGGAATGTCTGTTGATGGATGGGTGAGGACAGAAGACAGGGGTGAATGGAGAATGGTTGTATATGGATGATGTTGTGATGCATGAGGTGGAATGGGTGGGGGGGATGGGGGGTGAGGTTGTATGTGTGAGCAAAATTTGACGCAGCCCAAAGGGATTTCTCCCCGTCTTCTCCTTTTATGCATGGGGGGACGGAGAGGGGGGGTCGCCGATTTAATGAAGCGGCCTTGCTGTGGATGTGCTGTGACTTGCGACACTGCCTCTGACCCAGGGCAGTGGACAAGGTGTAGGGATGACTCGTCATTCAGGAGGTGCTAAGATAAGAGGGAGAGTGGAGGGGAGTGGAGTGTATATTTAGAAAAGGCAATAAGAACAATGATTTCATTCAATGTAACCACCTTCAGCTGTTATGACGCTTTCAACGCGTTTACGAAACTTGGATACAGCGTTGATGATCTCAGACTTTGATAATGAACCCACAGCCTTCTTGATGTCTGTCTTCAGGGTTGTTATACTTCTGTGTGGCTTGTCACATGCCTTGGCCTCAATTCGCGCCCAAAAATAATAATCTAAAGGGTTTAGGTCTGGCAAATTTGAGGGCCACAACTCTTTGTTCCAGAATTGCACATTTGACCCTTCGAGAAGGTTGGTGGTCCTCTTCGCTGTGTGGGCTGGAGCCGAGTCTTGTTGGAAGACAAACTGGTTGCCACTAGCCTTATCTTTCATCCAGGGTATTATTTTCTCTTCTAGAACTTTGCAATAGACAACGGCATTGACTTTCTCCTTGTTGTTGAAGAAGTGAGTGAAGATGTCCCCCTCAGTTGACACCACACAGAGCACCATGACACTTGCTGGTTTCTTTGTCGTTGTCTTGTGTTGAACCTCTGAGGATGAGGAGGCTATCCAGCGATCATTCCGCTTATTGAAAGTCGCATCAACCGTGAAAATCTTCTCGTCGGAAAAAAACTTGATGACTGAGCCATTCGACTTCATCCAGTTCAACAGCTTTTGGCACCTGGTCAAGCGGATTTCTTTCATTTTTCGTGTCAAAAGATGTCTTTTTCCTTGTGAGAATGAGGTTAATCCCAATTTCTTTAATGCTCTGTGAATTGTCATTGTGCTGACACCTCTCTTCTTTGCCAATGTCAATAATGGTAAGGCTGGATTTGCATTGACACTTCTCTTGAGACCAGCTAAAAAGCGAGGTGTTAGAATTCTGCCCCTTCTGGGCTTGTGAGCAGCTCGTTGGTCTTCGCCGGTCTCATCAAAACGTTTACAAACATCATAAACAGTTTGTCTGGAGTATTTTAGCATCCTTATTATGGCGCTAGGAGTGTGACCCGCGCGACGAAGTTCGCATATGGCTGAACGTTTGGCTTGTTCCATTGCTTAATGTTTATTGCACCGGTGCTAGTATACAACTGGCTAAATTATTAGACAAATGGAAGTATCTGGAAACAATCAGAATTGCCATATGTTACTTTTTAAGTGCTTAAAACCTCTTCAAAGTTTGTACGGATTTATCTGTTAGACCCTGTATGTATGTACTTTTTTCTTATAATCAAACTACCCCTAGATTAACTTATCTATTCTTGGAGAAGGTCCCATGTAGCAAAGGGATTACAATTTTACCAATACAACCTTTTTGTGCTGGGTATCACTTTTCTTATAGTTCTTGTAATCACCATGCTATTTCATTTATATCTGTGGCACCCCTTTCGAAGTGAGGTGGATAATCATTTGAACAACCATGGTGCATATATACATATACCAAGGGATTCTTTCCCCTTACAAGGGAGGTAGCCAGTCAGAGGTATAAATCCACTCCCACCCATTTCATCTCCACATACTCCATTCCCCTTTACCACCCCTCCCTCTTTCTTTTCTTGGCTCCTCCTGGAAGACTGTTCATCCCTGCATCTTGCCCACTGCCTTAAAGGAGCAAGACACAGCACATCCATAGAAGGCTGCTCCATTTAATCAGCACCCCACCCCCTCTCTGTCCCCTCATGTAGAAAAAGAGAAGATGGAGAGAAATCCCTTCAGGCTGCATCAAAATATCATTCACACATACTCCCTCACCCCCACCATCCCCCACCCACTCCCTTCCATGCATCACAGCATCATCCATACACAACCATTCTTCACTCACCCCTATCTTCTGTCATCTCTCTTCTTTCCTTAACAAACGTTTCTCTCTTTCCCAATATTAAAATGCATATATCATCATGCATAATGCCAACATGAAATAACAGCTGCTTTTCTCAGAGCTATGATCATATGTGGGCTTGGGTAAAAAAGCATACAATAATAGTCAACTTGACTTTAACACGGGTATAACGTATCCACGTTTTTAAGTATTAATGTATTTATGTGTGAATGATATTCTGATGCAGCCTGAAGGGATTTCTCCCTGTCTTCAATGTTTCTGCATGAGGGGATGGAAAGGGGGGTTGCCAATTAAATGAAGCAGCCTTGCTGTGGATGTGCTGTGTCTTGCTGCATTGCTTTTGACCTAGGGCAATGGGTGAGAAGAAGGGATGACACATTATCCATGAGTAGCGAAGATGAGAGGGAGGTAGGGGTAGTGGATGGGAGTGGAATGGGTGGAGATGAAATGGGTGGGAGTGGAATCATGCCTTTTGACTTTGGCTACCTCTCTGGTAAGGGATAAAATACCTTTAGTATATGTATGTACAATATATTCAAGTTTCTGTTAGCAAGTGAAAATAGAAGAAAGAGTGAAGGAGAAAAGAGAAGAGAAGAGAAGAGAAGAGAAGAGAGAGAGAAGAGAAGAGGGGATATATACATACATACATATACCAAGGCTTTTTCCCCCTTACAAGGGAGGTAGCCACAAAGGGAAAGGCATAAAAACACTCCCACCCATTTCATCCCTAAATACACTCCACACCCCTCCCACCCTTCCTCTCATCTGAGCACCTCCTGGATGACGGGTCATCCCTGAACCCTGCCCACCGCCCTGGGTCAGAAGCAGTGTCGCAAGACACAGTACATCCACAGCAAGGCCGCTTCATTTAATCGGCGACCCCCCCTCTCCGTCCCCCTTTGCATATAAGGAGAGGACGGGGAGAAATCCCTTCGGGCTGCGTCAAAATTTACTCACACATACTACCCCACCCACCCACCCCCCCGCCCATTCCTCCTCATGCAGTCACAACATCATCCATATACAACCATTCTCCACTCACCTCTGTCTTCCGTCCTCTCCCTTCCTTCCTCAACAGACATTCCCCTCTTCCCCAAAGCCCCCTTCACCCCATCCATCCACCTCATCCTAGGACGTCCCCTCATGTTCACTCCCTCCACATCTGCCTTCCATACCTCTTTTACTAGTCTTTCTTCACTCATTCTTTCCATGTGTCCAAACCATCCTAATATTCTTTCATCAACCCTCTCTCCCAAATCCTTTTTCACCCCTGTTCTCCTCCTCACCTCCTCATTTCTCACTCTATCTAGCCTAGTAACCCCCACCATACTTCTCAGACACCTCATCTCAAACACATTCAAACTCCTTCTCTCTTCTTCTCTTATGTTCCACGTTTCTGCCCCATACAGTGCTGTTGGCACAATCACTCCTTCATACAGTCTCCTCTTCGCATCCATTCCCAAATGTCTATTTCTCATTACACTCTTTAAACCACCAAGGCATTTACTCGCTTCTCTCAATCTACATTCTACCTCCACCTTCACTCCACTCAAAAGTGAAGGGGATATATATATGCAATAAAAACACTAGGAGCGTGTGTTCACAAATGCGTTAGTAACCCCTAGGAAAAGTAAACTAACGAAGCAGAGCACTTTCGTATAATTACATCTTCAGTGCAGATACAAAGAATTCCTTCTTTGTATCTGCACTGAAGACGTAATTATACAAAAGCGCTCTTCTTTGTTAGTTTACTTTTTCTAGTGGTTACTTACACATATATATATATATATATATATATATATAATATATATATATATATATATATATATATATATATATATATATATATATTGGTGAAGCGTGGCAGGAGATTCTCTCTGAGACATATTCTGTTAAAAACGACAGCAAAAGAATTATTGATTAGTTTTTTTCGTGAGCTCTCAAGCTTGCGAAAAGTAGATTTTTGGTAGGGGGAAAGGGAGTAAATCAGATTTCCAAAATTCATAGGAAACACAAAAGTTATAATAGACACAAAAGTATAGTACACAATAAACACAATACAAGAAATTAATACAAGAAATACAGCAAAAAACAAAATACAAGCACAACAAAATAGTTATCAAGACGTTTCGCAGATCTTTCTGATCATAGTTCTAAGAAAAGCAGCTGTTATTTCACGTTGGCATTATGCAGATTGGAAAGAACTCATGAAAAATGAGAAACAAGAAATGGGAAACCTTTCTAACTTATACAACAGGGCTGTAAAAGAATATGTGTTATAGGTTAACAATATTCTTGTTTGGTATTGAACAGTATTTATATACAGAGGGCTTCTTCTCTTAAAAGTTTTCCAATGCATAATTTATGCTTATCCCAGTAATTCTATGATATTGCAATCACTGACTGTTGCTGTTAGTGACAAGGTAGTGCTGTTTTATATTTATATTGAATGGAATGGTCACACCCCAGATATTTTTGAGAGAGAGAGAGAGAGAGAGAGAGAGAGAGAGAGAGAGAGAGAGAGAGAGAGAGAGAGAGAGAGAGAGAGAGAGAGAGAGAGAGAGAGAGAGAGAGAGAGAGAGAGAGAGAGAGAGAGAGAGAGAGAGAGAGAGAGAGAGAGAGAGAGAGAGAGAGAGAGAGAGAGAGAGAGAGAGAGAGAGAGAGAGAGAGAGAGAGAGAGAGAGAGAGAGAGAGAGAGAGAGAGAGAGAGTGAGAGAGAGAGAGAGAGAGAGAGAGAGAGAGAGAGAGAGAGAGAGAGAGAGAGAGAGAGAGGGAGAGAGGGAGAGAGGGAGAGAGAGAGGGAGAGAGGGAGAGAGGGAGAGAGAGATGGAGAGAGAGAGGGAGAGAGAGAGGGAGAGAAGAGGGAGAAGAGGGAGAGAGAGAGAGAGAAGAGAGAGAGAAGAGGGAGAGAAGAGGGAGAGAGAGAAGAGAGAGAGAGATAGAGAGAGAGAGAGAGAGAGAAGAGAGAGAGAAGAGAGAGAGAGAGAGAGAGAAGAGAGAGAGAGAGAGAGAGAGAGAGAGAGAGAGAGAGAGAGAGAGAGAGAGAGAGAGAGAGAGAGAGAGATAGAGAGAGAGAGAGAGAAAAATGCATTCTATATATGTGTACCAGGTATGTACAATAATTAGAAACTCACCTGTTGGGGAAACCTATCCTGAAGGAAGTCATTAAGTTCTGTTCTTAGTTCCTTGAAAATCACACCTGTCATGTTGTACCTATGGAATAACAAAATGTGATTACAAAACAGTGGTGGGTTAGAGGTCATACAGTAACAAAATAATGAGTCTCCTTGCTTTTCTTATTTCAATAAATGTAAAAGCCATCCCGTATGTCAACTGTTCTTTTCCACAGGGAAATTATGGAGCTTTTCCTCCTATAGACAATTTTCAACCTGATTAAGAATTGTAATTGTTACAGAGAATAAAAAGATGATTCATCTCTTTCAGCATTATAAAATACTGAGTGGTTAAGAACTCATCACCAAAATTACTCGGTTACATGGTACTGAGCCATACTCAATGATGAATACGAAATACAAACTCAACAATCAACACTCGCAAATTTAGCAATCAATCCATCCATTGCATTAGATCTCTCTTGGTAACAAACAACAGGTACTGGTTTGGCCCATAAGTCACTAAAGGTAGAAATATTTTGTTATTGTCTGGGTATGGCTATGGTGGGGCAGTGTAGGATGAGAGTCACTCTCTTCAGTGTGTCGGTTGCATCTGGGGCAGTCTGTTTCTGTGGCCTGCCCTACTCTGTGTTGGTATTTTTTCAGTGCTGGATGCAGCATTGCTAATGTAGTTCTTGCCTCTCTTGGAAGGGATATTGCTGTTGGGCCAATGTCTATAAGGGTTTGTTGGAATTGGGAATTTGGTAGTCAGTCTTAAAGTGCTTGTTCTGTGATCCAAGTGTGACTATACTTATGTAATGATGTTGTATAGTGAAGGTGATTAATTGTTGATGTTTGAGTAGTATGCTGCCAAAATGTTTTATTGTTGCCCAAGGTCTCTTCTGCTGAAGCCCCACAGCTCCCAAATAACAAGCATCTGTCACTAGACTTTCCTAACAGTCACTCAAGGTAATACTGTGTCGGTCTGGGTCGGGTGAGATGAGCTGTTCTATTTCTTTTGTGTGATGATTGCTCAGAGGTCTGTGTTGTTACCATTTCAGTGATATATAACAGCCTGAATGCAGTAACACTAATATGGATCTTGCTTGTCCCTTATAAATAATCAAAGATCTTTCTCCTTTCTTTTTGTGTGTGTATCTTTGTAATTGTCTCACTTTCCATTGAACAGTTGAGTGGTCTTTATATATTCTGGCAATGAAATTAATATTCCACTCTTGGTTCTAAGCATTATTGAAATCTTTTTGCAACAAACTACAGTACTCTTTGTCTCTCATTTCTCATGATATCTGCATCAACTGTAAACATGTTAGCAGTTTGTTGTACCTTCCTTCCCACCATTTACACAGGTAAATAACATTACATAAACTAGTGCTAACCTTTGTGGGACATCACTTGTCACTGAACTCCATCCTGATATTTTTCATGAACCTACCCTTTAGAAAAACCTTTTACCCATTCATTCATCCTCCAAAGTTCCAATCACGATAGCTATTGAGTGTGAAGGATTTAGTCAAGGGTATTCAGTAGATATGGTTGCACACAATCCATTTAAGCTTCTCATACTGCAAAGCATTCTCAAGTAAAGGCTTGAAAGATCTGACACATACAGTCTTCTGGATTTGAAGCCAAAGTGATTGCCCATCAACAGCTTTGTCTCTTCAAGGTATTTCACCTACTGAACTTTCACAATTCTCTAACAATTTCACTATTAAGTTTGTTGGGGAAACCAGTAGTATCTCTTTAGTTCTTCTTTTCTAGATTGGTATCATATCTGCCCTCTTCCAATCCTGTGGCACTACTCCTTTGATTGAACACATATAACTGAATCTTATCTGAGATTCCCTGCATTCTTTAAGTATCATGTTTAAGTGTACTGTATTTATCTTTTTTCCCTATCACACATTTTTTAATTTGCTTAAGGTTTTTAACTTGGGATATATCATCTTCTAAACTGTACAATGCCACCATAATTTATAATCAGTCCCTTATGGGGTTCTAACCTCAAGCTGAATAAAAACAGTCTGGCATCAGCAGGAATAAGATATGTGGAGTATCACTGGGATGTTGGGGTTAACAAAAGTTAATTAATCTTTAAGTATTGATGGTATGAGAAATCACTTCCTAAAACTTTACTGAGAGAACCCACCTCCACAGAAGAGGAGCCATAACTTCAGTTTCTGATTGATTTTGGATAATTTCATCCAATTTCTTGTCGACTTGTGCTGCCTGGTTAACCAAATGCTGTAATTTTGCCTTTTCCTTTTTTAGGGATTCTACCTGAAAAGAAATACAACAACGTACAATAGAACAGCAAACCAACACTTTTCAGCCTATGAAAAGACATTACACTGTATTGTTTATGCATTGGTTTAACTGAATCTTAAAACTATGACCTGGGATATATGCAACTGTCTTCACTGGAAGTTTGTGTCCTTTGCTGGCTACATTAATTATATATTGCTCTTTTTTATCTATTTACTGATTACTCAGGGGCCAATGATGGGAGCCTGCATGAGATGGTTCTACATAACAAACACTGGAGAAAAGAGTTATCTCCCCAAGACAGATATTAAAGAAAACTCATCTCCCAGTCTTCAGGTTTCAACAATACTTTCACCTTCTTCTGATGGTGCAGCCCTAAAGGGCTGGCACTTGGTCTCCAGAGCAGGTCCAGAATTTCTCTCTCTCTCATTTTTTTTTAAAGGAGAGCTGGCAACTGGTGACTGCTCCCCTTTTCTTTCTCTTACCAGATGGTGACACAAACAGACCTGCACTAACACAACATAAAACAGTCCAAATTCTGTTTCTTCCTGAAGAACCACTGTAGGGCTGCAGAATTTCTGTCTGTGAAATTTGAGATAGGGGTGAATGGAGAATGGTTGTATATGGATGATGTTGTGATGCATGAGGTGGAATGAGCGGGGGGATGGAGGGTGAGGTAGTATGTATGAGCAAATTTTGACGCAGCCTGAAGGGATTTCTCCCCGTCTTCTCCTTTATGCATGGGGGGACGGAGAGGGGGGGTCACCATTTTAATGAAGTAGCCTTGCTGTGGATGTGCTCTGTCTTGCGACACTGCTTGTGACCCAGGGCAGTGGACAAGGTGCAGGGATGACCTGTCATCCAGGAGGTGCTAAGATGAGAGGGAGGGTGGAGGGGTGTGGAGTGCATTCAGGGATGGAATGGGTGGGAATGATTTTATGCCTTTTTCTTTTTGGCTACCTCCCTTGTAAGGGAGAAAAAGCCTTGGTATATGTATGTATGTATATATACCAATGGTATCAATGATAAGTAATTGCAGGTGATGGTCCTGTTAGATGTCAATGAGAAAGGTGATTTGGTGGGCAGGACTTGCACTGCATGACAGGAATATACCAAGTCTGGTTAAGTTTGGTCTGACATTTATTTATACTGGCAATAACTTATTTTGTGTGTTTCCCCCCAAGTATAATAAATTTCCTAATGCAATTCCCCAGATTATGTGGGTATGGGGAATAAGTACAAAAGAGGTAACTTCTGATAGAATCGATGGTTAATGCTCAGAACAAGAGATCATCACTTTCTAAAATAAATACTATTCCCTAGACTTCTTCAGACAAAGTAAGGAGGGGGAGTTCTCTATAACATTTGTAACATATGAATTTATTTTGCTGAGGTGTTCACTGGCGAGGTGAAGGAAGAAATCCTTTGTGCATTGGAGCTCCAAGGTTCACATGCCCAAATTTATTTGGTTTACTTGGTGTAGTCTAGTAGATTACTTTAATCTACTGGGTCAACACAGAGTGTCCCGCGCCATGCCTCCTCTACTTTGATTAGGGAGTTCTGCCCCTCTGGGAACCCTGGGTTATCTTCCAGCTGCCAAAAACTCATCCAGCTTGATTTTAAAGGTTTCTACATAACAGTTTGTCATATCTCTGATGTATCTTGGAACACGGTTGAATAGTCTCACTGCTCTCCACCTGAAGCTATTATATAGTAGGGTACCAGCTCTATCCCTGGCCACTGATTGTGCTAAACAGTTACACCCTCTTCTGTTTGAAACCGATACACCTATTTCATTAGACAAATTAGGTACTTGTTTTTCTATTTTCCAAAGATAAATTATAGTATAATGATCTCTGTGGTGGGGGAAAAGAATACTGCCACCAAGTATTTCCACTTGGATCGTAAGAGGTGAGAAGAAAGGGACGGGGAGTGGGACTAGGCATCCTTCTCCTTGTAGCCCCACAGGGGACATTCCTACACGAAAAAGTAAAGGCATAAGAGGGTCTGGGATTTTTCCAACCAGCACCCTAAGGTTTGGGTCTTTTAATGTGCGTGGATGTGATACAGATGAGAGTAAAAAGGAAGAGATAGGTAGTATGTTTGTGAGAAGAAAGATGGATGTGTTGGCATTGAGTGAAACTAAGTTGAAAGGGAAGGGTGAGTGTAAGTTTGGGAGTGTAAGTGGGAGGTTATCAGGAGTGAAGAGAGGGTGAGGGAGGGAAGGGGTGGCTATTCTAGTAAGTGAAGAGATAGGTAAACGTGTAGTGGAGGGAGGTTTCCTCAAGGATAATGTGGATGAAGGTGAAACTGGGAAAGGAGATGTGGGTCTTTGTAAGTGCATATGGGCCTGGCAGTGAGAAGAGTGTAGAAGAAAGGGAGGCCTTTTCGATAGATCTAAATGAGTGCATAGAGGATTTAGGGAGAAATGTCAATGTAATAGTACTGGGAGACCTTAATGCTAGGGTAGGAAATGGTCCAATTGATGGAGTGGTTGGGAAATGTGGAGTTCCAGGAAAGAATCGTAGTGGAGAGTTGATGGTGGAAATGTGTCTAGAAAGAGAGTTGATGATAGCAAATACAGTGTTTCGGAAGAAAGTCAAGCATAAGTACACATGTGAGAGGGTGGTGGAGGGAAGGGTGGTAGATAGAGCGTTGATGGATTATGTAGTGGTAAATATTATTAGGATAGGAAGAGTTAAGGATGTACATGTGCTAAGGGGAGAGGGTGGGGGAATATCAGATCATTTTTTGGTGGAAGGTAAGTTGAGAGTGGAGGATAGATGGAGAAAGAGGAAAGGGACAAAAGGTAGGGAGGTGCTTAGAGTGAACTCTTTAAATGAAAAGGAAAAGGAGAAGGAGTACAAGAAGAAGCTGAAGGAGGAGTGGGAGGGAGTGAAGGATAGAGTAGAGCTAGGTATGGAGGAGGAATGGGGATGGTTCAAGGAGGGAGTCACAAAGTGTGCAAGGATGGTGTGTGGAACAAGAAGGACGGGAGGAAATAGAAGGAAGGGTAGTGAATGGTGGGATGAGGAAAGGAAGAAGGTTGTAGAAGAGAAGAAGCGAGCTTTCACAGATTGGTTACAAAATAGGATGAGGGAGTCATATGAGAGGTACTAAGAAAAGAAAAGTAAAGCAAAAGGTAAAGGAGGCAAAGAGGAGAGCAGATGTGAAGTGGGGTAAGAGTATGACAGAAAATTTTGAAAATAATAAAAAGATGTTTTGGAAAGAAATTAAGAGAGGAAGAGGAGGCGAATCAAGTAGAGAAGAAAAGGTAAAAGGTGCAGATGGAGAGATGATAATGGAAGAGAAGGCAGTAAGGGGAAGATGGGCAGAATATTTTCGGGAGTTGCTAAATGTGAAGGAGGATAGGGAGGGAAAGATAGTTGCAGTGGGAAATGCTAAGAAATGAGAGTGATGAGTGAGGAAAATGGAGGAGAAATAAGGAAGGATGAAGTGAAGGCAGTTGTTAAGATGATGAAAGCAGGTAAGGCACCTGGTCTGGATGAATGCCATGCAGAATGTCTAAAAAAGGAGGTACAGTGATGGTGGACTGGCTGGTGAGGTTATTTAATGTTTGCTGGAGAGAGGGTAGAGTGCCGGAGGACTGGAGGAGTGCCTGTATAGTTCCACTTTACAAGGGAAAAGGGGACAAGTGTGAATGTAGTAGTTTCAGAGGGATTAGTTTGTCAAGTGTAGTTGGGAAGGCTTATGGGAGGATCTTGATTGAGAGGATTAGGAGAGGAACAGAAGGAGTAATTGGTGAGGAACAGTGTGGATTTAGGATGGGTTGAGGTTGTGTAGATCAGATCTTTGTGGTAAGACAAATATGTGAGAAAGCCATAGGAAAGGGGAAGGATGTTTTAGATACTTGGGTGCAAATGTGGCAGGAAAAGGTGAAGGTGGAGGGTTGAATGTAGATTGAGAGAAGCGAGTAAATGCCTTGGTGGATTAAAAAGTATAATGAGGAATAGACATTTGGGAATGGATGCTAAGAGGAGACAGTATTAAGGAGTGATTGTGCCAACAGCACTGTATGGGGCAGAAACATGGAACATAAGAGAGGAAGAGAGAAGGAAATTGAATGTGTTTGAGATGAGGTGTCTGAGAAGTATGATGGGGGTTACTAGGCTGGATAGAGTGAGAAATGAGGAGGTGAGGAGAAGAACGGGGGTGGAGAGGGAGTTGAGAGATAGGGTTGATGAAAGAGTATTAGGATGGTTTGGTGAATGGAGAATGGTTGTATATGGATGATGTTGTGATGCATGAGGTGGAACAGGCGGGGGGATGGGGGGTGAGGTAGTATGTGTGAGCAAAATTTGACGCAGCACGAAGGGATTTCTCCCCGTCTTCTCCTTTTATGCATGGGGGGACGGAGAGGGGGGTCGCCGATTTAATGAAGCGGCCTTGCTGTGGATGTGCTGTGTCTTGCGACACTGCTTCTGACCCAGGGCAGTGGACAAGGTGCAGGGATGACTCGTCATCCAGGAGGTGCTAAGATAAGAGGGAGGGTGGAGGGGTGTGGAGTGTATTCAGGGATGGAATGGGTGGGAATGATTTTATGCCTTTTCCTTTTTGGCTACCTCCCTTGTAAGGGGGAAAAAGCCTTGGTATATGTATGTATGTATAATGATCTCCTCTTTTTTCTAAAGAATAGAGTTTCAAAGATTTCAACCTTTCAGAATAACTCAGATCTTATAGGAATACAATATGTTTGGTGAAATGTCTCTGAACTTTTTCTAGCTCTATATCTTTTACATTAGATAGGCTCCACACCTGTGAACAGTAATGTAATCTCAGCAAAACAAAGGATTTGCAAAGAGTTAGCATGGTAAATTTATCTCTTGACCTGAATGTTTTTAACATCCAACCTGTTAATTGAGAAGATTCTATTATTACAAAAAGGTACTCTGTTTATGTGCTCAGTGAAGTTGCAGCTTGCAGAAAATGTAATTCCTAAATCTTGAACATGACCTGTTGTATTGATACGGCTTTGGTCTGGATCCAGATAGCTTATCTAGAGTTCCTACTATAGCTAAAATTACCATATTGAAAAATGTCTCCATTAAATTTCATGTTGTTATTTGTGGCCCATTTGTAAACTTTCCTCAAGATTTTCTGTATGATTTCAGAGTCCCCTGACATTTTAATGGCTCTGAATAGCCTTGTGTCATCAGTGAAGCTTGTCATATCACTGTTGATATCATGATTAATGTCCAGCATAAACACCAGGATGAGGGCTGAACCGAGTACCATTCATTGCAGAACAGAACTTCTCATTGTACTTGTTTTACTAGAATAGCCTTGAAATCTAACAAACTGCTTTTGTCCCTTAAGGAATTCAGCTAACCATGCACCAATATTCCCGGTTATATTAAGGCTACAGGGCTCATGCAGAAGTACTCCATGCCATGATAGACTTTATCAAAAGCCTTACTGAAGTCGAGGTAAATAGCATCAGTTCCGGTGTCATGACAGTGAATATTCAATTTTTTGTTTACTAGAATCCTGTCATAGCTGTCCAACAGTGCTGAGAGACATGATCTTCCTTCATGGAAACCATGCTGGGTATTGTTCATTTGGTTTGTGTCCTCCAAGTATTTTCACAATGGCAGCTTTCAAACACTTTACACAAATGTGGGGTTAAGGATACTGGCCTATAATTATAATAATTCAAGGCTTCTTTCTTATCCCCTCCCTTAAAAACTGGCACTATTTTGAAACAAGTGTCAGATTCCTTCAAAAGAGCAACATATTTTATTGGAAAAATTATGACAAACACAAAAAAATCTGAGTTATGCAAGGCAAACACAAGAAACTAATATAACAATATACAAACAATGCATACGCTCAGTGATGAATTATGCGAGTCCTGCATGGGCTCCTAATCTCAGTGAGACACACCACAACACCCTTCAAATCATACAAAACAAAGCCCTAAAAACAATTACAGGCTGCACAAATACAACACCTACAGACCATTTACACCATGAAACAAAAGTCCTCAAAGTCAAGGACCACCTCGACATGAGAGGCACACAAACACTTGCTGCAGCCACCACAAACACATCACACCCGCTACACTACATAGCAGAACACCCACACACACCAAGAAACATTAAAACTACACCCAAAGACCTTTATTACGCACAGATACTCTCTTCTCTTCCTCCACAACCACCAAATACCAGCCTCCGGAAACATATTCATAATCATATCACTCACCGCTCCATTAACACACTGAAAGACAACACACTGCTGCATGCCAGACCCCTGATATCCACCCTTCTGAATCCTCTCTCCCACGAAAGGACAGAGTCCACTTGGCCAGACTGCGATGCGGTCACCACCCAGCACTTCTAAGCTACCAGAAGAGGCTAGACGACCGTGATGTGAACAGCTGCCCAGGATGTAACACTTCACCCCATACCATACAACACATAATGGAAGACTGCATTATACACAATCATGCACGCAAACAACACAACATACACTCTATAAAGGATTTGTGGGAAAACCCAGTTTCGGCTGTAGCATTCCTCAGGGAGACGGGACTGCTCGGACAGACAGTCTATAGTATATATAAATGATATAGACCATGGACTAAAATCTACTGTTTCCAAATTTGCTGATGATACAAAACTGTGCGGAGTGGCAAATGATCACTCAAACCAATTAGATATTCAAGAAGATTTAGATAAATTACAGCAATGGTCTGAAAAGTGGCTAATGAAATTTAACACAAGTAAATGCAAGGTAATGCACATAGGTAAAAATAACAGCAAGTACGATTACAAGTTATTTGGAAATTCGTTAACAAAAGTGGATAGTGAAAAAGATCTCGGCGTAATTATCAGTAACGACCTCAAATCATCCAAGCAGTGTATTTCAGCCTCTGAGAAAGCAAATAAGATTCTGGGATTGATTGCGCGATCTTTTGATTTCAAAAGTCCATCACTCATTAACAAGCTATATAAATCGTTAGTTCGTCCACATTTGGAATATGCTGTTTCCGTATGGTCACCGAATCTCATTAAAGACATTGACAGACTGGAAAAAGTACAACGGCGAGCCACAAAACTGATTCCAAATATAAAAAATAAATCATACGAAAATCGACTTAAGCACATGAATCTGTTTTCCCTAAAAAAGCGTAGACTCAGAGGTGACTTGATACAGGTCTTTAAGATTTTAAAGGGAATCGACAACAACAACAACAACAACTGGCCACCGCTTCAGGCTCAGCTGATGTTCCCTTGGGCATCTGTCGTCCAAACCAACTAGAGACTATCCTAATGGGCAACATACAGGGCCTCTTATCCTAAAAGCAACAAAGGTAATGTTTCCTTTCTGAGAGAACTAACATTAGAAGAGGACCCCATGTTCATTGCCCTAATGGAGACTCACCTGATAAATGACATGAAAGACTCAGAGATAGAAATAAACAACTTCACCCCATTTAGAGCTGACAGAGAAAAAAGAAGCCATGGTGTTGCAATGATCTATGTCAGAAACGATCTAGCTGCACATATTACAAAGGATTACAAAGGCGGAGCATGCCGACAGGAGACCTTTTGGTCCATATCTAGGTTGGATGCGAAAAAAAATCATAATAATAATAATAATAATAAATAAAAACTATAATAATGTAAATAACAAATAAAATACATAAATAAATGCATAGTTATAGTTAAATAATAAACAAACAGGTAAATAGTAAATAATAATAAATTGACATATAACTAATAATAAATGAAAATCATACAGACAAATGATAACAAAACAAAAACAAATAATATAAAATAAATCATAATCATTACAGCATCTTGCTTAGGTGTTTATCTAAATGATTCTTAAAGCTTTGAACTGAACTACATTGCACTACCTGTGCAGGAAGTTTATTCCATTCATTAACTACACGGTTGGCAAAGTTGTTTCTACCTACTTCCAAATTGAATCTATTTCCGGACAGTTTGAGACCATTGTTTCTTGTCTGATTCTCATTCAATGTGAAAATTTTGTCACTTTTGATGTTGTCAATTCCCTTTAAAATCTTAAAGACCAGTATCAAGTCACCTCTGAGTCTACGCTTTTTTAGGGAAAACAGATTCATATGTTTTAGTCAATTTTCGTATGATTTATTTTTGATATTTGGAATCAGTTTTGTGGCTCGCCGTTGTACTTTTTCCAGTCTGTCAATGTCTTTAATGAGATTCGGTGACCATACGGAAACAGCATATTCCAAATGTGGACGAACTAATGATTTATATAGCTTGTTAATGAGTGATGGACTTTTGAAATCAAAAGATCGCGCAATCAGTCCTAGAACCTTATTTGCTTTCTCAGAGGCTGAAATACACCGCTTGGATGATTTGAGGTCGTTACTGAGGTCGTTCTGACCCAGGGCGGTGGGCAGGGTGCAGGGATGACCCGTCATCCAGGAGGTGCTCAGATGAGAGGGAGGGTGGGAGGGGTGTGGAGTGTATTTAGGGATGAAATGGGTGGGAGTGTTTTTATGCCTTTCCCTTTTTGGCTACCTCCCTTGGAAGGGGGAAAAAGCCTTGGTATATGTATGTACTGATAATTACGCCGAGATCTTTTTCACTATCCACTTTTGTTAACAAATTTCCAAATAACTTGTAATCATACTTCCTGTTATTTTTACCTATGTGCATTACCTTGCATTTACTTGTGTTAAATTTCATTAGCCACTTTTCAGACCATTGCTGTAATTTATCTAAATCTTCTTGAATATCTAATTGGTTTGAGTGATCATTTGCCACTCCGCATAATTTTGTATCATCAGCAAATTTGGAAACAGTAGATTTTAGTCCATGGTCTATATCATTTATACATACTATGAATAGAAGTGGGCCAAGAACGGAACCCTGAGGAACTCCACTTGACTGTTATCCCACTCAAACGGGGTAATAGAACTCATCATCCTACAAATAACACAAACAAACCTAATCATAATAAATTGTTACCGCCCACCCCAGTGTAGCCTAGCAAGCTTCACAAATGCAATGAATAGATTAAATGAAGTATTGGAGTCTACTTCACTTGCCATGACAGATATTATAATGTGTGGTGATTTCAACTTCCCCTTTATATGTTGGCCAGATGGCAGATCCTGTGGGGGCACTCTAGAAGACCAAGTCCAAGCCAAATTCCTTCTAAAGACTGCTGACAAACTGTTTCTAAACCAACAAATAATGAAGCCAACAAGACAGAGCAACATTCTTGACCTCAACTTCACCAATAACAATGATTGAGTCAGCAACTACATGATGGAGAAAACAATCTTCTCTGACCATAACAATTCTAGTTAACACAACATACAGGAAAAGTAGGACACCTCAGGAATGCATGACTCCATCAGATATGACTCCCTTTGCCAGTTTTAAATTTTTCAGTGAAAAGATAAACTGGGTACAGATGCAGCAGGAGCTTAGGGAAATAGACTGGAACCTGGTACTACAGGAACCCGATCCCAACACCAAATTAAACATACAGTTTAGGACACTGCTGGAGATGTGTACCACCTATGTGCCACGAAAAAATAAGAGAAAAGATCACAGATACACTATCCCATGTGACAGAAAAATCCTTATGAGAAAACATATCAACCTCAATGATAAACTAAGAAAAAGTAACAATGACGCCCAAAAGCTCTCAACCATTACAAAAATAGTGGACACTGAACAAAAAATCAAGCACTCACACGAGGAACAGAGGAGAACTGAGGAGAACCAAGCTATAGAAAATATAAAGCACAATCCCAAATTCTTCTACAGTTACTGCAAAAAATTCTTGAAGACCAAATCACAGATTGGCCCCTTGTAACCAACCAAGGAACCACAACAGATGACCCAAAAGAAACCTGCCAGATGCTGGCACATCAGTACAACAGTGTGTTTAGCATACCAAAGAAGCAAGCAGAAGTCCACAACCCTGCGACATTTTTCAATAAAGAGACAACCAATCAAAACCAACTCACCAACCTTCAAGTCACAGTAGAGGACATCATAAAGGTGATAAAGGAGCTAAGGATAAATTCGGCCGCTGGACCAGACGTCATTCCAGCAATCCTACTCCTAAAATGCAGCAAGGTCTTAGCAGTCCCAATCCATATGTTGTGGCAATCTTCCCTGGACAAAGGTAAGATCCCGGCGTTACTGAAACAAGCCATAATAAGCCCAATATATAAAGGAGGAGACAGGACTTTGCCAAAGAATTATCGACCTGTTGCCCTCACATCCCACATCATCAAAGTAACTGAGAAATGCGTAAGGGACAAACTGTTTACATACCTCAAAAAGAACCTCATAAAAGAGAACCAGCATAGTTTTGGAAAAGGTCGGTCCTGCCTCTCAAACCTACTGACACACTATGACTGGCTGCTAAGGAACCTGTCAGAGGGGAAGAATGTTGATGTAGTTTTCTAGACTTTGCCAAAGCCTTCGACAAGGTAGACCACGGAGTCCTACTCTACAAGGCAAGGGACCTAGGAATCTCAGGGAAGCTAGAAATATGGCTTCACAACTTCCTGACAGACCGTACCCAAACAGTCGCAGTTGATGGCCTCAAGTCCAGCAAAACCAAAGTAATAAGCAGAGTACCACAAGGCTCTGTCCTTGGCCCCCTCCTATTCTTAATCTATATGAATGGCATAAATAGGACAGTGGACGCAACCATCCTGTCTTTTGCTGACAATACCCACATCAGTCGTGTAGTGCTGAAAAATGAGGACGTATGCCATCTACAAGAAGACCTTGATATGGTTTATTCTTGCGTTAACGATTACAATATGCAGTTCAATGAAGAGAAGTTTGAGGTCATGAGATATGGCGCCAACCAGGATATTAAAGATAAAACCGAACTGCAAACAGAAAGAGGAATGAAAATCACACCCAAAGACCATGTAAAATGTCTGGGTCACGCAGACCGTGAAAAGAGCACAGGGGATGGCTAGCTGGGTATTACGGACTTTCACCTCAAGAGAGGCAGAGGTAATGCTAACCCTTTGGAAGGTGCTAATTCAACCTATCCTGGACTACTGTAGCCAGCTCTGGTCACCACATAAACAAGGAGATGTCCAGAGGCTTGAGGCTGTCCATAGAAATTACACCAGGCATATTAGAGGGATGAAGGATCTCAATTCATGGGATTGCTTGGAAGCACTGGGACTCTACTCCCAACAAAGGAGAGAAAGGTATAGGGTCATCTATACATGGAAAATCCTGGAGGGCCTTGTTCTTGACCCCACACCCTCAACAATCAAGCCATATCACAGTGTAAAGCACAGACGCAAGTGTGAGAGACAAATGCTCCCACCAAGAGCCCCAGAGAGGGTTAAGACCTCACTGGCATCCAGCCTAGGTCATGAGGGTCCAAACATTTTCAACGCTCTCCCAAAAGAAGTGAGAGAACCAACTGTTCAGTGGACAGTTTCAAGCATGTGCTGGACAGATTTCTATGGAAGGTGCCAGACGAGCCCCCAGTGCCAGGCTACACTGCCATCAGTAGGTTGTCCTCCAACACAATTATCAATAACAGACCAACTGGCCCTTGTGAGGAGGTACAGCAGGAGTGGCAGCAGCGGTAGATCACTACGCCTACGGCTGTGAGGATAGACATCGGAACTTCTCCAAGTAAACAAAGTAAGTACAGTAACAGTAAGTGATTCTATTGTTTTTGTTAACTTGATTTGAAAGGAAAACAAACCGAGTTTACGCACCTTTTCATTGTAGTAATTAAGATTTCGTCTACTCTGGTCCTTCGTTATCATAGTTCCCTCTTCAGCAAGGGAAAGAAGAGTTTGCGAGTCCTTTGGAAGCACGTAAAAATCGGAATCCACAAGTGCTTCAATTTCACTCTCTAAGCTCAACTTGTTTTTCAAATTCACGTCAAGAGTTTTATCAGATTCGATAGAGAAATCAGGTTCCTCAATCAAAGCTTCTCCATCCATGTTTGATTTCAACTTTTCAATATCGGATTCTAGTCCCGATTTGAAGTCTTTCATTATAGATACAACGTCGTTCTGCTCCGCCATTTTTGCTTACAATGGAGAATATAATATAACGATTGTTTGAAATTGACACTTGCGCCAATTGCCATCAAAACAAAGTATTGACAATCCTTTACAGGGAAAAAGCGCTATATTGCTAAAAATTATTTCTTTGGAAGTTTTGAATCGCTGCTTAATTTTTGGGGGTATAGGGGTTGGAGGTTTAGTTTATATAAATATTAGTCTTTGAATTGTTGACATGTGTATGTGTTTTGTGTATGAATATACTTAGAGGCTGTCTAGTGTGTTTGAGTGTACCGGATATTTCGCTATATCTGGACGAATTTTACATTAACTTAATGACTACATCCCGTCACTATTCCCATAAGTTAGAAACCTTAACATTGGTTGTTCTGGACTGTTACGGTGCTCGAGCCTCAAGGTGATACTGTAGTCTTAAACTTAAACGAGCACGTGCAGTAATAAGAAGGCTTATATATTCGCCAATTGGTAACATACGCCGGTCCCGCGTTGCTTCTTGAGGACCACAATAAAAATAAGGTGAGGCCCACAATGGAAATAAGCTTTCATGATTTTTTTGTGTTATCCTCGTCAATTGTAATTGTAATTTTGAACTATGTGTTTTTTCATTATCTGTATTTCATGTATTTGATTTATTGCTAAATAAACTTATTGTTATTTCACTGATGCGTCGTCCCTAATCTCCACGGATCCTTCAAGCAATCCCCCATCCCATTTCAACCAAAGGATTACTTGTAGAATTTCGCCAGCATAGGTAATATCGACGACGTCATATACTCTGGTTGAGTGACTTCATAACGAGATGGGTAATACCAATCCGAAGGATTTTCTGAAATGACCCACCACTGCTATGCGTTACTCTACCTATATATGTAAAAATTTCCAAGACCTCAGTGCCCTCGCCACAAGTAGCCTACGGACATGATTAGAGGCTAGTTTCTATTAAAAAAAATCTTTTCACCCTCAACTTCTATGGTCTCCGTATTACAAAAACCTCTTATGGAGTGAACATCACCAATGAATACATGAGCTATTTCTTCATTCTAGTGCAAAGCATTATATGTTTTTCTGGCAGAGACGTCAGTTCGTAGGAGGCATACGGCCTGGCGTAGCGAACACCAAGATAGAAATACCATCGTGTTTTGATCTTGGTGCTTATATCTGGAACCAATAGCAGTAGGATTGGCGACTCTAGAAATTTCTCTTCATTTGAGTGACCGTTCTCAGATCACTGTCATTAGAAATACTTCAACTGACTTTTAGTAGTTGATAGATTTCATAATAGTTGTTTTAGGCAATGCCATGCAATTTCATTCGACAGTGAAAAAGACGCCACTTCTCTGAAGAGGTGAAAACATATACACAACATATGAGAATAGCAAAAAATTCCATGGCAGATCACCCTTCCACACATGTAAAGAAAACTGGAAACTTATTTTTTTTTCTTTCTGAGGCAACAATCTTTCTAGGTTTGTACGCCAATCCACAGCATACCTTGTACTCAAATCAGCCATGCATACTTTGCTGTGAGCTTAAATAAACTGTTAATATGCTGTAAAGGATAAACAATGTAAACAAAAAATATACATAAATATAATGTTTTATTATTTTGTGGATGAACATTAAAGTATTTTTTCTGTGAAAATATTAAAACTCATCTCTTTAGATTTCATCCATTTGTCCCCAAAATATTTTCCTGTTTCTCTTGACATCATGAGGTTGTAAGGTTTTTACAGATTTAGTCGTTGTTCTTCCTCCATTAGTCTTTTTCTTTCATGGTGTGCCTAAACTTTCCTAACTCTATCAGAAAATACGGTTTGATTTTTTTCCTGACAAAAAATAATTCATAATTTTCGGGGATGATTTCTATTCAGTGATGAATTGGAAATGAATGACACGCAGGGGTAGGAGCCATATGCAGTCTTCATATGTCGTTGCGGTACCTATTTACCAAATTCCGATGTCGGCACAGGCACGGAAGACCTCCTGGTCGCCACACCCAATGGCTCCCGTCCCGTCACCACAATCGCCCCACGAATTGCCTGCAAAAGAAAATAAATAATCATGGAACAAGGATAACCACAAGAAGACTCAGTTGATGGGATTTGAAAGGATGATCCAGCTTTTTTTTTTTCCTTGCTCCTTTCAGAGATGGACTGGCAAATCCACAGCAGATGTTTCCTCCATCGCTTCCATCTCCCTCTTCCTCTTTTCATCTGCCGTCCCCACTCCTGCCTTTTCAACAGGATCAAGAGATTTACTGTCCAAGGCCTTCTCCCCTTACTCTCCCTGTCTCTCCTTCTTCGGTGTCATTCACTTTTGTATGAAAAAGGAGGTTGAAAAAAAAAACACATAAAAAACACCAGTTGTAGGTCCATTGCTATTCTATGCACTGGTTATTCTGTATTGGTATATCGTGGCACGACAGGTGACGCATGTTCACTCTGCCACTGGCAGACTAAGGACACATTTGTACACTCTTCAGTTCTGGCAGAACACCCAAACACTATCACAACCTAACTAGGTGGAAGACCTCTTCCCGTCGTTTGAGAGAGCGATCAGTTTTTCTCCGAACTCCAGTGTCACAGCTATACAATAATAACAACAACAATTATAA
The DNA here is from genome assembly GCF_046742065.1 of Oratosquilla oratoria. Classification (NCBI taxonomy): domain Eukaryota; kingdom Metazoa; phylum Arthropoda; class Malacostraca; order Stomatopoda; family Squillidae; genus Oratosquilla; species Oratosquilla oratoria. The sequence goes on from NC_134782.1 coordinate 37,585,790, forward strand.
CAACAATAATAACACCAAAAATTATAACAACAACATTCTAAATCAATTTTCTAACTTGCACACCATGTCAATAGCACAGAACGTAAGCTCAACCCAGCGACCTGACGTCATAAAGACAGATACTAAATACAGGAGAAAGATAACGTTTACACTGATACAGCAAGAGCGTCTGAACGCAAAAAGACAAAAATGTACGAAAGTACACCTCCTAGGACTAAGTTAGGTTAGGTTTGGTCACTAATACAGATAAATTTTGAAATTTATATTCATAACAATAATGTGAATGAATGTTCTCATTCCTTCCTATTTCTTTCAATATGATTTATAAGAGAATGAAAAGATAAACAAAATTCACAGTAGAGACTGTTTACATGTTTTGTTATGTAGTTTCTGATTGGTTGCAATCATACTATAGTAATATACCTTCGTGCAAAGCGACTTTACGTCATTGGGATCACCCACCTGTTTGATAATGCCACTGCAGCACACACTGGCTACACTTCAGACCCTGAGGAAGCTTCAGGGTGATGTATTCCATACCCAGTTCCTGTAGAATAAATGATCATATAAATGAATAAACTGGCCAATAACGCTGGTCAGCAGAGTTAGACAATGCTTTCTGTATAATGATTACAGACAGTAACGCCCAACTTTACTGACCATCGACACTAAATGTTACAGCAGTTATACTAGGTAATGTTTAGACGTTGAGGGCTTTTTCGACATTGGCATGTCCTGTGTGAGTGTGAGAAGATCGTCATGAGACTTACATACATACATACATATACCAAGGCTTTTTCCCCCTCACAAGGGGGGTAGCCAAAAATAAAAAGGCATAAAATCATTCCCACCCATTCCATCCCTGAATACACTCCACACCCCTCCACCCTCCCTCTTATCTTAGCACCTCCTGAATGACGGGTCATCCCTGCACCTTGTCCACTGCCCTGGGTCACAAGCAGTGTCGCAAGACACAGCACATCCACAGCAAGGCCGCTTCATTAAATCGGCGACCCCCTCTCTCCGTCCCCCCATTGCATAAAATGAGAGGACGGGGAGAAATCCCTTCGGGCTGCGTCAAATTTTGCTCACACATACTACCTCACCCCCCATCCACCCGCCCATTCCACCTCATGCAATCACAACATCATCCATATACAACCATTCTCCATTCACCCCTGTCTTCTGTCCTCTCCCGTCCTTCCTCAATAGACATTCCCCTCTTCCCCAAAGCCCCCTTCACCCCATCCATCCACCTCATCCTAGGACGTCCCCTCATGTTCACTCCCTCCACATCTGCCTTCCACACCTCTTTTACTAGTCTTTCTTCACTCATTCTTTCCATGTGTCCAAACCATCCTAATACTCTTTCATCAACCCTATCTCCCAGCTCCTTTTCCGCCCCTGTTCTCCTCCTCACCTCCTCATTTCTCACTCTATCTAGCCTAGTAACCCCCATCATACTTCTCAGACACCTCATCTCAAACACATTCAAAACTCCTTCTCTCTTCCTCTCTTATGTTCCATGTTTCTGCCCCATACAGTGCTGTTGGCACAATCACTCCTTCATACAGTCTCCTCTTAGCATCCATTCCCAAATGTCTATTCCTCATTACACTCTTTAATCCACCAAGGCATTTACTTGCTTCTCTCAATCTACATTCTACCTCCACTTTCACTCCACCTTTCCCTGCCACATTTGCACCCAAGTATCTAAAACTATCCACTTCCTCCAGTCGCTCTCCCTTAATGCTTACTTCCAGTCTACTGTCATGAGACTTATGATATGAATAAAAATGCAAGAGATAAGGATACCATCACCTACAACTATATTTCTTACTAGTTACTCTACGACAAGTACTCTATTCTTTGTCAGACATTCCAAATGACAGCCGTCCAATCCAGCTGCCTTTCCAAGTTTTTATCTCTGTCAATGCTACATGTGCCTCTTATATTATCATAGTCTTATTCTCCTTCTCTTCCTCCTCCTCCTCCTCCATAACAGACATTCTCATGCATCTCCCACTATCACAATTGCAATTCCCTTATTCTTGTTTACATTCAACAACTTGAAATACTCCGCCCATTTCTCATACCCTTCTCTTTCGTTAAGATTGTCTACCTGTTTTTACCTCTTCCTTGCTACCCAGGTCACACCTTCATTCTCTTTTTACTTCCTTCCAAAACATAATTCCTATCCAACATTTTCACACAAACATACTTCCACTTTACACATCTCATACACGCCCTCATTTCTTCTCTGCAATCCTATGAGCGTCTTCTTTCCACCACCACGTCACTCGCCTCTTCATTCCACGGTTCATTGCTCTTCCTTGTATTCCCACTCATTCTCCTCATCCCACACACTGTCTTTGCACATGACAATGCTTCCTCCTTGAAATTCCCCCGTTCTTCTTCTATCCCCTCTTACTCCCCTTTCGCTACATTCCGTACCTCTCAGTTTCGCTTTATATTATTCTTCCTTCTCTTTCTCAATCAGCTCGCTTTGATCTACTCTCTGTCTCCCTCTTTTCCCTTCTTTCACCATGTTGCTATTTCTTAGATATAATTAAATCACGGATTCTTTAAATTTCTTGACTTTATTTCTTAGGTAACTGAAGACAACGTATTTTACGTTTTCACCTTGTGGTGAAAACAATATTTTCACCTCGTGGTGAAACAATATTTATAAATACTTTCACAAACTATTGCCGAACATCCAGTCACAACTGATTGAATCCGGGCACTTAAAATAACACCAAGGAAAAAAGTAATGGAAATATTCCGGCCCTGAAATTAATGTCCCCATTTTCCAAAAACAGAGCTGAAGTTAATGATGTTAATAATCATCAGTGCAATACGAATATAATGTTAATAATCTATCCTTACTCGCATATATTACAAATCCATATACTACTTACATCATGGTTAATGGGGAAGTCGACACCAGAACCGTCTGCCAACTCGAGGCGGTACTGGTCGAGACATTCCTGTTCAATGTACTTCTCTGGGGCGTTGTTTGGACACAGCCGGAACTCAAAGTGACCCCGGTGGTTGGCGGTGAGGTCCACATCTACTGTAATCTCCTAGACAGAGAAAAAAAAAAATCCATTGACAAGGCAAGTATGGAATTTTTAAAGATTCACCCTGAATTGCTATTGGAGGAAGAAACTAAAGGAGAATCTTTTACCTGATGGTTTTGGCTTGAAAGAAGTGCAGGGACCAAGAGTAGTGTAGATGTCCCAAGGAGACTTAGAAAATGAGGAGATATAGATAGGCAGATAGATAGATAGATAGATAGATAGATAGAGAGAGCTCTCTAGCCGGCTGGCCATCAACTTTTCACATTGCAGCTACATCCTTTGTTTAGAAAGAGATAATCGTGTTGTGTATCTAACTCTACTGTATGTATATGGTTCGCATCCTCTTGACGATGACTTTGGGAAACTATATTAAAACTTTGAATTTCTAATGAACTGATGCTTGTTAAGGACTTGTTGCATCGTCTTTCGTCACCAGCTCTTCTATCCATGGGGACAATATCGCGCCGAAGAGATGGAGTCGCACGGGCGACGAAAGACAGTACAATAGCTACCAAGAAGAAGGGAGAAAAACTACTGTGGTTCTCGTGTGCAAACACCTATGCGTGATGCATACTATCTGTACCGTACCTGGTTCATGGTGTAGTTGGCCGTAAGGATTCCAGTACCGTAAAGGCCACCAGCTTCGTTTTCACGGGGCCTAGGCTTATCGTAGGGATCTCCGCAGACTCCGCATTTGCCTCCATTTTGATGGTATTGAACCTGCAGGGACAGTTAAGGAGCGGTTAAGCTATGTCTTCTCTTAAAACAACTAATAGATTCAGCGCTTACTACATTTTTACTAAGTCCATTCCACTCGTTCTCCACTCTATTGGTAAACCACTTCTTGCCTATTTCCTCTTAAGCCTAAATTTGTACTACGAGTCTTGCCCTGATGTCTTAATATACCTTGCCTGTATCACCCTTGACCTATTTGAATACCTCTATAAAATCGCCCCGCACTCTTTGTTTTTCCAGTCAAATCATAACTCACATCATATCCACCACAGAAGAGTTCGTTGTCGTTGTAGTTGACGGGCGTGTCGAAGCCGAAGCGCCATGCCGATGACCTCCCCGGAGGGTTCATGAGCCGAGCGTGGCCGGACACCCCCGAAGGCGTCAACCCCAGTGCCAACAGGGCAATCATCCCTGTCGCCAACACAGACTTCATGGCTGCTGATCAATTCTCAGTCGGTTGAATCAGAGAAAAAGGTATCTGTTCGAGGTAGGTAACCCAGGGGGTCGAAGGTGTTCGGTGTGCTCTTGCTAAGGGATCTCGAACTACAGACAAACAGTTTCCGAACTTCGGGATTTGCAGCGGACAGAGACGTGGAGGTGCCACAGCCTATTTTATATCAAAGTTAGGGGGTCACGTGGACACTTTTTATTATCTTTGGTTTTTATTTAAAGCTGATAAGGGCTGCTGCATGACGTCGTTATGCCTAATCCACAGCTTCCTGGAGGCGTCAGCTGCCACGGGGCTCGTGGGAATTTCCTAACCCGCGTTCGTGGTTGCAGAGATTAGCGTAGTCACTTGAGGTGCACTGGATAGTAAATGTCCCTATCCAGTCGCATACTGGATAGGCCGGATAGTTGTAGAAATATCCAGCTGGATGGTTACTGATTGAAAACGTCCTGTTTCTCTATCACGATGTTAATCAAAAACACAAACAAAAATTGTCTCCTTGGATATGGACAACTTTTTTGTCGAAACGCTGTAAGTAGTATTACCAGCAATCTCTATTGATTGAGAGCCCTATTCCACTGGATCTTTCCCTTTCTTTACTTCTATAGAAGAACAAGTGGTGACGAGCTTGTAGCTACACCAGCTTTTTCTCCTTCCTTCTGAACTTCACTCATTCCCACGATATCCCAGCTGATTATCTTCCGTCTAATTCTCCAGTTTGTGGTCTTCAGCGAAGGTTCTCACACTGTACGTGCACATCCTCATCTTCTTCGGGTTGCTTCATGTCAAAACTTGGATCTGCTTGAATAGACCTTATTTACATTCGGTGGCACACTATCTGGAAGTATGTGAGGTAATACGGTTGGACTCCCAGGTGATGGTGCACACTTCATGGTTAGTTAAGATGTTATGACAGAACAATTTCATCTCCTCGCCACGCAGGGTTATATTGAGATATATTTTCAATGCTGTCTTATTCAATACATTCAGTGGAGCCCTATGTATCTATAGGGTGTCCAGTAGTCCAGCCTGTTATTATGACAATAAGTCATATATCTATGATGAGTGTCTCTATCCACCACCAGAGACGTGTCAGTTAGCAGTAGGTCCTGCAACTGTGTGTGTACCTGTGAGCTGATCTTCGTCTCATCTTTCATACAACACCTGTCCGATATGGGTGACCCTATAGAGACTTTCATCTCTGAACTGACAGCTTTTGCATTCATCATGATACTCAAGCCTACCCACCGATGCTGAGGTGTCATATAAACTTCCGGGTCTGGATACAGAACTCGATCTTTCTGAGTGGCTTCACCCGTCTCGTACTAATGTGACCATCGAAGACACAAAATATTTTATGCAGGATTTGGTGCCGACCGAAGTTACGTTACTGACATCAGTTCCACGTGCACCCTGACCGCACATGTGGACGTTGGAAGGTGTAAACAAAACTTTTTTCCTCGTTCCTTACGAGTGCAAGTGATCGTGAAGGGCCCGAAAGGCCTGCGATTACTTGTATGTATGTATGCATGTATGAATGGATGCATACTTATACATGCATATATACATACATACATACATACATACATACATACACACACACACACATGTACATGCTTCTGTCCTGGCGCTATAGGCGTGCTGACCCTTGACCGCTAAGACGAGACGTCTCCAGTCTTCAATTATATCGTTCGAGATCACCGCGGAATGACGTCGTTTCAATGTCTTAATTCAGCATCAAATGTTGGTCTAGATTATGTTTCATATGTTGCTCTATACTCTGATTAATTCTTCTTCTCTAGTTTGTGTTGTGTTCCGATTTTCAACCTCACACGCGAGTCTTATTCGTGTCATAAAAAGTGTAATCTTGATTTAGTAATCTTTGATAACAACCTCGACTTGAGTTGTTATGGCCCATAAAAGATTATTGTGGCGGTACGGGATGTGAGTTTCTACTTCGGTGGTGATATCATTGTTTGGAAATGTGATACAGTCCTCTTTCTTTCGATGTTCAGGTTGGATAGGGCTGCCTGCCCTTCCTGGTGCACTACCAGAAGTGCAGTTCCAATTCCAAAGGTACCAGAGTTCTGTAATGCCTGACAAAAGGCTGCTTTCCCTAACATGGTTCGATATACAATGGACCCGTTGTATGTCACACTATGATTAAGTATTTCGTGTTTTCACCCAATAATTGTCATACAATAAATATTATCATCAAGCAAATAAAGAAAAGAAAAAAGTACGATCATTTATGTTATAAATTTAAAAAAGTTAAAACTACTTGTAGATGGACCGTAGTGCTGAGCTCAAGCAGGACTGGACCCTTGTGTCCTACACCTGCATGATCTTAGTCTTGAGCTCAGTGATGACCAATCCGACTTTCTCAGTCTCTATGTGAAGACCAACAAGTGCTTGCTCCAGCAATCTCATGCCTTCTGTAAGTGAGGTAACATCATTGTCATTAGCATGAACGGGCTCGCTTACTTCCAGTGTTCCAGTCTTCACGCCACCATTTCTTTGCTCAGCTTGTCAGACTAGCTACAAGAGCCTCTCTACGGCCTCCCTTTACTTACACGCCGTCGCTAATCTCCACAGTTTCTCCAAGTAAGACCCCATGCAGCCACCCTTCCTATTCTAAACAGCTCTCGACAACAGAGCTGGGCGCGTTCCTCGGTGCGTTCCGCATTAGTTTGGCCGCGGTTAGCGCTCCCAAACTATTAAATCTTAAGAGACAGGTTGAAACCGAAATAAAAGTTCGGTAGGCCACATACTATACCATTGAACAATTTTGTAGGCCACATCCAAAAGGTAGGCCGCATACACTACCGGCACCTATATTGTTTTAATATTTAGGGAGCGCTAACCGCAGCCAAACTAAAGTGGAACGCACCGAGGAACACACCAAGCTCTGCTCGATAAGTTCGGTCGATTTGACCCAGCCTTGAGTTCTGTGGGCGTCATTCCCTTCGTCTCCTCCTCCATCGAGGGTTGTCTTTCGTGGAAGAGACAACGTTGCCTCCTGTGGGTGGGATCAACATCAGGGAAACGTGCCACAAGCTCATATGACCGGAGTTGGCGTTTAGTGAATATATCTTGAACATACCTAGACCGAGCCTCACGGAACCGTCTCTGAGTTGACACACACACACACACACACACACACACACACACACACACGCGCGCGCGCGCGCACACTCGTGGGCGGGGAGTTGGGTGTGTGTGTGTGTGTGTGTGTGTGAAAGGTCATAGCATTACCCATAGATCGGCCATACGAGCTCTGAGCTCTCTTCCGGGAGGGAAATAGCTGTCGATCACGAGTCCAACACGTGATCCAAAGACCAAGGTGAATACACACACACACACGCACACATACACAAACAAACACACACACAAACACTGACACACCTATCTTGAGGTTTTCGCACCTGTGTGAAGAATGTCCGTTGTCAAAAACTCCGACTACGGAATGTGAAGTCGAGATATTAACAATTGTATTTCCTGTTTCTAAGTTCCGCGATCTGGATTGTATGGCCAATATCTTAAATTCGCCCTGATGATTATTGCACCATCATGTTGCGACGTCACAGAATCTATGACGTCACAAAAGGGGCGTTTAGTAAATATATCTTGAACATACTTAGACCGAGCCGAGAGAAATAAACTAGGTTTAAAAAAGAAAATAAGCCTTGCAAAGGTTAAGGATAACAATATGATATTTCAGTTGGAAATTAAAAATAGATTCGAAGATCTAAGAACCAGCGAGGACAGCGTGGAAGATATTAATTTAAATTTAGTGAATATCATTAGGGAATCGGCAGAGAAAGTAGAAAGTACAAAAAACATTAAAGAAAAGAAATACTCCAAAGCTACAAATGATCTAATTAAAAAAAGAAGGACCATGCAGATTAAAAACAGGAGAGACGAAATAGAAAGAGTACAACTAAACAAGCTTATCAACAAAAGGCAGATATTAAAGAAAAGAAAGAGAAACATGGATGAAATAGAGGAAACTATTCGGAAAGGTAAAAGTATTAAAGTGACCGAGCGCAGACATACTTTAGGAAGACAGCAAATGATATGTTTGAAAGATAGAAATGGAGAAATAATTAAATGTAGAGACAAAATGGTAAAAAAGAGTAGAATAATTTTACCAAGAGCTTTACTCTTCGAAAACCGTAGTTGAGTCAGTAAATTCATGTGTAGACGTTAGTAGTGTACCAGAGATTACAAAGGAAGAAGTAAAGTTTGCTCTAAAAACTATGACACGAGGAAAAGCACCTGGGGAAGATGGTATATCAATAGATCTGTTGAAAGACGCAGGGAAATTAGTTCATATTAAATTAGCTGAGTTGTACACCCGGTGCTTACGTCAAGAAAGCGTCCCTGATGCGTAGTGCAATGCTATACTGATTTTGCTTGCTATCAAACGTATGTAAAGTATTCTCCAAGATCCTTACAAATAGACTAAATAAAGTTTTAGATGGAAACCAACCGAGAGAACAGGCAGGCTTTAGGAGCGGATATTCGACTCTAGACCATTTGCAGGCGATAAACCAACTAATCGAGAAAATGACAGAATACAACATACCTCTGTGTTTAGCTTTTGTAGATTACGAGAAGGCCTTTGACTCGGTAGAACAAATAGTAATACTAAACTCGCTACAGAAACAGGGTACAAACGAACAGATCGTAAGAGTTTTAGAAAAGATTTATGCGAAAGGTACCACTATAATTCAACTACATAAAGATACAGAAAATATCAAGATCGAGAAAGGAGTACGAAAAGGCGATACAATTTCACCCAAATTATTTACAGCTTGCTTGGAAGATATTTTCAGAAGGTTGAGTTGGGAAAAGAAAGGTCTGAAGATTAATGGCGAATATTTGAACCACCTAAGATTTGCGGACGACATTATTCTTATTTCAGAAAGAGCAGAAGACTTGCAAGATATGCTGAGCGATCTAAACAAAGAAAGTCTCAAAATAGGTTTAAAAATAAATAAGAGTAAAACCAAAGTAATGTTCAACACGAAAGTTCAAAGTAAAGAGATTGTAATTGATGGTGAGTCTTGAGGAAGTTGAAGAGTATAATTATTTAGGCCAGATGGTGAAGGTGACGAAAGATCATGATAATGAAACAAAAAGACGCATTACAATGTGTTGGAAAGTGT
>NC_134782.1:37600226-37602726 GCF_046742065.1 Oratosquilla oratoria
GTGATAACATTGCATCATGCAGTAGGTTTCATAATGACACCACCTACACTACCACTAACAAGACACAGTACTCAAAATTAAATATGTAAATTGACAAACGATTAAATAAATAAATAAACAAATTAGTAAATGAATGAATAGATAGAAGAGAAATCAGTGCACAAGCACTGTACACTGCAGTAGTGAGGCAGCATTGACGGAGAAAACACAAAAAATACTCAATATTTTCGTAAGTCGGTGAATGGCGGCAGCTGATGTTTGGATGTAAACAATCGAGGACGACAGATAAAAGCCACGCTACGAAACTCGAAGCTCGGCTGATTGTTTTTCTTTTTTCAACGAATTTATAAAAACTGAGCGTAATGTAAATTCTCCCTGTGTGGGCAAGGTCATGCCATGCCCGTAAAGTAGACCCAGAGCTAAATAGGTCACCATGGACACCAAGAAGTAAGGCGAAGAACTGAGTAGGTTTGAAAATGAATAAGAGTAAAACCAAAGTAATGCTCAACACGGAAGTTCAGAGTGAAAAGATTATAGTCGATGGGGAGAATTTTGAAGACATTGAAGGGTATAACTATTTAGACCAGGTGGTCAAAGTGACTAAAGATCATTATAATGAAATAAAAATGTGTATTACAATTTGTTGGAAATTATTTTGATAAGTATAAGAAGATCATGAGAGGCTCTACCTTTATGTTTGGAAACTGACAAAGGTGATGGAGTCAAAGGTAAGGATTGCCCAGAGGAGAATGGAGAGATCATTGGTGGAAATAACGCTGAGATACCGAGAGCGAGCAAATTAGGTGAGAGAGCAGAGTGGAGCGAAAGATGATGTGGAGGAAATGAAAGAGTGGATGTGGAATTGGACAGATGAGTTAGCGCGAACGAATTGTGAGCGACGGAGCAAGTGTGTTAATGAGTGGACGCCGCATGATGGGATGCGTGCAAGAGGGAGACCAGACAAAAGGTGGAGAGACGGGATAGAGAAGTTTACAGGAGTGACGTGGCAAAGGTTGGCCCAGATGCACTATTTATGGAATGCTATGAAAGAGGCCTTTGTTCGGCAGTGAACTCAAGATGGCTAATCGCTTGATTGATTGATAGTATGTATGTGTGTGTGTGTTTATATATATATATATATATGATATATATTTATATATATATACATATAATGTGTGTATATATATATAAATAAATATATATATATATATATATATATATGATGTAACGTAAATAAAGATAAACAGACGCCTGTTGTCTGCCTATCGGAACCGTGCGAATGAAACATCTGCCGATAATAACATGACCGAAATAAACCTCTCACAGCGACGGCCGCCATCTTTTCCGCTGTGAAGGACAAATTACAATAGTTTTGTCACTGACAGAGATTTCTACGTATTGAGTCATCTTATTGCCGCTGCTTAGCGTCTCCCGGCGTCTGTCGCCGTCGAGGAATTGGTGGAGAGGTATCGGGGATGAAGAGGATTTATAGAGTGTTATTATGTTCGTTGAGGTGATGTGGATATTCCTTGTTTGAGTGTCTTCTGCTGCCACGGGAGGGAATAGGATTCATAGACGACGCCACAAGGAGGAAAAATAAAAAGTTTATTTTACTGTACATAAAAACATAAGAATGGAGGGGACTACAAGAGACCATAAGGCCTACAGTACACTAGGCAATTCCATGTCATTTACTACCTGTCATCCCTATCCATAGAGTTATCTAATCTTCTCTTAAAGCAACCAATTGTTTCAGCGTTCATTACATGGTTACTAAACCTATTCCCTTCGTTAACCAATTTGTTGGTAAACCAGTTCGTGCCTTCTTAAGCCTAAATCTGTCCAGTTTAAACCCATTGCTACGAGTCCTAGCCTGTTGTCTTGATCTGATGACCTTATCTATGTCACCCTTGACCCATTTTATTATGCTCATGGAGGTTCTACTCCAAAAGCCTGAATCCAGCTCCTCCAAGAGCCGTGGTACTCGAAGTCTAGAATCTAGAGGATGACCTAATCTTCACTCCGAAACTATGACCTTAACATCTTTTCTTTTTTCAACCAGAAATAGTAATTTTCATTTGCGGCGTCTATTTCTTTACGTCACAATCCATGATGCTGTTGACTTGTGACGGACATGACGTCAAGGGGACGTCACACAAGTGTCATGGGAATGCTACTAATCAACTCAATTCTCCTCCTTCAAGTACTGAGGGCGTCGCTTGAAGAGTAACTCAGATGACCTTGAAGATATACGCTACAAGAGTAAAATGCAACATTCCGATATCTTTTCCATCCCTTTATCTTATCCATGTTTCTTTTGACATGTTTCGCCTCCAGAGGCGGCGTAGCTTTTCCACTGTGTCTGAACATAATTCCCTCCCCTTATTCTGCATCTAGTCTCTTCTCTTATTAAAGTCAAAAACCCTTCCTCGATCGCATCCCTCCCCTCCATCTCCCTCCCTTCCTCTCTCACATCCTCCCTCTCTCCCTCCAACTCTCA
>NC_134782.1:37605226-37624167 GCF_046742065.1 Oratosquilla oratoria
ATGTATTTAACCATATTTGCATTTATTTACTTTGTCTGAAGATGCAAACACGAAAGTACTTACTGTCCACAAGCTTCTGCGGTGATATTGCCTAACTTTTTTCACGGTGATGTGAACTAACTCCGAAGATTCTAGGTAGACTTCTAACTGCCGTCTTAACCCATTCAACTCCGATGACAAGATGTCTTGTCATTTGGTCAAATAAAACAAAAAATCATAAAACACCAAAATGTTTGATCAAACACCAGAAAAATATGACGTCAATCCTCGCTTCGCTCGCAGCGAAGCGAGGACTGACGTCATATTTTTCTGGTGTTTGATCAAACATTTTGGTGTTTTATGATTTTTTGTTTTATTTGACCAAATGACTAGACATCTTGTCATCGGAGTTGAATGGGTTAACCTAATTCTACAGAGATCCCGAGCTCAACTCACGGGCAATCGGCCGTCCTAAGTTAGGACGGCAAATAGACGCCATTGGCACAGTAAAAGGCATTCATTTCCTTTTCCTGTTTAACCATTGGCGAAGGTTAGTGGCACAAGTGTTGCAGCATTTGTGAGGAGCCCAGTTCTTATCCTGGTCACCAATCTTGAATCCAAAATATAGGTGATGTGCCAGGCGCGGATCCAGAAATGTTGGGGGGGGGGGGGGCGAACCGATAACCGATACTTGAAACACACCGATATTTTAACCCCAAGAATAATACTGTTGGCTTGGAGATGGGTCCAGAAACCTAAGTCTGTTTTGCTCGTAATTGTATGTAAAATCATATATATAACACAAATATAATTCAAATCATAAATTCGCACTAAAAAGTGTTTATCCAAGGAGAATCAAACTCGAGATGAGTGAACAATGGTAATGGACTTACCATTGTTCTTCATACTCGGGGCGTTGGGGGGCGGCGGACCCCCTGGCCCCCCCCCTTGTATCCGCGCCTGTGTTGTGCCTTTTTAACCATAACAGTTATACGGTGCTTCTGTAATACAAAGGTCACCCCACCACAAATGTAGAAGTTGTCTACCTTATTCACACAAGCACGAAGCATCCGAAAGAATTCAACAAACAATTAGAAGATAAACAAAAAATCTATTCATAAATTCATCATTATAGTACAGAGCATGACAATTTAGCAGAAGTGTTTATATCATTCAGTAGGAAAATAAAATTTATATAAAATGCCCCACATGCACATCAATGACTTGCTCATTGAACATTTATTCTAAGTTAAAAGTGCTTGACTAGGAAAATCACCTACCCTTGACGTCAAAATGTAAACCTGCACAGCACAACCACCTTCTGTGGCTTCTGGAACAATAATGAAGGGCAGCGAGCTGCGAGACTGTGAGTGTGGTAAGAAACACATTGGCGCAAGCCTGTTGGAACCTGTTGCGACACGCAGGTGTATCTCGAAAAGTAGAGCTAACAAACAATTTTAAACATGATTTTCATTATCAACGACCTTAAATTAGTTGGAAATTGCTACTCTGGTCTCGGAAGGATTTTGGTTGTTTACCAGTGAAATTGGCTGTTTTATGATCTTTGATCGCTCTAGACTTGGATCTCCCAACTGCCCTGTATTAGACATAGTATAAAACCATTCATAGACAACGTAATTTAGAAAGACATTTTAATGTAGAAAACAGAAATCACAATTATCAGCTATAAGATATCAGAAATGATTAGACGTACGAGTATTTACCAAGTTGTATTTACCTACTTGTAACATACAGGAAAGGAACAACACTCCCCGCCCACAAGAGTTGGAGTAACGGCTCGCAGCACAGCGATACTGAAATTATTTCATTCCTGGGCGGGCTTTGAGCTCGGACCACTGGAGTAGGGGTTATGATCGCTACCACTGCGCCGTCGAGCTTGTGTGTGTGTGTATGTGCACACACACACAAGATACCTTAAAAATGTATTTTACAGGTTCTACTTGCTTCTCCAGACGTTAATACAGAAATGATGAAAAGATAGAAAAAAAACAAAATATACATAACAACAGGGGAAGACAATATATACATAACAACAGGGGAAGACAATATATGCATAACAACAGGGGAAGACAATATATACATAACAACAGGGGAAGACAATATATACATAACAACAGGGGAAGACAATATATACATAACAACAGGGGAAGACAATATATACATAACAACAGGGGAAGACAATATGTACATAACAACAGGGGAAGGTAGCAGGCCCATCCGCCCCAGTGACGATGCGCCCCAAGTCCATTCGCCCCAGAAGTTGGGGCGCATCTACTCGTGGGGAAGTTGATGCGCTCCAGTGCGCCCCAGTACTGCCCTACCAACATACCCGTGCACCCCAACCTCGGATCAATGACTGAACGAACTTTCGAGTACTGCCCTACCAGGGGAAGGAGTAGAGATCACGTTTTGTTCTGATACTATGTCTGAATGGCGTTCCGTGGATTGTTTTGTGTTTCTGCTGTGGGGCGTGTAGACGGCGGGAAGGAAAGGCGCTTTGGTGATCGTTAACGATTACGTCTTTATTCTAGCTAACGCTTGACCTGACTACAACTGGTTAGTAGCTATACAGAGGCATAAATTTTAGTCTTGTACAAAAAAGACGTGGCTGACATGCTGTAAAAATATGTGCTAATTCACTGCGTGAACGAGGAAGAAAGCAATCAGGGAGGGAAAACAAAAAGGTGGTAATTGCTGAGCTGTGAAATGAAGATTTCTCAGAGTAGAGATGAAAAAGGTTGTTCGGGTAATTCCGGATAAAAGAAAGATAAACAAAAAAGCCGAAAAGTCAGAAGCTGAATCTTGGTCATGTGACAACGAGATCGTTATGCACGCCCGGGAAAGTGTGTGTGTGTGTGTGTGTGTGTGTGTGTGTGTGTGTGTGTGTGTGTGTGATAGAGAGAGAGAGAGAGAATGAGGGAGGGAGAAAGAGAGAGAGAGAGAGAGAGAGAGAGAGAGAGAGAGAGAGAGAGAGAGAGAGAGAGAGAGAGAGAGAGAGAGAGAGAGAGAGAGAGAGAGAGAGAGAGAGAGAGAGAGAGAGAGAGAGAGAGAGAGAGAGAGAGAGAGAGAGAGAGAGAGAGAGAGAGAGAGAGAGAGAGAGAGAGAGAGAGAGAGAGAGAGAGAGAGAGAGAGAGAGAGAGAGAGAGAGAGTTTGTGAGAGAGAGAGAGAGAGAGAGAGAGAGAGAGAGAGAGAGAGAGAGAGAGAGAGAGAGAGAGAGAGAGAGAGATTTTATCTGCAGAGGGGGAGAGGTGAAGAAATAGTGGTGGGGGAGAATCCCCCCCTTTCTTAAGTCATTCCAAATTACAATATCATGAAACCCACACTCTCCGCTGGGTCAGATTAGGTCACTCCGCATGACAGCATATATGCTGTCATGCACACACGCATGCGCGCGGGGACACACACACGCCTGCCCATGCTGCAAAACGCAAACATATCCCCGCCTTCACAAATACGGATACATATGCAAATTAATACTTTCACAAATATATACATACACACATTAACCCTTGTGCAAACAGAGGGGAAGTGGATAGCGTTACGGCTGGGTCGGGGTGCAATGAGGTTTAATATGAGAGTTTAGTTGGCGTGGGTTTCGAGTTGGCTAGTTGAATATAAAGGGAGCCATGTTCTGGCCTGTTTATCTTTGCTTGAGTGTTTCCCCTCGCAATGATACTCAATCATGCTGCACAAGTGCATAATGATCGAGTAGAGTCAAACGAGGCCTTCATTTCACACTTGTACATTGAAAGGCGACAGGCCCTCTCGAGCGCTGGCCAATGGCCGACCGCCCTCGCACAAAGTGGTCGTTCATTGGCCCATAAACTAAAATGGTGCCAAATGTTTTAAATTTGTTATTTTATTTTTAATGGTTGAATTATTTAATTAATAGGATTAAAAGAGCTTTATAATAATTTGGTATATTTTATTTATGTTTAAGAATGAATTAATATGAGAATAATCGCCGTGAATGCTTTAAAATATTTGGTCTTACAAATGGCAATATTCTCTCAAGGCCAATCAGATTGCCGAACGGAAGCAAAGTGGGCGTGGTTAATCTCCCCTCGTATTTTGCCTCGGATGGGCAAAAGATTGCGAACGACTCCAGTATCGTGGCACCAGAGTGTCAGGGCGAACGGGGCACAGAGTCGTCACGTGTTTGTGTTGCAGTACCCAGACGTGACCGGTCATGTGCGCGCGCGCGACTTGACGTCATACCGTCCACTCGTTCGACCCAAGACCGAAGAATGAGTGACCGGCCGGTCGCAGTGTTTGTCCCCGGTCATTGTAGTGAGAATTATTATCCGTACACGGGTCAAACGAATATGCAAATAGTGCAGCTGTAGTTGGCAACCAGCCAAGTTACTTTTCGTGTTGTTATTGTTGTGGATGAACATTGTTATGTTGGATTCAGTGACGTTTATCTAGTTCGACCTTGCCAAAGAAGAATGACAACACTTGCTGTATTACAAACATGGAGTGTAGCATCATCTCTTGTAAAGACCGGATAAGTATTGTTACCGGGATCCATTTGCAATGACCAGTTATTGCATCTCAACAAACCATCACATATTCAGACTCTACGGCTTTTAATCCCGTTCCCATAAAACCTTATTTATTAACTTATTCACCGTCGATGCCTAGGACTAATACAGTCATACCATTCGCCTAATACCAGTGCATCCTGTGACAAGCCAAAGGGAGGTACAGTACACAGCGAAAGAGGATCAACACACACAAGCAACTACTCCTCGCTCGCTCGCACGAACCATGTATTTGTCTGGGGCGGTCAAATGGGGACCTGATGTCCCCCCAGGATCGATGCCCCCCTGGGCCGCGGCCCCTTCGGCCCTCACGTCCCTGGCAGGGTACCTGGACGCCAAGGAGTCCCCCTTTCGGTATCCTCTGCAAGGGATCCTTCCCCACGCCCCGGCCGCGGCTCAACCGCCAAGGACCGCAGCCTGCGTCGTCTTATCGGGTCCTCCACCGATATCCACCAACACCACCACAACTAATAACACCACCGCAGCGCCAGTACCCGCTGCTCCGACACCCCCAGAGCGCCACGTCCCTCACAGCAACCACAACCATCAGCAACTCCACCAATATGGTTCTCCGTCGCCAAGCGACCTCGGACGCTCGTCGCCAAACTCGCCCCTGACACATCGAAGTTCGGCGTCACCACAGTACACGACGCCCACAGCTCACGGCCTCACGCCCACGGGGCACCCGCCCACTGCGGCACAGCACCTCACGCCCACCGTGCACGCCCTCACGCCGCCGCCCAGCCCCGCCGCCAGGGGAGGAGCATCGTCGCGGCTCAAGTTCGGGATGGACCGGCTGCTGGCTCCGGAGAACCCCAAAGGTGAGCATGAGGTCCTCCTCCTCCATCTCCCTCTCTTTCTCTCTCTTCAGACCATGCTCCTGCTTCTGCTGTCCCTGTTGACTCATCATCGTCATCACCATTCCTATCATTACTATCAGTATCATCATCATCATCATCATTATCATTGCTATTATTATTATTATTATTGTTATTATTATTATTATCATTGCTACTATTATTATTATTATTATTATTATTATTATTATCATTGCTACTACTATTATTATTATCATTATTATTATTATTATTATTATTATCATTATTATTATTATCATTGCTATTATCATTGCTATTATCATTATTATTATTTTTATCATTGCTATTAATATTTCTAATTATTATTATTACTTATTATTATTAGTATTGCAATTTTGATCATTATTACTTTATCCTTTTCATAATCACTAACAATAAATCCACATACAGTAGTATGCGATCTTTATTATTATTATTATTATTATTATTATTATTATTATTATTATTGTTATCACCATTGTCACTTTGATAGTTATCATATCATTAATATAATAATTATTCATGGTAATTCCATTAATTCACAGAATTCATGTGATCGTTATAATTATAATTTATAATTATTAGTAATCACTAATAGTAATTCCATTAATAAACAGTACTAATTGGTCCGCATTATCATAATTAATTATTACTATCGTTATTATTATTGCTATTATGATTATTATTATTGTGTTTTTAGAATTTCTAATATTATAGTTATCATTATTATCACCATGGTTATTATGATTATTACTATCATTACTATTCTTAAGTGGGTATTAAGGGAGTGGCTGGAGGAAGTGGGTAGCTTTAGATATTTGGGGCGCATGTGGCGGGAAATGGAGGAATGGAGGTGGAGGTAGAATGTAGATTGAGAGAAGCAAGTAAATGTCATAGGGATTAAAAATTATAATGAGAAATAGACATTTGGGAGTGGATGCTAAGAGGGGGTTATATGAATGGATGATTATGCCGACGGCATTGTATGGGGCAGAAACATGGAACATAAGAGAGGAAGTGTTTAAATGCGTTTGAGATGAAATGTCTGAGAAGTATGGTAGGGGTTACAAGGCTGGGTAGAGTAAAAAACGAGGAGAGCGGGAGGTGGAAAAGGAGTTGAGAGTTAGGGTTGATGAAAGAGTATTTGGGATGGTTTGGACACATGGAAAAGCGAGTGATGAAAAATTAGTAAAAGAAGAGTGGAAGGTAGAGGTAAATGGAGTGAATAGGAGGGGGCGACCGAGGATGAGATGGATGGATGTAGTAAAAGTGGCATTGAGAAAGAGTGGAATGTCTGTTGAGAAAGGATGGGAGAAGACAGAAGATAGGGGTGAGTGGAGAATGGTTGTATATAGATAATGCTGTGATGCATGGGAGAGGGTCCGGGATGGGGGGTTAGGGAGTGGTTATGTGTGAATTATATTTTGACGCAGCCTGAAGGGAATTCTTCCCGTCTTCTCTTTTTCTATATGAGGGGATGAAGAGGGGAGGGTGTCCCCGATTAAATGAAGCAGCCGTGATGTGGATGTGCTGTGTCTTGCTTCATTGCTTCTGACCCAGGGCAATGGGCGAGATGTAGGGATGATCCGTCATCCAGGAGGAGCCAAGAAAAGAGAGAGGGAGGGAGGGTGAATGGGGGTGGAGTATGTGTGGATGAAATGGGTGGGAGTGGAATTATGCCCTTTGACTTTGGCTGTCTCCCTTGTAAACCCTTGGTATATGTATACATGTATGTATGTATACATGTATGTATGTATGTACTATAGTATTATCATTTATAATTATTAGTAGTAATTCTATTATCATAATTATTGTGATTGATATATCATTATTATTATTATTATTATTATTACTATTGTTATTATTATTACTACTACTATTATTATTATTATTATTACTATCATTATCATTATTGTTGTTGTTTTATTGTTGTTGTTATTATTATTGTTTATTATTATTATCATTATTATTATTATTATTATTATTATTATTATTATTATCATCATCATCGTCATCATCAATGACATTGCTACTACTAACATTATCTTGTTCTTATTCTTATTCCTGTTATTATTACTATCATCATTAGTATTACTATTACCAATTCTATCATCATTATTAATGTGAACATTTATACTCGGTAGAATAAATGCAGCCAGGCCTCATAGTCCAACAATCGCCAACCGCCACTTGTGCGGACATTTGGGCCCAGCACATAAACCCACTTCGGGAATTGGTGGTGTTTTATGCCCTGGACCAATTTCTGCAGTGGGTTCATGCCCTGGACCCAAACGTCCGCACAAGTGGCGGTTGGCGAGCGTTGGATTAAAAGACCGAGGTGATTATCATTATTATTACTACTACTATTATTATTATTACTATCATTATCATTATTGTTGTTGTTTTATTGTTGTTGTTATTATTATTGTTTATTATTATTATAATTATTATTATTATTATCATTATTATTATTATTATTATCATCATCATCATCAATGACATTGCTACTACTAACATTATCTTGTTCTTATTCTTATTCCTGTTATTATTACTATCATCATTAGTATTACTATTACCAATTCTATCATCATTATTAATGTGAACATTTATACTCGGTAGAATAAATGCAGCCAGGTCTCATAGTCCAACAATCGCCAACCGCCACTTGTGCGGACGTTTGGCCCAGAACATAAACCCACTTCGGGAATTGGTGGTGTTTTATGCCCTGAACCAATTTCTGCAGTGGGTTTATGCCCTGGACCCAAACGTCCGCACAAGTGGCGGTTGGCGAGCGTTGGATTAAAAGACCGAGGTGATTATCATTATTATTATTATTTTTTTGCGGACTTGGTGCCAAGAAAAGGGTCAGGTAATTTCATTCATCTATGTCGAGCTTCCCTCGCTAACGAACTTTGGATCCTTTGGAACTCCTAAAACCTTTCGTTTATCCGGGCAAACGTTTTTTCGTTCATTCGAATGTAATTTGTTTTCTAACTAGTTTTCTGGTTGAGGTTGTCAGGTTTACTAGTTTATCTAGGAAGTATACTGGTGATTTTTTATTATCATAATCGAGGATGTTAGAATTCTTTACTTTCTAATGGAAGAAAGCGTTTGCCAAGGCTTAAGGGTTTCTTTTTTTCCAATACGATTCTTGGAGGACGAAAAACTTGTCTAAAGCTTCCCTCCCCAAAGATACTCCAACTCCTCCCCCACCCCAGGCGATTTTGTTCAACTGAAACAGACCCTCTGTAAAAGGATAAAGGAACTTAACAAGACAAAATAAAACGCCTTTAACTGCGTTACACACACGCACGAGCGAACACTCCTGCTCACACGCAGACATACCACGAATCTGAGGCTAGGTATAGTAAATTGGAGAGTAAATGGGTCCCAAAAGAACGATGCTCCTTTCCTGTATACTACAATTAGGTAAACACACACACACACACACACACACACACACACACACACACACACACACACACACACACACACACACACACACACACACGAGTCTTACTCTTTGAATGACAAGAAGAATACAACACCTCATGGAAGTTACGCCAAGAAAAAGAAATGCAAATGATTGGTGAAATTACCCCCAACCACGCTAGGGAAGGACTTGGATGTAACAGACTAGATTGATAGCGTGTATAGGTTAGGCAAGTGTAAGATAAATTGCGCACGTCCAATGAAAATAATGCTCAAGTTGTAAGCCATGACAAAAGAAGCAATCAACAAGTCTTGAACGTTAGCACGAGAAGAAAAGTTAAAAAATCTTTGGATTAGGGAAGATGATAACGAAGAGGAATGAGCGACACGAAAGTTCTTAGAGGAAGCCAAACCCAAAAATGATAAGAGTAAAGTTTTTTTTTTTTTTGCGAGTTGTCAGTCACAAAGTGAGATAATAGTTTCTAAGAAAAAAAAAAATGACAGCATTCCAAAGGAAGCACTACAAAGGAACTTAGAATAGCATATGTTAATGTGTTTACTATCGGCTAGGTTGGAGATACATGACTACTGAAGGATAAACGAGGCTGATATTTTGTGTCTTGTGGAGGCTAAATTTTCCCCCAAAAAATTATATACAGTTGGGGAACAACAGATATACCTCCTGGAGAAGATACAAAAGATAAAATTGGTGCTGCAGGGGTAATGTTTGTGGTGAGAAATAAAATAGAAGTGGAAGAAGCAAATCCGAATGACGGCAAAGCTGAAGCAATTCACCTAAAGATTAGTACTAAAGAGATTTCATGATGGCATATGTTCCCCCCCAAAACAAGAGCTTGGAATGAAAATGAATGTCAACAAATGTTATTGGATACAGCTCTTTCCCTAAAGAAAAATGTTGAGCGAAGTAGTAACATAGTCCTTATTGGAAATTTTTATTGCGTTGAGGTCAACTGGGAGGAATGGGAAGCAAGCGGCAAAGCAGATTCCTGGGGAAATGCCCTGTTGAGTATAGTAATGAAGAACACAATTACCCAGTAGGTAAAGGAAGTGACCCGGGTAAGAAGAGATGACAATTCCACAAAATTAGATCTGTCAGTAACCAATGAGCCAGACATCATCAGCTCTTTGTGCTACCTTTGCCCAGTAGGAGGATGAGGAAATAGAGTCAATGAATGAATCACACATGCAAGGGAGACTCATTTATAGGAAAGCAGATTACTTAGGGTTGAAACAATATTTGAAGAAATAAACTGGGGGGAATTCATGAATAAGGGGGAAATGGGAAATCTTTCATGACATTTACAACGGGGAAGTAAACAAACATGGTCCAATGACTAGAGAAAGGAAAATGCAGAAACAGGACTGGTGTGAGATGGCGAAAAAGACCAGGGACGTGGCTTGGGGAAAATGGGAGAAAACAATAAAACAAAAGAAGCTTACAAACGAGTTAGGAATGACTATACAAGATTTCGAATGGAGGAAGAAAGCAATTTTGAAAGAGGTATAGTAGATAAATGCAAAGAAGAACCAAAACGGTTTTACAGGTCTATAAATGGTAAATTGAGAAACAGGGAATAAATCACCAAGTTAACGGTGGGTGATGAGGTCTTTGAAGATCCCTCAGCTCAGGCAGAAATAGTGAATGAAAGTTTCTAATAGGTTTTTACAATAAAAAAAAAAAAATAGATATGAAAGTAGAACTGTGGGAAGTGCTCAATCTCTTGGGGTCATTGGATGTGACGAAAGCTTCAGGACCTGACGGGATCTCAAACTGGATGCTGAAAGAATGTAGGGAACAACTAGCAGACAAGTTCCACAGTCTTATTACATGTTCATTGAATGAATGTATTGTGCCTTTTGATTGGAAATGGGCAAACGTAGTACCAATTCATAGAGGTAGAAACAAGGAGACACCACTAAATTATAGGCCAGTATCACTTACCAGCACAATAGTGAATTTGTGTGATCGATGGACAAAATATCTTGAAGAGATGAAGATTCTGACAGGCAATCAGTTTGGCTTCAGATCTGGAAGGTCCTGTGCATCGAACCCTTTATACTTTTACTCGAGAGTGACTGATGCGCTGCAAGAGAGAGAGAGAGAGAGAGAGAGAGAGAGAGAGAGAGAGAGAGAGAGAGAGAGAGAGAGAGAGAGAGAGAGAGAGAGAGGTGGACTGTGTGTACCTTGATCTATAGAAAGCATTTGATAAAGTACCTCACAATCGACATATGTGGAAATTGGAGCACGTTGGAGTACTGAGTGGCAAACACTAGAATAGATGAAAGCCTTTTTGAAGGAAAGATACATGAGGACAGTAGTAAAGGATAAGATGTCGAGATGGAGAGCAGTAACGAGCAAAGTTCCACAAGATTCAGTGCTTGCACCAATTATGTTTCTTGTCTATGTCAATGACATGATGAAAGGAACAACAAGCTATGCCAACATGTTTGCAGATGACCCACAAATCATGAGAAGAGTGAAAAACGAGGAGGTTGGTAAACTATTGCAAAAAGATCTAGACATTATTTTTGCATGGAGCCAAGAATGGGAAATGAAGTTCAATAAAAAAAATGTAAAGTACTGGAAATGGGCAATAGCGGTAAAAGGCCACCCTTAAACTATTCGCTGGGAAGTGAACCCATTACGAAAGTAAAAGAAGAAGAAGACTTAGGAGTGTTGACAAAAGACAACCTGTCACCTGACAGCCATATCACCAGGATTGTGGGAGAGACACACGGACTATTGCAGAAGATTAAAGTGGCGTTCCACTATATGAATATAGAGATGATAAAAAAAAAATCTAAACAAGATAAAGAGGTGAAATAATAATAGTATTCAGGTCATTAATGTTGCATTGACAGAAGAAATCTGATTAAAGATGGGAGGGCTTTAAGAGGTCATGGAAGTAAATTAAGAAAAACCACATGTTTAAAGGATGTGAAGAAATACAGTTTCCCATATAGATGCATATATATGTGGAATAGCTTAGGTGATATAACTAAATCTCAAACGATACAAGAATTCAAATCTAAATATGATAATTGGAAATCAAGGATAAAGATTAAATTGGAACTGTACACGAATTTGAGTCTAGGTATATTAGAAAATTAGAAAATAGGAGACGGGACCCAACGAGTGTTGCTCCTTTCCTGTATACTATAATTAGGTAAACACACACACACACACACACACACACACACACACACACACACACACACACACACACACACACACACACACACACACACAACCTAAACTATTTTACGGATATGTAAATGACAAACTAAGAGACAAACATAAAATAGTGAGACTGCGTGAAGGAAATAAATACAAAGAAGATGTAGAAATGTATGAAGTGATGACCAGACACTTTAAGTCTGTATTTACAATTGAAAGCTCACAAAT
The DNA here is from genome assembly GCF_046742065.1 of Oratosquilla oratoria. NCBI lineage: Eukaryota > Metazoa > Arthropoda > Malacostraca > Stomatopoda > Squillidae > Oratosquilla > Oratosquilla oratoria. Next base: position 37,617,488 of record NC_134782.1, read on the forward strand.
GTGGGATGATAGTCACCAGAAAGGATCCCCTAACATGAAAGAAATAACGGTGACACAGAAAGAAATAAGGGACCAAATAAGGAAACTCGATGTCAAAAAGTCACATGGGCCAGGCGGAATAGCGAACTGGATATTAAAAGAATGCATAGATGAACTCTCAGATAAAATACACAAGATAATTGACTTCTCACTTAAAGAAGGAAAAGTACCACAAGACTGGAAAAATGCTAATATTGTTCCAATATATAAGGGAGGAAATAAAGAAAATCCAACAAATTATAGACCGGTATCCGTTACAAGCACAATTGCAAAAATATGCGAAAGAGTTATCAAAAATAAATGGACTAAACACTTGGAAGAGAACAAAATACTAAGCCCCAACCAATTTGGATTTAGAAGTGGAAGATCATGTACTACAAACTCAATATGGTTTTACTCAAGATTGGTACATATAATACAAGAAAGAGATGGCTGGGTAGACTGTGCCTTCCTGGACCTACAAAAGGCTTTTGACAAAGTACCTCACAAAAAACTACTAAGAAAAATTAAAACAATAGGTGGAATACAAGGACAATTATTGGAATGGATGAAAGACTTCTTGGAAGGAAGAAAAATGAGAGTGATACTTAGAGAAAAGAACTCAAATTGGGTAAACATGGTAAGTGGAGTCCCCCAAGGCTCTGTGTTGGCTCCGATAATGTTCGCTGTTTATATAAACGACATGGATGAAGGAATTGAATGTTATATAAACTTCTTTGGAGATGGTATGAAACTATTGAAGAAAGTGAGTAATGAAGAAGATTGCAAATCTTTCCAGGGAGACCTGGACAAAGTCTGGAATTGGAGTAAAAAGATCGAAGTGAATTTCAACATTAAGAAATGCAGCATAATGGAATTTGGAAAAAGCAAAAATAGAATATCCGGTCAATACAAAATTGGAACAAAGGAAGTTACAAAAGTAAACTCAGAAAGAGACCTAAGAGTAATTATCTCAAACGACATGACACCAGAAAAACATGTAAACAAAATAGTTGGAGAAACCTACACTTTAATAAGATCAATGAAAGTGGCCTTTGACTACATGGAGGAGGAAATGGTAAAGAGAATACTAGTTATACTGATAAGACCAAAATTAGAATATGCAGTGTCACTATGGACACCCAGTACCACAAAAAAAAAAAAAAAAAAAAAAAAAAAAAAACATAAACTAGAAAGAATTCAAAGAGCATTAACAAAGATGGCACCAATACTTAGCAAGCTGACATACGAATAAATATTAGATAAACTAAACTTACTAACTGTGGAGCAAAGAAGAGAAAGAGGCGATCTGATAACCATCTAAAGAATTATAAAAGGGATGTAAATCCTTGATAGGGATGATCTACTTAAGTGGGACAGATGAAATACAAGATGACACAAGAAGAAACTTAAGAAGGACGGTTACAGAAGAGATCTGAAAAAGAACAGCTTTCCACACATGGAAAAAATTGAAAGAGAAAACAGTGAGTGCTAAAACTATACATGACTTTAAGAAAGAACTGGATGCGGGACTCTACGAGCATAGCTCTTCTCCCGCAAAATACAACTAGGTAAATACACATACACGCACACACACGCACACACACACACACACACACACACACACACACACACACACACACACACACACACACACACACACACACACACACACACAGGTTCCTAAAGGCTTATCAGATTATTAGATTTAACATGTGACGATATGTGGAATACGAATACAAACACTCACACACACACATACACACACACGCACGCACACACACCACATACACACACACACACACACACACACACATACACACACACACACACACACACACACACACACACACACACACACACACACACACACACACACACACACACACACACACACACACACACACACACACACACACACACACACACCAGGATATTTCATTCAACTGGAAGCGGATGAAGACTCTACCGAATTCCTTCCTTGAACTCCAGACAAATTTATTCAATCGAAAGGACACGGCCGAAGTGGTGAAAAAAAACCCTCGATGTCTGAGTGGGACATTTAAATGATCTAATTCTGGTAATAAAATCGTTTGATGGCAGCGGGAAGACAAGGGAAAGTGCCACCCGGCACGGAAGGCCTTGTCCTCAGAGGACCTGCAGACCGTACTTTGGCTTGACCTGACCTGATGTGACCTGAGTGCAGCAAGTTGCCGACCTTCATAGTCTTCACTGCGGCTGATGCCAATTGGTTTCATTCGCCTGATGGTGGCGAACGTCGGTCTGATCCATGTACTTGGTGGTCGGGACCCCAAACAAGAAGAGGTTGAGTAAAATCGCCTGGCGGCAGTCATAGCAAAAGAGCAAAGGACTGTTCGGGACGAAAGGGGGATCGAGTAGTTGGAGGAGAACATTCCTGTGCGTAATGAGAGAGAGAGAGAGAGAGAGAGAGAGAGAGAGAGAGAGAGAGAGAGAGAGAGAGAGAGAGAGAGAGAGAGAGAGAGAGAGAGAGAGAGAGAGAGAGGGGAGGGTACACATGGTGTAATGTCAGGCATAACGTTATGAGGTCTGCCATGCACATCTACAGGAATCATGATCTCTCTGTCATACGAAGACGGTCATCATGAAGAATAGTCATGCGGGGGGAGGGTAGGGGGATATATGCATGGGTGGGGGACTACCTGATGATGGGGTGTGATGATATATGTATCATTTGTAAAGGCTGGGAGTAGGGTTGGGAGATGAAGAAAGGGGAGGAGGAGGAAGAGAGGTACACGCGCATGTGCGCGCGCACACACACACACACACACACACACACACACACACACACGCGCGCGCGCTCATTATATACAGGAGGAAACAAGAAAGAACCAACACACTATAGGTCGGTGCCACTAACAAGCACTATAGCCAAAGGTTGTGAGAAATTTATCAATAGATGTGTAAAACACCTGGAAGAAAATTATATAATAAACCCAAGACAATTTGGGTTTAGACAGGGAAGATCATATACCACAAATTTAATCTGTTTTACTCAAGATTAATAGAAATAATACAAGAAAGGGATGGATGGGCTGATTGTGTTTTCTTGGACTTACAAAAAGCTTTCGACAAGGTACCACACAAAAATTATTAAAAAAATCGGAAAATATAGGATGGAGGACTTCCTAAATGGTAGAAAGATGAGAGTAGTACTCAGAGAAAAAATATCTAGGTTGGATGAGGTGATTAGTGAAGTTCCGCAAGGATCTATATTGGGTCCAATAATATTTGCTATTTATGTGAATGGCATGGATGATGATGTGGAATGTTACATGAGCTTCTTTGCAGACCACGCTAAATTGTTGAGTAAAGTAAAAACCGTAACGGATTGCGAATCACTACAGGAAGACCTGAATAAGGTTTGGAAGTGGAGTCAGAAATGGGAAGTGGACTTCAACATTAAGAAGTGTAGCATAATGGAGTTCGGAAAAAGTGAAAATAGAATATCAGGACAATATAAAATTAGAACTAAGGAGATAAAGAAAGTGGATCCTGAAAAAGATCTGGGAGTAATTATCTCAAACGATTTGTCCTCTGATAAACAAATGAACAAAATTGTCTGAGAATCCTATAACTTGCTAAGATCAATAAAAGTGGCATTTACCTATTTGGACGAAGAAATTAAAAAAAATATGTTAGTCACACTGATAAGGCCTAGACTAGAATATGCGGCGACATTGTGGTCACCCAGTACCAAAAAGAATATAAAGAAAATTGAAAGAATCCAGAGAGCAACCACGAAAATTGCTCCAGCACTTTCAAACTTGCCATATGAAGAGAGACTGGCTAAATTGGAGTTACCGACTTTGGAGCAAAGAAGAGAAAGAGGCGACCTACTGACCATCTATAGAATCATGAAGGGCACAGAAATACTCGATAGAGAGGACTTGTTAAATTGGGACAAGAGAAACACAAGAGGACATGGAAACTCAAAAAAGCTAGGTATAGAAGAGATGTGAAGAACAGTTTTCCACACAGAGTGGTGGACACTCGGGACAAACTGGACGAAACAATAGTGTGTGCAAAAACCATTCACGAATTTAAGAGCAAACTAGACACAGAGATACATAGGCGGGACTCCACGACCGTAGCTTCCCTTCCCGTAAAATACAACTAGGTAAATACACACACGCGCGCGCGCGCGCACACAAAGTGAGAGCGAGAGAAGGAAACTGAGAGGAAGTTGCGTGTGGTGTCGAAAGTGGGGAAGGCGTTTTGTCGCGTCGTCGTGCCGGAGAGCGTGTCACATCGTGTCACTCTCTCACTTCGGTGATAGAAGGCTGAGCGAGGCGGAGGCAACGCGCCTTCTCTCTCCCTCCCGTTCTCTCTCTCAATCTCACTACCTCCTCTTCTCTCTCTCTCTCTCTCTCTCTCTCTCTCGTTGTACTTACTCCCCCGCTGGTGAGCTCCTTCAACGATTGAAATCGCATGGCGGCAGTCAGCATCAACATAAGATCCGAGGGGTTACTCTTGATACAATGAAGTCTACGTCTCTTCATATTTATTCTGGTTGCCGCCGAGCGATTTAATTCATGTCAGGAATATTCCCAATCGCGGCATCAGTGGCGGGGGAAGGGGGGGGGAAGGGGCTTCTCTCAGTCGAACAAAGTTGTATGACTACATTTCGAATAAAACACATGGAGAGGTCTTCTTCGGTTGAAAAAATAGAGAAATAAATAAATAAGACATAAATAATAATAATTTATCTATCATCTTATGCATATATATATATATATATATATATATATATATATATATATATATATATATATACACACACACACACACACACACACCTGAACAGCATAAGTAAAGAAATGCCCGAAGGATGTGAGAGCGACACTGTTGTGTCAGTATATTGGGAACTTTCAATGCCATGAAACGTCATTGAACAAAGAGAGTACATTATCTTTATCGGGCATGGGTTTTTCTAGACTGGTTAAAATCGTCTGGCGCTGAAGCTAGAATGAAATTCTTTAATTGATCCTATTTGATCGATTTTGAAAAAAGAAAGAAAAAATTAGTATCAGGTGGCATATATATATATATATATATATATATATATATATATATATATATATATATATATATATATTTGTTTTTTATCATCTACAATACACTTTAATTTTAGGCCATCAAAATCGGGAGATCTGCGGAGGCCCACAAGCAGAAAATAAAAAGTGGTTTGGCCAAGGACTCGAACCAGGCTATCACGTGACAAGTGCTTTAGTGACTTAATCAAAGCTCTCGTCACATGATAGCCCTAGTTCGAGTCCTTGGCCGTACCACGTTTCAGTTTCTGCATGTTGGCCTCCTCGGATCTCCCGATGTTGAGGGTTTAGAATTAAAGTGTATTGTAGTTGATAAAAAGTATCTCTGTTCACTGGGACCCATTCTGTATGGCACACACACACACACACACACACACACACACACACACACACACACACACACACACACACACACACACACACATATATATATATATATATATATGTATATATATTAATCTCGAAGAACCCATAATCGGAATAAAAGGAAACTTTATAAGAAAGTAAAGTTATACTTTCTTCTAAAGTTTCCTTTTACTCCGACTGTGGGTTCTTCGTGATTATTATTTACAAATGTGCTACAAACACTTGGTCTAAGTGATTATATATATATATATATATATATATATATATATATATATATATATATATATATATATATATATATGAAAGATTAACAAGCCAGAGCGTTTTCGTATATCTACATTTTCAGTGCTAGTACAAATGAGGAAATACATTAGGTAGAAACAACTTACAGAAATATGACAGAATGAGCCATGGTGAAGTTGGAACTCGGAGAGGTAGTGGAAGTGATACACATGGTTTTGCCGCTATCCTGTTGTTATTGTTATTATTATAATTATCATTATTTTTGTAGTAATTAGGGAGAGGAAAATTTCAAGATAGAATATACATCACGTGCAAAAGTTCTGATCCACTCATTTTTTCCCAAAATTTTACAAAATTCAAATTCTTTCCTAGACAAGTTTCCTGCTTCATCCATTCAAGAAATTATCTAACTATAACCTAAATAGGAAAACATCACATACTCGAAAAAAAAATCATATTGACATTGTGAGAACTGCAGTGGGTCAAAACTTTTGTTCGTGATGTGCATATTCCTCCTGTCCCCGCCCAATAAATAACTTTCCATGTTTATTTATGTTATTTCTTGTTGCCAAAACCCCAAAAACAACCCTATGTTATTTATTTTATTCTTGTCTTGCAGAAGTTCTTGACAACCAATTAGAATGCTTAAATGTGTCTATGTCAGGTAACACGATTCTGTGTTCTGGAACAACTATAAGTATGTGAAGCTGTACCAAAAATTGATAAACTCCCTGTATATAAATCTATTCATCAATTCATTTATTTATATACTTAACACATCTATATAATCATATATACACTTGTTTATTCACTGATTTTATTGTTGAATAAAACAATGTTCCTAGTTAGTGAAAACATGCTCTCAGATCTCCATCGTGATAGATCCCTGACCTATGGTGCTTGTGTCAGCCTTTGGGCTGACTATTCATTATCACACTAATCCACTCCGTATCAGCTGTC
>NC_134782.1:37624667-37627167 GCF_046742065.1 Oratosquilla oratoria
AAATCATCAAGTTTGAATAATCCTAAACTTAAATTGATATTATGGTCAAAGGTTTGTTTAATATGACTGGATTCGATGATGTTTCTTTCTAATAAGGATCTACAAGAAATTATTACATTCGAATTATCCCAGTTAATAGGATGATTGTGGTCTCTTACATGGACAAAAAGGCCACTGAAACTTTGCCCACTCCTTACACTATATTTGTGCTGATTTATCCTAGTTTTTAAGTCTTTACCAGTTTGTCCGATATAAAATTTGTTACATTTAAGGCATGGAATAGAGTAAACACAACCCTCGGTTGCTTCAGGTGAATTTTTAATGAGCTTACTTTTTATATATCTGTATATATAAACATTTATATATATATATGTGTGTTGTGTGTGTATACATAAACATATATGTATATACAGAGTATATATATATATATATATATATGTGTGTGTGTATATATATATATATATATATATATATATACATATATATATATATATATATATATATATGCAAGCAATCACATCACCGTGATACAAAAATGCAAAATAACCACAGGAGAAAGGAAACTTGTAGACAGTAAGTACTTTCGTATATTACATCTTCAGACTAAATGACAGAGATACAGAGCTGGGTTTTGAAGGGGGGAGACAATACAATGTAAGGAGGGGGGGGGTGACCTTACCCCTATCGACCTGACCAACACATAAGGCTCAATCTGGCGGAAAGATCTTGGTGACCATTTGGGTTACCAATTTATCACATTTAAAATGACCATAGCTTAAGGTTATATTTTTGTCAAACGTGCTTGATATTAAGAGGGATTCTATTATATTTCTTTCTTGTAGGCTTTTTCCTTTAGCTAAAATTGTTGCCTTAGACCAATCAATATGATGGTTGTATAATGATTCATGTTGGAATAACGCATTATTTTCCTGGGCAGATCTCACACTATATTTATGTTGGGAAATCCTTGTTTCCAAGTTTTTCCCAGTTTGTCCAATATAAAATATATTACAATCTTGGCAAGGAATTTTATAGACCACACCGTTGTTGATAGAAGGGGTATTCTTAATATCAGGCACGTTAAGCTATGGTAATTTTAAATGTGATAAATTGGTAACCCAAATGGTCACCGAGATCTTTCCGCCAGATTGAACCTTATGTGTTGGTCAGTTCGATAGGGGTAAGGTCATCCCCCATCCTCACATTGTATTGTCTCCCCCCTTCCCCCCTATGGTTGCACCTGATACTTATATTTAAACCCAACTTTGTATCTCTGTCATTTAGTCTGAAGATAAAATATACGAAAGTACTTACTGTCTACAAGTTTCCTTTCTCCTGTGGTTATTTTGCATATATATATACATATATATTTATATATGTATATACGTGTATATATATATACTGTATATATATGTATGTATATATATACATATTTATATATATATATACACATATATATTATATATATATATATATATATATATATATACATATATATATTTTGATTAAAATCAACTGCGCTAATAGCTTTGGCTATCTTGAGGTTCAAATTCTTCAGTTTGAAGAATAATCTTTTGTCTTCACAGTTCAAAGTATGAACATAATCATTTATGATTTCAAAATCATGGAGAAGAGGGTGCAGTAAAAGGCGCTGCTGAATGCCAATGGTTATAATAACACAAGGTAACAGTACAAAAGCTGTTGACACAATCACCGAAAACTTAAGTTTTTCGCCTCTCACGGAGGCTTCTTCAGGGTGAGAACTATATCAAGGCTAACTAGGTCTGTACATATATATATATATATATATATATACATATATATATATATACATATTTATATACATATATATATACATATATATATATATGAAGATGTAATTACACGGAAGCGCTCTGCTTCGTTAGTTTACTTTTCCTAGTGGTTATTTACGCATATATACAAATATATATACATATATATTATATATATATATATATATATATATATATATATATATATACATATCACACAATCTCCTTGACAGTGGCGCACGGGATTCGAACCCGCTGTACTTGGAAGCAAACTTCCAAGACACCCGCCTTACTCCGCTCGACCATCGATGGTATAAAACCTTGAGAACTCATAGTCAATCTGACTATCGAGATTGGGGAGGGCGCTCACTGCACCCCATACACACCATTTCACCCCAAGGCCAACCGCACACGTGGGAGGGGTGCAGTGAGCGCCCTTTTCAATCTCGATAGTCAGATTGACTATGAGTTCTCAAGGTTTTATACCGTCGATGGTCGAGCGGAGTAAGGCGGGTGTCTTGGAAGTTTGCTTCCAAGTACAGCGGGTTCGAATCCCGTGCGCCACTGTCAAGGAGATTGTCTGATTGATGTCGCTGTTCACTACCGAATTTCTCATATATATACATATTTATATATATATATATATATATATATTATATATGTACATATATATAATTTACATATATATACATATATACATATATGTA
>NC_134782.1:37632167-37637167 GCF_046742065.1 Oratosquilla oratoria
TAATAAGGTATATGGAAAATACCATTAAGAAAATTATTAATGCACAACTAGCCATCACTTTTAATGAAACATATATATATATATATATATATATATATATATATATATATATATATATGCTAGTACATTGTGAGAAGTTGATGAAGGTGGAAAAAGAAGTCACGGTTCTAGTTCCGAGTTCCTAAGTTTATTCCTGACCGGTTTCGCTATATGCTTCTTCAGAAGAAGCATAGAGCGAAACCGGTCAGGAATAAACTCAGGAACTCGGAACTAGATCCGTGACTTCTTTTTCCACCTTCATATATATATATATATACTGTATACATACATATATATATAATATATATACATATATATATATATACTGTATATATATACATATATATATATATATATATACTGTATATATATATATATTATATGTATAAATATACACATATATACATATACATGTATATATATACATATATATATATATATATATATATATACTGTATATATTATATATATATATATATATATATATATATATATGTATATATATATATATATTACGCACAGGAACCCACAGTCGGAGAAATAATAAACTTCGAATAAAGAAAAATCCTATATTTCGGCTATCAACTGTTGCCCTCTTTAAATTTAAACTTTAAATTTAAGATTCGGGGTCAATTTAAAGATGAATGGGAAGAAGGACACCAAATCCCCTTCTTGGATATTTTGTTAAGAAGAACTGATGATAATTTATTCTTTACAGTGTACCGTAAGCCCACCCATTCAGGCAGTTATCTCCACTTTTTTAGCAATCACCCTGACAATGTTAAGAAAAGTGTTGCCTCTGGCCTTTTCTTGAGGGCTTTCAGGATTTGCAGTCCTCAACTTCTGGACCATGAGATTGAGGTGATCAAATGTCAACTTGAGAAGTTGGCTTATCCACCTTGGTTTCTGGATCAAGCCCTCAGTAAGGCTAGGGCCAACCATTTTAAAACTTCCGTCCCCTCAAGTTTTCACCGCTCCTTTAAGGACATTTTAAAAAATTCCATTTAATAATACCATCAGTTCTTCTACTAAATTGTTTCCTCATGAACGTCTCACTATTGCCTATCACTATCCTAACACCGTGCGTAAGCAAATTGTGAACGTTCAACAAAAACCGAAGGAAGTTGAGTCACCTGGTGTTTATTGTTTGCCCTGCAAAGATTGTGATTTGGTTTACTTGGGTCAAACCGGGAGAGACCTAAACACTAGATTGGCAGAACATAAAAGGTCAATTAGGTATGGGCAAGAAAATTCGGCTGTATTTCTTCATGTCAAAAATAAGAATCATTCTTTCGACTGGGGTAAGGCCAGATTAGTGTTCAAGTCCCACTGCGGTTTCAGGAGGAAAATAGTCGAATCAGCATTAATTGAGGAATGCCCTAATATTAATATTTCTAAAGGGCAGTGGACACCTGACATAATCTCACGCGCAGCAGTAGCCAAGTTGGTGCGGACGCTACATCCTCCCCTCTCCTCACCTCCTCCCTCCTCCGCCACCCCAGTTTGCCCCGCGCCTGAGTGAGGTCAACTGTCCACATCTCTTCTTACTGTAGTTTATAAGTCCCCTCTGTTCTCTATCTTATGTACTTTCCTGAAGAGGGCTACAGTTGATAGCCGAAATATAGGATTTTTCTTTATTCGAAGTTTATTCTTTCTCCGACTGTGGGTTCCTGTGTGTAATTTACAAATGTTCTACTACATTTCTGTTTAGAAATATATATATATATATATATATATATATATATATACTGTATATATATATATATAAATGTATATATATATAAATGTATATATATATACATGTATATATATACATGTATATATATATATATATATATATATATATATAATCCAAGATAATTTTTATACAACGTGATATTTCAAATATGTCTACTCTTAGCCCAAACTTGCGCTTGTCAACCTTATTGAAAATTATTCTTTGTCTTTACCAATACGCATAACACACATAAATGCGTAACACTATGCATAAGCAGGAACTTAACTGCTACCGAATACGCCAACTGTGCCCCCCGTGCTAGGACTGCTAGGACAAGACGATGTCACCAGCAGTCCCCAGACGTGACGTGGGTTCGACATAGTGCGAAACGAGGCCGAAACAAAGGCGCTATAGCGGCGTAGGCATCAGTGTGCGTGTTACACTTTTTAATGGATATTAGTTCCTCAATACTTGGCCTTATTATTACGCTTCCGCGTCCCCCGATGTCTTATTTATAGAGCTTCTGATTACTGCAAATTCATCATCATGTGACAGGTTTCCAAGGAGAAAGTAATCATCTTACAGAAAGGCTCCAACTTAATCACTCCATGGCGCAGGGGATACATATATAAATATAATCTACGTGTGTGTGTGTGTGTGTGTGTGTGTGTGTGTGTGTGTGTGTGTGTGTGTGTGTGTGTGTGTGTGTGTGTGTTTACAATGATCCTAGATCACGTGCTGGACTTGTGACCAGCGTTTTGATTCACAATTTTCTTGGATCATGTGCAGTTACAGCATTTCAGTTACCCTGACAATAATTCAAAGCTTTCCATATATATCATAATCTATGGGGAATGATACGACCTTACACATGCATCATCCCATTGTTCAAGGGGGATAGTAACGGTTTATATTGTTAGCGAAGCTTTCAAGTTATGTGTGTGTGTATGTGTGTGTGTGTGTGTGTGTGTGTGTGTGTGTGTGTGTGTGTGTGTGTGTGTGTGTGTGTGAGATTCACCATGGTCTTAGATCACGTGTTGGATCGTGATCGACAGTTACTAACCTCCCGGATGATAGTTCAGAGCTCGTAAGACCAATCTATGGGTAATACTGTGACCTTACACGCACACACACACCCAACTCCCCGCCAACGAGAGTTGGAGTAACAACCTGCAGCACAGCGATACTAAAATTATATCAGCCCTGGGCGGGATTCGAACCCGAATCGCCGTAGTGGCAGGCGGGAACTCTAACTACTGCGCCTCGAGGTTTTGTGTTTTGTGTGTGTGTGTGTGTGTGTGTGTGTGTGTGTGTGTGTGTGTGTGTGTGTGTGTGTGTGTGTGTGTGTGTGTGTGTGTGTGTGTGTGTGTGTGTGTGTGTGTGTGTGTGTGTGTGTGTGTGTGTGTATGTATGTGTGTGTGTGTTTCAGTTGTATCATCTCTGATTCTTCAGACTTTGTCTATCTCATCATACATCCAGGAACTAGAGTTGGTAAGTATAAAGCTATTCAATACGATTTTGAAATTAAAAAGAGATATTTTGTTATCAAGTGAACGAGCCAAAGACGAGATGGAGCTGAAGAAGAAAATGTCAATTTTTAAGACGTTAGAATAAAATCTAAATCAAGAACAAACAACGACTATGATGGTAATTTTTAATACAAGAATAAAAAATAAAAAGTGGAATTAATCCATTCATTGGGCCAATTGAAAAACAAGAAAGAAAATGGCGAAGGAGAAAGGAAACTTGATTTTTGAGGAAGAAATGTTCTCAGACCATGAATCAATAGTAAAAGCACAAAGAACAGTATAACTCTACAAGACCCCTAACTATATATTTATCCTTTTATTTTCTCAATAATTCACATTCTACGTGCACATGCATTTACTAGTTTATCTATTCGTATGTCTTATCATCTGTGTTTTCTCACATTTTTCTACTGATTTTTTTATTTACCATCTATGCATTCATAACTCACTTGTATATTAATTTATTGAATCATGAATATCTTTACATATATTTACTTATTCACCTATATAATCATTCATCTATTTGTATAACTACTTATTTACCGATTTGTTTTTCTGCATTTTTTTTGTATATTTATTCTTTCAATTTCTTACACGAAATGATATTTCTGACTCTGTCTAAGTTTTGCACCCAGGCTGGCCTGGATTGCCGTTATGAATACACCATAGTCGTGGCAGAGAGACAATGAATACCAAATAAAGAGGCAAAGATGAAATACAACCTTTTTGGGGACGTCTTTGTGTAGGATTGTTTGCTGTGTTTGTTTGTGTGTGTGTGTGTGTGTGTGTGTGTGTGTGTGTGTGTGTGTGTGTGTGTGTGTGTGTGTGTGTGTGTGTGTGTGTGTGAGATTCACCACCATGGTTTTGGATCACGTGTTGGACTCGTTATCGACAGTTTTTACCCTCCCGGCAGAGGGCTCAGTGCTCATATATGACCGCTCTATGGATAATACTGTGACCTTACATGCACACACACACCCAGCTCCTCGCTCACGAGAGTTGGAGTGACGACTCGCAGCGTAGCGATACTGAAATTATTTCAGCCCTTGGCGGGATTCGAGCTCGGACCGCTGCAGCAACGGTTGCGAACGCTACCACTGCACCGTCGAGTCGTGGTGTGTGTGTGTCTTAACGTGGTCTTTGGATCACGTGTTGGACTCGTGATTGACAGCTATTTCCCTCCCGAAAGAGAGCTCAGAGCTCGTAGGACCGATCTATGGGTAATGCTATGACCTTGCACGCACATACATCCCCAACTCCCCGCCCACGAGAGTTGGAGTAACGACTCGAAGCGCAGCGATACTGAAATAATTTCAGCCCTGGGCAGGATTCGAAACCAGGTACCACTGGCACCACCGTAACAACAGTCTGGTACTCTACCAACCGCGCCACCGAGTCGTGTGTGTGTGTGTGTGTGTGTGTGTGTGTGTGTGTGTGTGCGCACGCGCGCTTGCATATGTGTGTGTGCGCGTGCATATGTGTGCGTGCACATGTGTATATGTACATGTGTGCATGCGTACGCGTGTGCGCGTGCATGTGTGTGTGTGTGTGTGTGTGTGTGTGTGTGTGTGTGTGCATATGTATGCGTGCATATGTGTATATGTATATGTGTGTATGTGTATGTGTACATATTGGATGACTTTTTGGACTCTTGTTTGATCGACAGTTATTACCCTTCCGGACGAGAGCTCAGAGCTCAAACATGACCTGTTCTC
>NC_134782.1:37642167-37649667 GCF_046742065.1 Oratosquilla oratoria
TCTTGCAACTTCTTTGTCGAGATTTTCCTTTTGAGAGGGTGAGGTTTTTATGATAAATCTGTCCAGAGATGTTGATGACTTTCTTTTAGATGAAAATGATTTAGCAGAAGTGGCGCCTGTGGAGGAGTCTGATAGTGACCATTTTTAATGATGGAGTCAAGTATGCAGATAATTCAAGTGGAGCCGATGATGAAGGAATTGGAACTGTTGATACATATCCTGAAATGGAAACAGAAGATTTTAGCATATTGCATAATCTATAAATGAATAAATAAATGAATGAATACAGTGTGATTTAGGCTACTTCTGAGTACAGTAGTTATTTTTTTAGATAATGATCATATTCACACAAGCCACTAAATTATTTGGAAATAATTAACAGGATATGAAATAGGTGAGCTTGGAATTCAGCCCACACAGGATTCAGTCCACTTTTAAATTCACTAAAAATAATGGGTTAGTTGGGTTAGGTTAGACTAAATCCCTTTGGGTTGAATCCCATGTGGGCTGAATTCCAATGGAACCTATGAAGTATATTACACAATGTTGAATAAAATGAATAACAATTATCTCGGCCCCAAAGTTGAGTGAATACAGTATATTATAGTGATATAGTCATTACCCAAATTTAGAAGTAATGAAATTGAAGTATCATCTCTTTAGTCCTTTACATTTTTATTGCACATGCTCTCCATTGTTCACCAAACTTATGTAGTTGCGTATGAAAAGGGAGAAAGGCACACAATATAAGTAAAATTATTTACCTGGGTCATCAATTTCTTCTGTATGCTGTGGCTGACCTTGGCATTTATCTCTGTAAGATTTCAATCTTGACACAATGCCCTGTAGTTCCTGGCTGCAGTCTTTGTATTTAGCTTTATATACATATGTATATATATATATATATACAAGCACCCGGACCTGGCTTCGCCAGGTGTGCTTGGCCTACGGCGTAGCTCGCTTCGCTCGCGAAGGAGTCTTCAAAATCTCCTAAAGGAGCCTTCAGTCTCCAAAAGGAGTCGTCAAAGTCTCCCGACGTTGTCGTCAAATTCTCTCGCTCTTTCTCTCTCTCTCTCTCTCTCTCTCTCTCTCTCTCTCTCTCTCCTTATCTTTTTCGTTAGGTCAATCATAAAGGCAATCACATTTCGGAGGGTGGTCATAAAAAGCCAGGAAATTTTCAAAACTAATAAACTTTATTTTTTTATGTATATAGATTCTCTTGGCAATATTTCGTAAAGATTCTCTTAGTAATATTTCGTAAAGATTCTCTTGGTAATATTTCGTAAAGATTCTCTTGTTAACATTTGGTAAAGATTTTCTTGGCAATATTTCGTAAATATTTTCTCATTAATATTTCGTAAAGATTCTTTTGTCAGAACCAGAGACCTGGTTAAGTTCCGTGTTTTTCCTCTTACAATAGTACTTCTTGAGCTTATCAATCTTTCTCTGGGCTTTAAATCTTCTCTCGAGGTAGTACTTCTGATACTCAACGTGATCAGCTTTTGCTCCCGCTTTTATAAAATTCTTAAACCCAGTAAAGTAATGTTTCTCAAACCTTTGCAGAGCTTTCTCCGAAACATCCCCATTGTAAACTCCAAGATGTTCAAAGTCTGAATCCTTGTACTCGAACTGTCGATTCTTCTTTAATGTGTCGTTAAACGACAACACTTTGCGATGAAACAACTTTATAGACTCTCTGACAGAAAATCCCTTGGAAGACTTATAGAGATCAGAAAACTTGACTGCATGTTCACGTTTCAAAACAGCCAAACCCTTTACACCGAGAGACTTTTTATTAATCTTCTTCACTTCAGTAACCCACTTCCAGAAATGCCGATTTCTTCGTACCTTCTCCGCTGGTGCCGGACCTGGCTTCGCAAGGCGTGCTTGGCCTACGGCGTAGCTCGCTTCGCTTCGCTTGGCAATATTTCGTAAAGATTCTCTTAGTAACATTTGGTAAAGATTCTCTTGGCAGTATTTCGTAAATATTTTCTCATTAATATTTCGTAAAGATTCTTTTGTCAGAATTCCGTAAAGATTCTCTTTTTCTTGTTAGCACCACTTTCTTTTTCCATGGTAATATTAGTGTTTCCGGTGATGACTCATTTCCGGGTTGGGCCTTCCGTAGGAGGTTGGAAGGTTTAGAGAGAAATATTTTTTTATGTTAGTGAAGTGGAGATTCTCTTGGCAATATTTCGTAAAGATTCTCTTAGCAACATTTGGTAAAGATTCTCTTGGCAATATTTCGTAAATATTTTCTCATTAATATTTCGTAAAGATTCTTTTATCAGAATTCCGTAATTCCGTTTTTATGTATATAGATTCTCTTGGCAATATTTCGTAAATATTCTCTTAGCGTGATTTCGTAAAGATTCTCTTGGTAATATTTCGTAAAGATTCTCTGAGTCTGAGTCAGATGTGTACCCGGGAGTTAGTGTTTCCGGTGATGACTCATTTCCGGAGTAGGAGGTTGGAAGGTTTAGAGAGAAATATTTTTTATGTATATTGATATATACCCATGTTGTTGTGTATAGTAACCGTATAAATCGTTTTCTTCCAGACCGTCCCCGCGCCAGATCACTGTTAAAACACTCACCCCGGTCCATGACCCCCTGTTACCTTTTGTTCGGGTCACGCACTTTCGTTCAGAAATTTCAGTTTTGACCATTTCCATTTTTATTTAATTAGATAGATTCTCTTGGCAATATTTCGTAAAGATTCTCTTAGCAATATTTTGTAAAGATTTTCTTGGTAATATTTCGTAAAGATTCTCTTGTTAACATTTGGTAAAGATTCTCTTGGCAATATTTCGTAAATATTTTCTCATTAATATTTCGTAAAGATTCTTTTGTCAGAATTCCGTAATTCCGTTTTTATGTATATAGATTCTCTTGGCAATATTTCGTAAAGATTCTCTTAGCAATATTTCGTAAAGATTCTTTTGGTAATATTTCGTAAAGATTCTCTTGTTAACATTTGGGAAAGATTCTCTTGGCAATATTTCGTAAATATTTTCTCATTAATATTTCGTCAAGATTCTTTTGTCAGAATTCCGTAATTCCGTTTTATGACTCATTTCCGGAGTAGGAGGTTCGAAGGTTTAGAGAGAATTTTTTTTTTATGTATACACCCATGTTGTTGTGTATAGTAACCGTATAAATCGTTTTCTTCCAGACCGTCCCCGCGCCAGATCACTGTTAAAACACTCACCCCGGTCCATGACCCCCTGTTACCTTTTGTTCGGGTCACGCAATTTCGTTCAGAAATTTTAGTTTTGACCATTTCCATTTTTATATATATAAAATATATATATATGTATATACAGGTATATGCAATGTGTATATATATATATATGTAGTGTATATTATATATATATATATATATATATATATATATATATATATATATATTCCAAAATCACTGGGAAAAAACGGTGACATTTTTTTCAGTGATTTCAGCAGGTATAGATTATTACGTGTTTATGTGATTGCTGAGGTGAATCTGGTGACCTAAGGACAATGGACAATCTGATGACACAGAGTCGCTTCTGCACTTGACCTGACCCGGAACTACCACGTGTCTCCAATTAATCCCGGAGGCAGCAATTCATTGCAAACAAATTGGTTTAGGAGTAATCGACTTGGTGAGGTGGCTGACCACTCTACAAGCTTTGGTCGCTCTGTAAAAGTCCAATTTATTTGATTCCGTTCTCACTCTATTATTATCTGACATTGTTTTTACGCTGGTGATATGAATGAATACATTTCTTTTCCCTGTGTCTCTACATCTCAACCTACAGTGTTCTTTTTCTTTCTGAAAGCGAAGATCTTTCGGTGGCGGTTCGCAAGACTTCTTTAGCTTCTGTTTCTTGTTTTTCGTTGTAACTTTCATGCTGCTCATGCACTGGGCAAAGCCACATTGACACGGGACTAGTTCAGTAGCCGCTAGTGCTAGTGACTTGTTAACTACACCTCTACTTGCCTAACGTCAAAGGAAAGTTAGTAAACTTCCCCCAAACTATCCGAGTGTAAACTCTTACATGCCGATTAAGTTAACTTGCAGTTAATACTAACGGCAACTAAACTAACCCCGTTTCAACAAGGCTTATGCACAAACACCTCATATTTTTCTTCTTCTCAGATGGCATACATTCTTCTAATCTAATAGAGGTGTTGAAGTGGATCAAAGGCTTTAACAAGGGTGATGCAAACAAGGTCATCATATTAAAACAACAGGGCAGGACTCGCAGTAATGGTTATAAAGTGGACAAATTTAGATTTAAAAAGGAAATAGGCAAGAATTGGTTTACTAATAGGGTGGTCGACGAATGCAATAAACTTAATAACTATGTAGTGAGCGCTGAAACTACCACTTGTTTTAAGAAAATATTAGACAACTTTATGGATGGGAATGACAGGTGGTAATGGACATGGAGCTGCCTAGTGTAGGCCTTATGGTCTCTTGCAGTCTCCTTCATTCTTATGTTCTTACAATGACCTCGCCCCGTTCTCTTGGATCTTCGTATCGATTCTCAGAGACGTGGGTACCACGATTCGTTGAAGCTGTTAAAAGCGAAACGTCTTACTAACAAAAGGCTTCGTCCTCACTTGGAGTTTCTTTTGACAGACATCAAAACTATCCACCGTCATATTCCACTGAAACGCGCGCTACCGAATCTCTCTCACTTTCTTCAGTTTAAGATCATTTCGTAATAACGCAAACACCATCTGACGCATTTCTCAGCCCTCGAGTGTTACGTCTTGTTTTCATATTTATCTAAGGTTGTTAATTTCACTTTTAAAGGAGCTACATCTTAATGGGTTTCACCCTTAATAACTGTTCTTTTTGACGAGATCCTGTTTTGACCATTGGGAAGCATTCATTAAGTCGTGAAAATTCAAATTTTTATCAGAGGGTCAACTTCAACTCACAGAAATTATATTTTGTCCTGAGAGAATCGTCATCTTTAGTAACTGTCGAATTCAGAAGAATTTTTATTTTTTCAATCCGAGGGAACAAGCATCGTTAATGGTTTGGTTTAATTTGTGGTAATGTTATTTCAACCTTTGGGAATTATCATCCTAAGTGCTTTCGTTTATGTCAGGATTTCGTTCTAAAACTAACGGAAATAATTATCCTCAACGGTTTCATTTCATTCGCGAAAATACATATTTTTCTCTCTCTCCAGGGAACAATCACTCTCAGTAATTTGATTTAATTTGCGTAAATTTCAATGGCTTTTGTTTAATCTACGAAAAAACTCTTATTTGTTTCCTCCCAGTGTTTTATATTGATAGGGTACAGACGCTTAAAACCAGTATTTCTTTATTGGCAATTTCATGGGAAAACAAGCAAAGAATAACCTTTATGGATTCATCATTCAAGGTAAAAAGAAAGTCCGTTTGTATCCGTCACTAGAGAATGCTGTGTCCTGTTTTCTCGGTTAGTTCCATCAAGTAATTTTCTTTCGACCACACAACCATCCGTTTACATATTTTCAGTCCAATTCATCTCGAGCGTACAACTACGAACAATAACTGTGTTGTCTTGCCGGACCGAGTTCGGGCAGATATTGCCTTCTTGTATTGAAAGGTGGCAATGGGGGGTGATCTTAACCCCTTTCATACGATGACGACTACGTAGGGATCATGAGACGCAAGTGGACATATGAGAATGCCAGCGTAGGCGTTTTTGGTTATATTTATTTTGTTTTTGTAGCTGAGTGACCCCCCTTCCCTATTCTGTGACCTGGCTTAATATTATTTTCTGTTATTATTAATATTCAGAGTGAAAGAGATCGAGCAATACAGCTGTAACTTTATATCTTATTATATTTATTTTGTTTTTGTAGCTGAGTGACCCCCCTTCCCTATTCTGTGACCTGGCTTAATATTATTTTCTGTTATTATTAATATTCAGAGTGAAAGAGATCGAGCAATACAGCTGTAACTTTATATCTTATTATATTTATTTTGTTTTTGTAGCTGAGTGACCCCCCTTCCCTATTCTGTGACCTGGCTTAATATTATTTTCTGTTATTATTAATATTCAGAGTGAAAGAGATCGAGCAATACAGCTGTAACTTTATATCTTATAACGAGAGTATTGAATAATCGAATTATCGTACATCAGGCAGCTGATGTTGCCCGCGAGAGTGATTCGTATGAGGTTAATGCATGGCAAGACTTGGCAAGGTTCGTTTCTCAGCATTTATAAAGCGGTGATAGTGACGCCCTTACTGATAACACTCAACATCAATGACGACGAGGTGACACCGCTTTTGTTAGTGGCTGTGCATTGAAGATAGTGTCATCGACTACCCAGATGTTGCGGACCCCAAGCCTTTATGTCGTCTCGACTCGTTCTCTCACTATCACCGTCACTGTTGGATTTTTGCTCATCTGTTGATCACTATCCCTGGTTCCCTCCCCATCCCCCCCCCATCTCATCGCGCCTGCTGAGGCCACCAGTTTCACAATTTTTGTTTCCTTTTAACACTATCACAATCGCATAATCAAATGTCACCAATTAACACTGCAGGATATCTTTTTTTTATATAAAAAATGATGCTCTTAAATATGTATAAGTTTATTTCCATATGCCATTTCCATTTGAATATATTCAATATTTCAATGCACAAAAACATCATCCCTCTCTCCTCAGGCTTTTATTTTTATTTCTAATTTGATTTGATTTTTTAAAAGCTAATTGGTGATTATAATCCCATCACAAGGTACGAAAGTCTATCCACCCTCTCTCTCTCTCTCTCCCTCTCTCTCTCTTTCTCTATGTTTGCCAACCGACCTAGATCCGAGAACGGAAACGAACAAGTAAATGTATTCATGTCGTTAAAAAAATACTGTGACGTAAGAGTTAAGAGTTAATCTCGTCACTACGATGATACTATTCAGTTAAGTCATAACCCCGTAATGAAGGGGTTTAAGGCCACCTAGGTTAACCCTTTTACTCAAATGAGACGCTTTTTACATACTTTACAAAGCCACTACCTCTATCATCCCTCGAAACCTCCTACAGAAAACAAGGCTATTATCAAAACTACACGTACCTTTGACAAACTAAACCAACCTATAGAATATAAGACAGTGGTTCCTAACCTGGGGGTCATGACCCCCCAGGGGAGGTCATTTGGGGTTCCTTAGGGGGGTCACAAAGAATTTGGGAGAATGATTTTCTTGTGTCGAATTAGACAGTCGGGCTTTTACCAGTTTGATGAGTGCAACACTTGTCAAGAGTGCGGTGGCCTACTACAGTAAACATATGAACCACAACCAATGTTTTATCTTGCCTTTTCACAAGTTTCAACGTTTCAAAATTTATTATACGGGTTGTAGTAATACCCTAAAGAGTCATAGGGGGGGGCATAGGATAAAAAAAAGTTAGGAACAACTGATACAAGATAATGCACGACAGGAGAAATCCCAATCAGTGAGGACAGAGTTATCAACAAAAGTAGAAATCATTGTGACATGGACTAGGATT
>NC_134782.1:37654667-37662167 GCF_046742065.1 Oratosquilla oratoria
GTGTAGATCAGATTTTTGTGGTAAGACAGATATGTGAGAAAGCTATAGGAAAGGGGAAGGATATTTTTTGGGGCCTATGTGGACCTGGAAAAGGCTTACGACAGGGTAGACAGAAAGGCACTGTGGGAGGTTTTGAGGATATACGGGATAGGAGGAAAGCTTCTGGGAGCTGTCAAGAGTTTTTATGAGAGTAGTAGAGCTTGTGTCAGGATTAGAAATGGAGAGTGTGAATGGTTCGAGGTAAAGGTGGGACTTCGTCAAGGATACGTTATGTCGCCCTGGCTGTTCAACTTATACATGGATGGGGTAGTGCGAGAGGTAAATGCAAGGGTAGTGGGTCAGGGATTGGAGATGGCTAAAGAAAATTGAGAAAAGTGGGAGGTGAGCCAGCTGTTGTTTGCGGACAACACTACGCTAGTGGTAGGATCGGAGGAGGGATTGAGGAAGCTGGTGACAGAGTTTGGGAGAGTGTGTGATAGAAGAAAGCTGAAGATAAATGTGGGTAATAGTAAGGTGATGAGATGTACAAGGGATAAAAGTGGCAGTAGTCTGGAAGCGAGCATTAAGGGAGAGCGACTGGAGGAAGTGGATAGTTTTAGATACTTGGGTGCAAGTGTAGCAGGAAAAGGTGGAGTGAAGGTGGAGGTAGAATATAGATTGAGAGAAGCGAGTAAATGCCTTGGTGGATTAAAGAGTGTAATGAGGAATAGACATTTGGGAATGGATGCTAAGAGGAGACTATATGAAGGAGTGATTGTGTCAACAACATTGTATGGGGCAGAAACATGGAACATAAGAGAGGAAGAGAGAAGGAGTTTGAATGTTTTTGAGATGAGGTGTCTGAGAAGTATGATGGGGTTACTAGGCTGGATAGAGTGAGAAATGAGGTGGTGAGGAGAACAGGGGTGGAAAGGGGGTTGGGAGATAGGGTTGATGAAAGAGTATTGGGATGGTTTGGACACATGGAAAGAATGAGTGAAGAAAGACTAGTAAAAGAGGTATGGAAGGCAGATGTGGAGAGAGTGAACATGAAGGGACGTCCTAGGTTGAGGTGGATGGATGGTGTGAAGGGAGCTTTGGGGAAGAGGGGAATGTCTGTTGAGGAAGGACGGGAGAGGGCAGAAGACAGGGGTGAATGGGGAATGGTTGTATATAGATGATGTTGTGATGCATGATGTGGAATGGGTGGTGGGATGGGGGGTGAGGGTAGTATGTGTGAGCAAATTTTGACGCAGCCCGAAGGGGTTTCTCCCCGTCTTCTCCTTTATGCATGGGGGGACGGAGAGGGGGGTCGCCGATTTAATGAAGCGGACTTGCTGTGGATGTGCTGTGTCTTGCGACACTGCTTGTGACCCAGGGCAGTGGACAAAGGTGCAGGGATGACCCGTCATCCAGGAGGTGCTAAGATGAGAGGGAGGGTGGAGGGGTGTGGAGTGTTTTCAGGGATGAAATGGGTGGGAATGATTTTATGCCCTTTCCTTTTTGGCTACCTCCCTAGTAAGGGGGAAAAAGCCTTGGTATATGTATGTATGTATACATGTATATGTATATATGTATATGTATGTATATATATATATATAATATATATATGTATATATATATATATATATATATATATATATACATATATATATAGAGAGAAAGAGAGCTTTTACTTCAGATTTTTTTTAAAGGAACTTTAACATATTAAAATAAAATGCAATAGAAAGATCATTAAACATTTTTATTTGAGGGTTAGCACTTGCTCTATTGAAATATAAAATACATTTTATAAAAATAGATATAAACTTACAAATTATGTGCAATGGTTTGTAGGTATTCTAGTGTATCTCTGTTTGCATGGTCATCCGTGAGTTTTTTTAACCATTCATTAACAATTGCGTATTTCTTTTTAGTGTTTCTAGGCATAATATCGCATGAAGCCTGTTGTATTGTTAGTTCCTAATCATTTTGTTCTTTTTTGACTTTGGTCATAAGGAGATATATATTTGGATGGACGACTGACATTTTTTTGTTGAAATGCGCGGTGCCAACCTTCAATAGAATCATTTGTGCGTGGTATTCCTAGCAAGGTCTTTTCTATTACGTTCCATAAGGAGATATCAAAATTTGGGCGGCGTCGCCTTCCTCTTTGTACAGCACCTAACCAAGTAGTCTCAAAGTAGACGAGAAATTCTCCTAGGACTTCATCTGTTTCCTCATCTAATGAAGCCATTAATTCATTAAATACGCCTATGACATACTCCTTTCGAACGAACGCCAGTGAGTGCTGTAAGATTTTTTATTAGGAGAGCATTCCTTGGCTCATAATACCAAAACGGCATCATGAAGAAGCTAAAAACGGTATACATACATTATAAACCATATCAAATGTACCAACACAGATACTATTTGACTAAAATATTTTAACATAGTTTCAAAAGTTTACAAAAAAATTACATTAATATACTAATAATATCAAAGTTTATATTAGATAAATTTATATACTAATGATAAGGTGTGGTTACCAGTAAGAGGAGCACGACGTTTCGCTTTTTACAGCTTTTTCAGGTATATAGTTGTGATTTTTTTTTTTTTTAATTACTTTTTTTTTGTCCCGGCGATGTTAACCGATTTAAGGATTGGCGTATATTTTCCGGGGTCTGTGTTAAGGCGCTTGGTTTATGGGGCACTTAGGCCATTTAGGTATGGAGTGTGTGTGTGTGTTTCTTGTGATTGCTGGGGTAGATTGCGTACATTTACGGTAGTGTTCCCACTGGTGAGAAGCAAACGAGCTTCGCTGCCATTGCCAAGTACCGGACGTCGGGGGTACTGTCGGCTCTCAATCTATCGTGGGGTCCTTAGTTGCCGGAAGTGGTCTTCCAGTGCAGGGCAGAGGAGAAGTCAATGCCGGAATGATGCACATGGTTGAGATTAAATAAGAGGAATAGGGGGAACGGGAAAGGGGGGAAGGTAGGGGAAGAGGAGGAGGGGGGTTGAATACTAGGAAAGGTTGAGAAATGGCTGGACCAAATGTCTGAGATTAGGAAAGGTGTGAAAAGAGCAAATGGCACATGACCATATTCCCACATCTTGTAGAACATTTTCCCACATTAGTTTATCTTTACAATATAAAGTAACTGACTCTTACTGTTGTATTCTCAAAATTTTAAGGATAAAAATAACGGTTATTGTGACTTAGTTTGCACTACTTTGATCTTAAAAACAATATAAATAAATTAATCTTGATTTCAGTTCACTTTTCCATGAGTATGTATTGCGTTTCATTGTATATTTAGATTAAAGAGTAATAATTAATTAGTTTGCCTTACTTTGATTTTCAGACGAACTATATTGATTAGTATTTTTGACTTCATGTCGCATATGCATTATATATTTAGAATATTTAGACTAAAGAAGAAGAATAAATTGATACATTAGTTTGCCGTACTTTGATTTTCAGACGAACAATATAAATTAGTACTCATAACCTCAGCTCACACTTCTAGTATGTTTTGTGTATTTAGATTAAAGAATGATAAATAAGTTTGTCTTACTTTGATCTTCAGACGAACAATATTAATTAGTATTTCTGACTTCAAGTCGCATATGTATTATGTATTTAGAATATTTAGATTCAAGAAGAATGATTATTAATTTATTAGTTTGTCCTACTTTGATCTTCAGACGAATATAAACTAGTAATCTTAACTTCAGCTTACATTTCTAGTATGTATTGTGTATTCAGATTAAAGAATAATAATTAACTAATAAATTATAGATAAAATTTCTTACTGATATCCAGCTGCTTTAAACATATCAAATTGTACTGATATCGGCATTCATCACCTTATTATCATTCATATCTTGAAATAATATATAGATGTAGAATGCCTGATTAATAAATATTTTTTTGAGAATGTTAAAAAATATCCTTCCAGATGTGGGAATATGGTCATTATGTATTTAAAATATTTTAGGCAAATAGTATAATTTAATATCAAATAGGTACATTTGATATGTTTTATATATCGTTTTTAGCTTCCTGATAATGCCGTGTTGTCGTATATACATAAATACATATATATATATATATATATATATATATATATATATACGTATATAGATATACCACCTTTTTGTCGAACGGTTGTTTCGTCGCGCACAAGCCTATTGTTACATAAATACCTGGTTGCCTGTTTAACACTCTTTCGACGAAAAGGCTGTTCGAAAAACATCCATTCGACGAATCGTCCGGCGACGATATGTCTGTCGACGAATTGTCCGTCGACAAAACGTCCGGTCACGCTTAACGGGAGTCAAAATAATAATAGAAAACTCCTTTTTGGCATGGAGCAATAATAAACAAATAGATAGATGAATGAATAGACAAGTGAATAGATAAGGTAATAAATAAACGCAAGTAAAAAGCCTGGTGGGAGTCAAAATGATAATAAAAATCTCCTTTTTGACATGAAAGGGATTGAGCTGTGTAAGAACCCCACGGAACACCACGAATACAGACAAACTATTCTAGTGACTGCCATATTGAAGATGTTGCAGTCCAAGATTGTTACGGCGGAACACAGGCGTAACAAGGTCAATATTGAATCAGGTCATTTCTTTCGTATTTAGCAGAGAAATAACTACAAATCTTGATTTCAGAACTGAATAGGAGAGTAGGTAAATTGAACCCGATATTATTTTTTACAGAGAATCATGAATAGATATACCTTTTTTATTGCAAAAAATTCTAATGTAGAGCTAAAGCAATACTATTTTTATATCGATGATTATAATACGAGTTTTAAATTTGCTAAAAATACTTTTCATGTGAATATGTCTAACGAGTTTATGAAGAAATTTCATAAATATTCATAATCGTTCTAGTAATAGAATACAAGTATTTTAGTAATATATATCATTCCTACATTACTATACTAGGATATTTTCTAAAACAGAAACAATAATTCAATTGAAGGTAATATATAATTTTGAAGCACTGAATCCTATATTTGCTGGGTGGAGTGTGGGATAGCGTATACACCACCACATCAGGTACTTTTAAGCTCTCGAACAATGTCCCCTGTATAATCCACTATACCTCCTAGTAAATGCTGACATCCACGGAAACTGTGAGCGCCAACAGGGCACAGCCTGGCGACTCAAAATAGCTCTTGGAATAAGTCATAGGATCCTGGAACAACACGACCTAACCCCGCATTCGCTGACAGGTCAGCAACTAAGTCAGACTAAAGGGACTCTCTGGCTAGCTTACCGCGGTGGACTGCATTGGGGAAGGCATCAACAAACACGCGCGGGAGCGTTTGGATGACCCAAACGTTGATAGTGCTACGCGGAAACCTATTTGTTTAGTCCCACTGCATAGTATATAAATCATCAACTCGTGTATCTTGATTTACTACCAAGGTTAGGAATGTGTTCATGCTGGACAGTGTTCATGCTGTAATACTATGCTTATATGTGACAGAGCCGCTTTAGGTTAAAAAAAAAAAAAAAAAAAAAAGCCGGATGAGAAGAGTAAACAAGTAAATAAAGATAGAGAGTCAGACAGATAGAGAGATAAACTAGATAAATAAATCAGTTTATAAACAAATAAACACAAGGTAAATAGATAAGTAGAAATAAACAAATAAATTAGCAGATGAATAAATGAACACACACACACACACACACACACACACACACACACACACACACACACACACACACACACACACACACACACACGATTATATATATACTATATATATATATATATATATATACATATATATATATATATATATATATAATATATATATATATATATATATATATATATACTATATATATATATATATATATATACATATACACACATGTATGAATAGGGATAAATTAGAAAATATATAACAAAAATATAAACAACTAAATAAGTAATTAACCTAATAAATCAACGAACACCCAAATGCAAACCTAAACAGACAAATAACCAAATAGATAATTCACGAAATATTATTCTTGTTAATTTTATTCAACACACAAAAACACCAATCAGCTACGTTTGGGGCCAATTCTTTAACTCAGCAAGATCAAAGGTTTCTCAAGAAACAACTGAAGTCCTTCTTGTACTCCTTGACAATGAGAGACCTGTGATCAAAGACTTTCTTTTGACAGACATTGTGTCTCCTACTCGCTGTACCAATGGAATTGGGTCACTACTATCTTACCTCAATAAGCCAGCAAATGCCCCCATCCCCAGAGTCTTGCCTTGCTTTGGTTCTTTAGTTACTGGCTACAGAAACTACAGAAGTAGATCGAATGGCCTCGCTGCAGCCAGGAAAATGATTGATGTGAAAATGATTAATCAAAGCAGGTTTGCCGACACTGGTTTACTAACTAGTCAGTTACTTTTATCATCAGACTAGATCTTTTAAGCTTGTAATTGTTCTAATGGCCTGTTAAGTGAACTGTGCTGATAATGAATTATTTTGTTATTCTATAATTATGAGTCATTATTATGATGATGAATTACTGAGGAGGAAGAAAGTTGTTTATGACAGTGGGAGGTACAATTGTAGAGAGGAAAAATTACAATATATGTATATATATATATATATATATATATATATATATATATATATATATATACATACATATTAGCATCATGATAAAACCTTGCAATTATTTTGCGTCAGGATTCAGCTTTCATCCGTAGGATAATGTTTCTTTTCCTTCATATACTTGTGTGAACGCACGTATAGGCAAAAATCTATGTATCTTTGGAATAAAAGATATGATCTTATGTTCTTTATATATGTTCTCTTCATATTTAATTGCTACACAGTGAAGGCCAGACGGTGTGCAATTTTTTTTTTTTTTTTTTTTTTTACGAACTCGGCTTTACAAATATAACTACCGTTGTTAGTCATTTGTTATATTGTTCAATATGATGTACGAAGGACAAAATGAGTACCAAGTATTGCTGAGTCAACCACAGAAAACGGTAGGAATTTTATCTAATAACGTTTCGTCCTTATAAGGACTTTTGTCCATACTTACCAGGACTCCGAGGAAGTCCTGGTAAGGACGAAACGTCAGTGAATAAAACTCCAACTGTTTTCTGTATTTACCTCACCACCAAATATTGTAGAGATAAAGACAACAAAGATGAACTGGTGATACTGATAGGGAAGTAATGTGATGCAGTTTTCTTATAGTGAAAACAAGAAAAAGTAAAAAAGTGAAAAATACAATTTTTCTCCACGTGTTTTCAGTTTGCTGTGCGGGGAATTATGGGTAAGGAAAAAGAGGAAGAGATAGTCAAACACAAACAAGCAAACAAACAAAAAATATCCAGTTGGCAGATATTGCTGCATATTGCTGAGGTATTTTCACCCACGTGTATCATAAAACTTTAAAATGAAAAAATGGTTTGAAGTTTTAAGATCCATTTGGACAAACACCAAAGTGATATACCGTGATATCTGCTAATTGGTTATTCTATTTGCTTGTTTG
>NC_134782.1:37667167-37694667 GCF_046742065.1 Oratosquilla oratoria
CAGGTCAGAGTGATGAGATTTTTTTTATTATTATTATTCCTCATGTCATATAGAAATGTATAATTTGTAATAGCCGGTCGTGAGCCCCTGATTTCTTGTAAGGGCTCCCCTGGGGGTCCCCAAGGCCCCCCACGTTGAAATACTCCCCCCCCCCGTGTCTCCCAGTCGAGTTGCCAGAGGCCACCATCCACGAGCGAAAATGAGCGAAACAAACTGGATAAGATCGCTTAACTTTCGCGAATTCTTTGGAATCAGATAAGCAAAATTTCTCTTGCAACTAAACAAAGTTGTTCGCTTCCAGAGGAATGCTGACGTCGGCAAGAGACTACGGAAACGAAACCTTTAACGTGTAGACAATAGAGGCTTTTCAACAGATGAATAAAATTCACGCATCGCGATCGTCATAACCAAAAAAGTTGCCGAGAAGACATCATAGCCAACGTGATGGGACGCAGATGAAATGAAGCGGCCTTGCAGTGGATGGGCTGTGTCTTGCTGCATTGCTTCTGACCCGGGGCAGTGGGCGAGATGCAGGGATGACCAGTCATCCAGGAGGAGCCAAGAAATGAGGGATGGAGGGGTGGTGGTGTATGGGAGTGGAGTTTGAGGGAATGAAATGGGTGGAAGAGGTAGAGAATAATGTTCATCATAGGGTTAATAAAATGTATTCTCGATGAAAACTTACGGGTAACACCTTTACAGGCCAACATTTATCTTGTCCGAAATATTAATCACATTAAGTATTTAAATCCCGTTGGACCTTAGAACAGCCATTCTTGGCAGAAGACATATTTGTACATTCATAGAGTGCCAAGCGTCTTTGCGAAGACTTGCATAATTTGCAAAAAAAAAAAAAAAAAAAAAAAAAAAAAAGGACGCCCACAAAACTCATGGCTGGGTCAAGTTGATCGAACCTATCGAGAGTTGTCCTGGATGGGAAGGGAGTCTGCATGGGAGCTTGCCCCTCGTAGAGACCGTGGGGGCTAGCAACGGCGTGTGGGTGAAGCAACGCGCCTCCTGGCGTATGATGCCTCCCAATTAATGGCGATACTATAATGTCTTTTATGTGCGTTTTCTTGGTCATTGGGTGACCCTATCGCAAATTTCGTGAAGAGTTCCCACGTGTTGACAGCTCTGGAGTCTCCGTATTGGCCAAGTATACATCCATGCCCAAGGACCTCCCAGTTGCCCGGGGGGAGAAAAAGAGAGATGTGGTGAAGAGAATGAGAGAAATAGACAAGGAAGAAGGGGAGAGGAGGAGAAGGGGAAGAAGGAGGAGGAGGAGGAGGAGGAGGAGGAGGAGGAGGAGGAGGAGGAGGAGGAGGAGGAGGAGGAGGAGGAGGAGGAGGAGGAGGAGGAGGAGGAGGGAGGAAGGGACGAAGAATACAAGGGAGATGGGGAGATAGAAGAAGAGGAGATGGAGGAAAGGGAGGAGGAGGGGAGGAGGAAGAGAGGTGAGATGGGGAAATTGAGGAAGACGAGGAGATAGAGAAGAGGAGACGGAGGAGATAGAAAACGGGAAGGGGGGTCGGAGATAGGAGAGGAGGAAGAGAGGGGATATGAGGAGATTGAGCAGGAGGAGATGGAGGAAGAGGAGGTGAAGGAGGAGGTTGAAGCAAGGAAAGGGGATATGAGATAGAGGGGGAAGGAAAGGAGGAGGGAGAAGAGGAAGAGGAGGATGCGAGGAAGAAGAGAGGGAAGATGAGGAAATTGAGGAGGAGAAGATAGAGGCGGTAGAAACGGGGAAGTGAGGGTAGGAGATAGAGGAGGAGGGAGAGGAGGAGGAGGGAGAGGAGGAGGAGGGGAGGAAGAAGGTAGGGAAGATGGGTAAATTGAAAAGGAAGAGGAGATGGAGGAGGAGGTAGAAGCGGGGAAGGTGGGTAGGAGATAGAGGAAGAGGGAAAGGAGGAGGAGGAGGGGGAGGAGGAAGAAGAGGAGGAGTAGGGAGGAAGAAGAGAGGGAAGACGAGGAAATTGGGAAGGAGATGGAGATGGAGGAGGTAGAAGTGGGGAAGAGGGATAGGAGATAGAGGAGGAGGTAGAAATGGGGAGGAAGGTAGGAGATAGAGGAGGAGGGAGAGGAAGATGAGGAGGAGGTAGAAGTGGAGGAGAGGGGTAGGAGATGGAGGAGGTAGATGGGGGAAGGGGGGTAGGAGATAGATGAGGAGGGAGAGGAAGAGGAGGTAGAAGTAGGGAAGAGGGGTAGGAGATGGAGGAGGAGGTAGAAGGGGGGAAGGTGGGTAGGAGTTAGAGGAAGAAGGAGATGATGAAAAGAATGATGATGATGATGATGATGATGATGATGATGATGATGATGATGATGATGATGATGATGATGATGATGATGATGATGATGATGATGATGATGATGATGATGTGGGGAAGAGGGGTAGGAGATGGAGGAGGAGATAGAAGCGGGGAGGGGCTTAGGAGATAGAGGAAGAGGGAGAGGAAGAAGAGGAGGAGGAAGAGGAAAAGTAGAGGAGGAAGAAGATAGGGAAGACGAGGAAACTGAAAAGGCCGAGGAGATGGAGGAGGAGGTAGAAGCGGGGAAGGGGGATAGGAGATAGAGGAGAAGATAGAGGAGGAGGTAGAGGAGGAGGAGGAGAAGGAGTAGGGGAGGAAGAAGAGAGGGAAGACGAGGAAACTGAAAACGAGGTAGAGATGGAGGAGGTAGAAGTGGGGAAGGTGGGTAGGAGATAGAGGAGGAGATAGAGGAGGAGGGAGAGGTGGAGGAGGAGGAGGAGGGGGGAGGAATAGGGGAGAAGGAAGAGAAGGGGAGGAGGAAGAGAGGGAAGACGAGGATATTGACAAGGACGAGGAGATGGAGGAGGAGGTAGAAGGAGGGAAGGTGGGAAGGAGACAGGAGGTAGAAGCGGGGATTGTGGGTAGGAGATAGAGGTGAGATAGAGGGGGAGGGAGAGGTGGTGGTGGTGTAGGAGGAGGAGGAGGAGGAGGAGGAGGAGGAGGAGGAGGAGGAGGAGGAGGAGGAGGAGGAGGAGGAGGAGGAGGAGGAGGAGGAGGAGGAGGGCCCTTCTGCCCTCTGGCCATCCATCACCAGCTGTCACGAGTCCATGTTCCGTCAATCTCTACATCAATCTTGCGCAGGTTCTCTGTCCACTCCACCCGTCTGTTGTTCTCCTTCGCCGAACAGGGAATGATCCACTTTCGAGATCTCTCGGCGCTAATTGCAGCACAAGGAAGAATGCCCTGAGGACCTGTGTGGTTGTGGTTGTGGTTGTGGTTGTGGTTGTGGTGGTGGTGGTTGTGGTGGTGGTGGTTGTGGTGGTGGTGGTGGTGGTGGTGGTGGTGGTGGTGGTTGTGGTTGTGGTTGTGGTTGTGGTTGTGGTTGTGGTGGTGGTGGTGGTGGTGGTGGTGGTGGTGGTGGTGGTGGTGGTGGTGGTGGTTGTGGTTGTTGTTGTTGTTGTTGTTGTTGTTGTTGTTGTTGTTGTTGTTGTTGTTGTTGTTGTTGTTGCTGCTGCTGCTGCTGTTGCTGCTGCTGTTGTTGTAGTTCCCTGGACTGGCCTCTCTCTGAAGAACGCCATTGCTGGAACGGTGTTTTTTTCCACAAATCCCAGATAGAGTGTACAGTATGTTGTGTTGCTGGCGTGAGTCATTGTGTACAATGCGGTCTTCCAGAATGTGTTGTACAGTATAGGGTGAAGTGTTATATCCTGGACAGTTATCTGCGATGCGGTCATCCAACCTCTTCTGGTAGCTTAGAAAGACTGTATGGTGGCTGCATCGGGGGAGAGGGGATTCAGAATGATGGATATCAGGAGGTCAGGCATGGGTGTGCATATAGTGCGTTGGTGACAATCGGAATCGTGCTGCTCTCGCATTCGCTAGTTGTGGGTTCGAATCTCGTACTCCTCTCCGATTCCCAGCAGTAGCTGTCTATCACCTGCCCCCAACAGTCCATGTGCATAGGCCACAGCTACTCAGCGTCTCCTGGCGTAGGGTTCTCAGCTCCTTTACCTGATGTTATCACGATCGTTTGTTCTCTCATTTCGAAGCTCAGCCTTACTTCTTTTTCTTTCACTCTCCTTTCTCGTACAAACTCTTTGAATTAAATTTCTCTACTTTCTAATTTATTTTTGCAGGCGACTCAACATCCATGATTTACATTACCTTCATCCCTTTTCTATTTCCTTTTGATGTTCACTAGCTCTCTTTCCTTCTCTTGCGTACTTCAAGATCTCTTTCATTCTCTTCAGATCTTATTTTACCTTCCTCTGTTTTTCGAGAATCTTCAATGTTTGCTTTTTCTTAATACTATATATAAATATTATATATATATATATATAAATATTATATATATATACATATATACATAATTATATATACACACACACACACACAAACGTGTATACCACAACAGAAATCTCGGAAATACTCTCGCCACTACTTTCCATGGCTTGGATTTATGTTCTTACAAACAATATTCATTTCATACTCTGATATTTTCTGTAAATATTTCAAACGTATTCTACGCATCCCCTTCTCAAGTACTTAACAAAGTACACTTCACTCTTTGGAATACTGATCTCTTGAGACTACTCTTAGATCCTCTTCGTAGTGGTTACTCTTGAAGAAGGTTTCCAGGGCTCTTCGCGTTTTCTTTCTCTTCACTGAGGAAAGGTTCACTGTTCCCGTTTTCAGTTCGAAACCAAAATCTTAAATCCTCCTATTAGGATCCCTGACCCACCCACTTTCCTCCCTAGTTACTTTCCACCATAACACACATCCAAGAAACCTCCTGTTTTTTTTTTTTCTTGGTCACATTAGGTATCCTTTTAAAGACCTTCTCCAGGTGCAGTCACGTGGTCTTCAGCTTTTGGATATTTTTTTATATCTACTTTTTCGAACTAAATCTTCAGATACTGACTAATAAACATATTACATAAAATAAAAAACAACAACAGAATGAGGTCTCCATCCCAGAAATAGAAATCAATTATTACTCGTATGATATACGAGTATAACAAAATATGAAATAGGTAGAATATGTGTACATACGAGAATATGGGTCAAAGTCAGGGAACAGATTAATCTCCCTGCCTTAGTCCTTCATCCTCTTCAGCCCATTTCCTGGTTCACCCTCCCATCCCCCACCCCACTACCAAGCTTGCGTCATACCACTGTTCCGAGCAAATATGAATACATGAAGAAGTGAGTCTACCTTATTAACTGTTGAGTTCCTACACTATCCCAACTTTTTCTCTATGTCTTCAGTTTTTTCTTTTCTATTCTTTTTTTTTCATTTTTTTTTTCTTTTTATTTTTTACTTTTTGAGGTCCTTTGCTGTTTAGGACTTTTCTTCCTTTTTGTGTCTTATCGTTTCCTGTCAACGTTTTCTTTTGGTTCGGATTTCCGTTTTCGTTTTCGTTCTGTACACTTTTCTCTTTTTCTTCACTTTTTTTTTCTTGGAATATTTGCTTGCCGGTTTTTCTTCATTTGCTTGCCCTTTTTCTCATTACTCTGATTTTTTCTTTCCATTGTCACTTAACACGTTTGTTGAAGGTTCTTTTTTGTTTTTTCCTTACTTATGCATACAATTGGTTTCATTCATTTTTACAAGACGACACTCGGCCATGAGCTGGCCAAGAACATCAGGCGTTAGAGAGATGAAATAAACAGATAAATGAATTAATAAATAAATGATTAATTAGATTAGTAAATAGACCAATAAAATATAAAAATAGAAATAAACAAATAAAAACTCTAAACTTTGAAGAGAATTCATCATGTCTCGTGTCTTGTTCTTCAGCAAAAAAAAAAAAAAAAAAAAAAAAAAAAATAAATAAATAAATAAATAAATAAATAAATAAATAAATAAATAAATAAATAAATAAATAAATAAATAAATAAATAAATAAATAAATAAATAAATAAATAAATAAATAATAAAAAATAAATAAATAAATAAATAAATAAATAAATAAATAAATAAATAAATAAATAAATAAATAAATAAATAAATAAATAAATAAATAAATAAATAAATAAATAAATAATAATAATAATAATAATAATAATAATAATAATAATAATAATAATAATAATAATAATAATAATAATCTGACTGCGCTCAAACAAAGGAGTAGTTATGAACTTTTCAATGATAAGCTGCTGCCACAGAAATTCACAAACCAACGAATGATTGAATCAATCACCCAGTCAACCAATTTCACTGATAAACTTAAACAAGTTAGTACCAAACTAGAGGAAGTTAAACCAATCCAAGCCAACACAATAATATAACTCAATGTATCCTAACCTAAAAGAACAAAAAAAATTGTGAACATATTTCTCACAAAAAAATTTCTTGATCAATGTGTTCGTAAAGGTATCTACTTAAGCATCTCAAAAAAATATATACATTTCCCCCCGTAGGAATACCCCTAACAGTTACTGAAAGTTAGGTTGTATAAACAGATGGGAAAAAATCTGTTATCAATTAGCTTGTTATGGGCCATAGCAGGACTTTTTTATGACTCTGAATTGATTGCAAACATTTGTTTTCCACCAAATAATTTCCTATACGGAAAAAAAAAATCTACCCCTACAATATCCGTTCGAATCAGTATACATATGATGTGAAAAGTCATTAACAAGAGTTACATTTGTATAGTGAAATCATGGATGGACTTTTGAAGATGACTGTGCATATACGACGTGTATAGTTCACCAGAGTCCAATTCTCAACTGAATAAAATTGCCTGACGTCAGACAGCACAAAATCAGTAAATTGTAACACGGCCATAGATCATTAAGCCAACGCTTGTATCGAGCTAAAGACTTGCGCAATAAGATTTGTTAAAGTCACCCATTCACATGTAGCGACACATATCTATATATAAGTAATATTCTTTTTCGACAATTGCCGTGTATATTGAATTTTTACATATAATTCATAGATATGCTATTTTATTTATTACCAAAGTTTTTTTGCTCAAATTATTGTTAACATATATGAATAAACGTTGTTACGAGTTTCTCTAGCCAATTTCTGTATATAAGTACGAAATAGATTTATTTTGGAGGTGGGTTGAAACAACTTCGCCAACCGTGTAGTAATTGAATGGAATAAAATTTCTGCAGAGGCAGTGCAATGTAGTTCAGTTCGAAGCTTTAAGATTCGTTTAGATAATCAGCTAAGCAAGATGCTGTAATGACTGCCATTTATTTCATATCATTTATTTGTTTGTCATTATTTGTCTGTTTATTATTTGCTTGATTTTCATTTATTATTAGTTATCTATCAATTTATTATTATTTACTATTCGCCTGTTTGTTTATCACTTAACTATACCTATGCATTTATTTATTCTATTTGTTATTACTTATATTATCATAATTTTTCTTTGTCATTATTATATTTTTCCGTATTCGACCTAGTTATGGGCCAAAAGGTCCCCTGTCGGCATGCTCCGCCTTTGTAATCCTTTGTAAATCTCTAATAGAGAATAAAATTTGTCCTTTACCAAACTAATAACCAGCAACCGCTGATTACACGCGTTCCTGTCGTATGGTTCATCTAGTTACCTCTGTCCGCTTAAAAAAATATATCTATATATCAGTAAAAGAATTATTGTTGATATCAATCTAAATCTGACCGGAAACCGGAAATTCCTCAAGGGGACACGTCCCCTCCGGCTCCTGATTGGCTGGGAGAGTGGTGACGTCACGGCAAGGAAGACGACTGACTGGCCGAGAGTGGTGATTAAGGCAATGAAGACGACTAATTGGCCGAGTGTGGTGACGTCACGGTAACGGAGTCGACTAATTGGCCGAGAGCGGTGACGTCACGGCAACGAAGACGACTGATTGCTTGAGAGCGAAGCGAGCTAACCCAAAGAGCCGAGCCCCAGCGTAGCGGGGTCGGACGCAGTCCGTTGCTCGTATATATAAAAAAATAAACTTAAGCTCGATTAACACATTCATTTTAGCTAAGTCCAGACGATTCTATCCAGCTGAGGGTGAGAATGAATTCCTGCTGGTGGGCAAATATGAATACGGATATTTACGCGTACGTTTGGAAATAATTCTATTTTCATTTTTGGACTTGAAGATACCGACAGAATTCATTGCGTATGCACGATAGCATAAATCAATATGATCATACACTCACTGACCTTTTTTTTTTTTACAACATCGTATGATTTTATTGGGAAATATTAAAAATTCGATGCATAATAATGTACAACCGTCAACATTTACGTCAAGCAATACGTCTGAGTGTAGAGATAACGCAGGTTTGCATTTGAGCATACGCAAGAAACCCACACATTTGATATTAATAAGGACAACATTCCTCTTGCTATCTCAGCCCTCGAGGACTTTTTTTTTTTTTTTTTTTTTTTTTTTTTTTAAGCCTATCGACTCATAAGGTGGTCATTAAGCCTGGAGTGAATTTGCACAGTCTCAACGTTGATGTGGCGAGGACTCGAAAGTAAGTTTCTTTTCAGCTGAATAAAGTAGTCTGGTTTTGGGCAGAAGAAAGTCTTTATGCACATGAGAATCTAAGAATGGAGGAGACTGCATGAGACCGTAAGGTCTACACTAGGCAGTTCCGTGTCCCTTACCACCTGCCATCGCTATCCATAAAGTTATCTAACCTTCTCTTAAAACAACCAATTGCTTCAATGTTCATTATATGGTTGCTAAGTCTATTTCATTCGTCAATCGTCTCAGCCTTAGGAATATAGAAGGAAAGGTAGTTGAGTGTATTGATATTCCAAGCAAAATATAGATGGTCTCTGGCTTCAATTAACCACTTTCTATATATGAATATAAAACATTAGCCTGAACACCATTTGAACTATAAAATATACTTCATATAAATATATTTCATAAAATATACTATATGGAATATATAAGATATACATACATACATATACCAAGAACTTTTTCCCAATTGCAAGAGAAGTAGCTAATAATAAAGAATCCTACGTGACTCTGAGCCGTAGGGGTGTCACGGTTCTTGTTCTCGAACTCTGATGCGAAATAGGCCTGCTGGGATACTGCGCAACTCTCGTAAGATTTTTTTTTTTTCGTAAATAATTGGTGTATACCTCGAAATGATGCGTTTCATTTTAACTTACAACAACTGTTCTTGATAAAGCATATATATAAATATTTCTGGATAGATTGAAAACCTGCCTCAATAATTTTTGCTCGGTGCTCGTAAAAAAAGTATTAATTAAAAACCTGTCATTTGGGGAGAATTTGATCACAGAGGGCATATAAGAATTTCACTTATGACCAAAAAGATAATAAAAAAAATTAGATCCAACATGTTTTTATGTTTTTTGTGTTTTGTGTTTATTAATTAATTTTTCCCCTCTCTTATCATGAAGTCCCCCCCTGTGTTTGCTTGTTAAGTATTTATTTGAGATCTGTGGCCACTTCATTTTGCTCAATACGCATATTAGCAGAAAAATTAATAAATGTGAATTAATCGTCTTGTTCTGGAGGGGTGCAGTTGCCAATTATATTAATTTACTATGTATTAACAAATGTTAAAGAAAACGAGAAGTGAGGTGGAATTACGTACGAAGCACAATTTGCTCCAATACAACATTTCCATAATACAGGACACGACTAATGCTGTTTTGTCCTGTATATATATCTATCCTCTGTGATCGTAATATACGTTTATCAAAACGCATTGATATTTCTTTTTCGTCCTCAAAGCAGGTACTAATAAATGGACACGATGTTTAGGTACAATGATGTCATTTTCTTAATGGATGATTGAAAACGTACACATATTCCAAATATACATCGTTCAGAAATGGTCCGATGACTTGTGTTATGATCACTATGGCAACTGATGTGCCAGAAGAGTTGCTATGTCTGTTGTTTTTATATAAGGTAAGATTGTCGTCGACAATATATGTAAGTGGAAACACGCACTTACGTAGAAGATCTATGTGTGTGTGTGTGTGTGTGTGTGTGTGTGTGTGTGTGTGTGTGTGTGTGTGTGTGTGTGTGTGTGTGTGTGTGTGTGTGTGTATTCACTTGGTCTTTGGATCACGTGTTGGACTCGTGATCGACAGCTATTTCCCTCCTGGAAGAGAGCTCAGAGCTCGTAGGTCCGATCTATGGGTAATGCTATGACCTTGCACACACACACACACACACCCAACTCCCCGCCCACGAGAGTCAGAGTAACGAACCGAAATAATTTCGGCCCTGGGCAGGATTCGAACTGGGTACTGGGAGCACTTCTACTTCCCAGTTCAGCGCTCTGCCAACTGTACCACCGAGTCGGTGTGTGTGTGTGTGTGTGTGTGTGTGTGTGTGTGTGTGTGTGTGTGTGTGTAAGCGCGAATTTGTGTGTACAGTACGTGTTTAGGTGCATATATATGTTTATATGTATCCATGCATGTAGGTATACATGAATATACATGCATTATATATGTATGTATATATGTATTTATGTATGCGTGTACATATCTATGCATGCATGCATGTATGGATTATTTATGTATGCATGTATGTATTTATACATGCACGTAGTTATGTATGATTGTATGCATGTATGTATTATGTATGTATGCATGCATGTACGTACAGTTTATGTGCGTATATATATACGTATGTATATATGTATGTATGCGTGTATGTATGTATGTATGTATATATGTATATATGTATGTATGTATGCATGCATGTATGTATATATGTATGTATGTATGCATGTATGTATGTATGCATGCGTGTATGTATGTATGCATGCGTGTATGTATGTATACACTCATGGGATAGCGCTTGATGCAGTGGGAATTCAAACTAACGATATTCCAGAATTAGGTCGGGGATTGATATCCATTAGGCTGTCAAGCGATAAATCTTTTTCCTTCGCTGTGAATATACACAAACTTACCCCCAAAACAGTCATACATTTGTAACAATGCCGACATAAGCACATGTATATATGTGCGCGTTTGCGCACACATGCACGTACACGGACACACACACATGCACGCAGACACACATGCACATGCACTTTCACAGATGTACGCACGTATGCACGCACACACGCACACACACACACACACACACACACACACACACACACACACACACACACACACACACACACACACACACACACACACACACACACACACACACACACACACACACACACACACGTGACTTGACACCTGACAAACATGTAAATAAGTTATTTGGAGAGACCTACAACTTATTAAGATCAATGAAAGTGGCCTTCGACTACATGGATGAGGAGATGGTTAAGAAAATAATTATTACATTGATAAGACCGAAATTAGAATATGCTATATCAATGTGGGCACCTAGCACAAAGAAAAACACAAGAAAATTAGAAAGAATCCAAAGAGCAGCGACAAAAATGGCACCCACACTATCAAATTTGACATATGAACAAAGATTGGAGAAATTACAGTTGTCAACATTGGAGCAGAGAGGGGAAAGAGGCGATTTGTTGACCATTTTAAGAATTATGAAAGGGATGGAAGTTCTCGATAGAGATGACCTATTAAAATGGGACAAGAGAGAAACAAGAGGACACGAAAAGAAACCAAAGACAGTTACAGAAGAGACCTGAAAAAGAATAGTTTCCCACACAGAGTGATCGATGTCTGGAACAAAATGAATAGTGAAACAGTGAATGCCAGAACTATACACGATTTCAAGAATAAACTGGACGTGGAGAGATACGAAAACGGGTCACAACGAGCATAGCTCCCGTCCCGTAAAATGCAACTATGTAAAAAACTAGATAAATAAACATCACTGACCTTTTCCCCCCCTCGGTCACAGTATGTACATCACCACAACACGGGTACCTAGCATCCCCTCTTGCACATTATGTACTCCAATTAGACAAGTCCTAAAATTAGCACACATTGTACATTGTCGATGTATCTCTGTATCACTGTTAATTTCACCCGTTTATCACCATCACCATTATTATCACTATTACTACTACTACTATTATTACTATTACTATTATCATTATCATTATCATCATCATCATCATCATTATTATTAGATCTCTTTACGTTGTCCTCCCATATCTTATGGGGCCATCCAGGCAGTCTTCTGCCACCCTTACCAACACCTCCGTCCGCCATTTTTTCTGTAATCGGTTCTCATGCATCCTGATCACATGTCTAGACCATCTTAGACTTCTGGATTTTGCATCATCTCTGACCAAGGGATTTTGCACACAATGCTTTCAGTTTCAGATTGTGTCTACTTTTTCACTCTTTCTTTTGTGCATCAAACCTTGAGTCCTGGATGTTCTATATCGCCGTGCTTTCAGAAACCTTCAGCTTATGTCATTTGTCAAGGTTTTGTGTTCATAAGAAAGAACTGGCTTTAGGATGGTATCATATATCATGAACTCTGTCTTCTGACTGATGTTTCTTCCTTCACTTTGCTCCTGCATTCACACAATCCTAAGCGGTTTCTTTTCAGTGATTATTTTTCGTCTTCATCAAACTATCCGGTTCTTCTTTGTGGTGATCTACACCCAGTGATTTCTTCACCTGTTGAGAGAATCCTCTTCACTTACCAAAAGAAGTTCATAAAAAATGATCTATTTCTATTTGAAATAAACCTTTTATTCCTTGGGCTTTGAGCTTTCTTCCTCTTCTCTCTCACCTACCAAAATAAGAACATAAAAATTCATGACTTTTTACTTGAAACATGACTTTTATTCTTTGATCTTTGAGCTTTCTTCATTTTTCTCCTCGCCTACCAATAGAAGTAGATCAAAACATGTTTATTTCTATTTGAAATACGCATTTTATTCTTTCGTCTTTGAGCTCTCTTCGTTTTCTTTTTCACTTACCAATAGAAATAAATTAAAACGTATTTATTTATTTCTGATTTACGCCTTTTAATTTGGTCTTTGAACTTTATTCATCTTTCTCTTCACCTGCCAAGAGAAATACATCAAAGATTATTTCTTTCGTTTGAATTACATTTTTAATCATTTGGTCTTTGAGCTTTAATCATACACACGTTGTCCTGAAATAATTGAGTTTCAGAAAAGTTGAAGACAAAACTCGAGAATAAAGCTTAGACGAACAATAGTGAAAACAAATCAAAACATTTTGTAATGCAAATGTTGTAACCTACATAAAGACGTCACGTGTAATCATATATACGAAAGTATGAGATGTTCCTTGTATGTGTACAATCACGTGCAAAAAATTACCCACTAAGTGTTTTTCAGGATACAAAATTCACTCTGACAATTTTTTTTCTTTCGGATATTCAAGAGTTTCCTACATACTACACAGGAAATATATATATATATATATATATATATATATATATATATATATATATATATATATATATATATATATATGTATATATATATATATATATATATATATATATATATATATATATATATATATATATATATATATATATATATATATAT
Organism: Oratosquilla oratoria; assembly: GCF_046742065.1. Taxonomy (NCBI): domain Eukaryota; kingdom Metazoa; phylum Arthropoda; class Malacostraca; order Stomatopoda; family Squillidae; genus Oratosquilla; species Oratosquilla oratoria. The sequence goes on from NC_134782.1 coordinate 37,680,623, forward strand.
ACATATATATATATATATATATATGCAAAGTAGACCACTTGGAAAAAGAAACTAACGAAGCAGAGCGCTTTCGTATATTACATCTTCAGTGCAACAAGTACATAGTGATAGGAATACATAGACAATATATACATGATACAAAGGAACAAGGACAGTTTGAATAAGCGTAGCGACCAATTACCCCCTGGAGAGCGGAAGGTCATTGTCAATTAATTATCTTACGATGGTGGGGCGACATCAGGTCACAGTCGCCAAGGGTCACTGTTTCTACTAATGATATAGGGCGACATTAGGTCAATTCGTTGGGTTACATTTTACCTGATATTATCTTACTAATTTCTTGACAAATGAAATTATCAAGTTTGTACAAGCCTTTATGTAGGTTGGTATTTTGATTACTGGTGGTATGAATCAAACTGCACTCTATTAAATTTCTTGCTATTATGTTGTTGGTATAATAGATTGCCTGGGCATTACCCCAATCAACTGGATGATTTAATTCAATATGCTTGAATATACCACTAGAATGATTGCCATCCCTAACATTTTTCTTGTGTTGTTCAATTCTAATGTTTAAGGGTTTGGCAGTTTGACCTATGTAAAATTGATTACACATTTTGCAAGGAATTTTATAAATGCATCCTTTTTTAATTTCAATACTATTGTTGATGAGTTTATGTTTTACTGTACTATCATGTTTAAAAACTACCTTTACGTTAAATCTTTTTAATAATTCTGTGATACTTAACAAATTTTCTTGAAATGGTAAAATTAAAACATTATGATAATTGAAAGGTGATTTAGGCTAAGGAGTTAAAAATGATTTCCTTGCAAAATTGTAAGCAATATCAAGGAATTGCTTAGGGTATTTTAATTCTAGCCCAATGTTAAAAACATTTCTGATTTCTTCATCAATAAATTCAGGACTACAAATACGAAAAGCTCTTAATATTAAACGTACAGTATTTGCCTCAATGTATTTAAGAGCTTTTCGTGTTTGTAGTCCTGAATTTATTGATGAAGAAATCAGAAATGTTTTTAACATTGGGCTAGAAATGCGAAGAAAATGAGAGTGATGAGTGAGGAAAATGGAGGAGAAATAGGGAAGGATGAGGTGAAGGCAGTTGTAAAGATGATGAAAGCAGGCAAGGCACCTGGTCTGGATGGATGCCATGCAGAATGTCTGAAAAAGGGAGGTTCAGTGATGGTGGACTGGTTGGTGAGGTTATTTAATGTTTGCTGGAGAGAGGGTAGAGTACCGGAGGACTGGAGAAGTGCCTGTATAGTTCCTCTTTACAAGGGAAAAGGGGACAAGTGTGAATGTAGTAGTTTCAGAGGGATTAGCCTGTTAAGTGTAGTAGGGAAGGCTTATGGGAGGATCTTAATTGAGAGGATTAGGAGAGGAACAGAAGGAGTAATTGGTGAGGAACAGTGTGGTTTTAGGACAGGTAGAGGTTGTGTAGATCAGATCTTTGTGGTAAGACAGATATGTGAGAAAGCTATAGGAAAGGGGAAGGATGTTTTTTGGGCTTTTATGGATCTGGAAAAGGCTTATGATAGGGTAGACAGAAAGGCACTGTGGGAGGTTATGCAGATTTATGGGATAGGAGGAAAGCTTTTGGGAGCTGTCAAGAGTTTTTATGAGAGTAGTAGAGCTTGTGTCAGGATTAGAAATGGAGAGAGTGAGTGGTTTGAAGTAAAGGTGGGACTTCGTCAAGGATGGGTTATGTCGCCCTGGCTGTTCAACTTATACATGGATGGGGTGGTGCGAGAGGTGAATGCTAGGGTAGTGGGTCAGGGATTGGAGATGGTTAAAGAAAATGGAGAAAAGTGGGAGGTGAACCAGCTGTTGTTTGCGGACGACACTGCGCTTGTGGCAGGGTCAGAGGAGGGATTGAGGAAGCTGGTGGCAGAGTTTGGGAGAGTATGTGATAGAAGAAAGCTAAAGATAAATGTGGGTAAAAGTAAGGTGATGAGATGTACAACGGGTGAAAGTGGCAGTAGACTGGAAGTGAACATTAAGGGAGAGCGACTGGAGGAAGTGGATAGTTTTAGATACTTGGGTGCAAGTGTAGCAGGAAAAGGTGGAGTGAAGGTGGAGGTAGAATGTAGATTGAGAGAAGCGAGTAAATGACTTGGTGGATTAAAGAGTGTAATGAGGAATAGACATTTGGGAATGGATGCGAAGAGGAGACTGTATGAAGGAGTGATTGTGCCAACAGCACTGTATGGGGCAGAAACGTGGAACATAAGAGAAGAAGAGAGGAGGAGTTTGAATGTGTTTGAGATGAGGTGTCTGAGAAGTATGGTGGGGGTTACTAGGCTAGATAGAGTGAGAAATGAGGAGGTGAGGAGGAGAACAGGGGTGAAAAAGGATTTGGGAGATAGGGTTCATGAAAGAATATTAGGATGGTTTGGACACATGGAAAGAATGAGTGAAGAAAGACTAGTAAAAGAGGTATGGAAGGCAGATGTGGAGGGAGTGAACATGAGGGGACGTCCTAGGATGAGGTGGATGGATGGGGTGAAGGGGGCTTTGGGGAAGAGGGGAATGTCTGTTGAGGAAGGAAGGGAGAGGACGGAAGACAGAGGTGAGTGGAGAATGGTTGTATATGGATGATGTTGTGATTGCATGAGGAGGAATGGGCGGGGGGGTGGGGGGTGGTGTAGTATGTGTGAGTAAATTTTGACGCATTCCGAAGGGATTTCTCCCCGTCCTCTCCTTATATGCAAGGGGGGACGGAGAGGGGGGGTCGCCGATTAAATGAAGCGGCCTTGCTGTGGATGTGCTGTGTCTTGCGACACTGCTTCTGACCCAGGGCGGTGGGCAGGGTGCAGGGATGACCCGTCATCCAGGAGGTGCTCAGATGAGAGGGAGGGTGGGAGGGGTGTGGAGTGTATTTAGGGATGAAATGGGTGGGAGTGTTTTTATGCCTTTCCCTTTTTGGCTACCTCCCTTGGAAGGGGGGAAAAGCCTTGGTATATGTATGTATGTATGTATAATAAGAAATTAAAAGAACTGCTTCATAAGAATAGAGACCTCTTACAGAAATTCATTTCAATTAGTCCCCCTTTGCCACATATGTATGGTCTCATTAAGACTCATAAATGTAACAACCCCGCTAGACCTATTGTTTCGTCAATTGGTTCCGCTTCTTACAAGCTTTCCAAATGGCTAGTTACTATCCTTAGCCCTTTAGTAGGTACAATCTCTTCTTCTCATGTTACAAACACTTCTGATTTAATAGACAAACTCCATAATATTAAACCTAATTATAAGTTTACATTGGTTAGTTTTGATATAGTCAGTTTATTCACAAAAGTTCCCATAAATTATTTATTATTTTACCTTCAAGATGAACTTAATAAACATGTTCTTCCATTGCCATCATCTACATTGATTGAACTAATTAAGTTATGTGTCAAAGATTGTAAGTTTCAATTCAATGGTAATTTCTATTCCCAAAAATTCGGCATGAGTATGGGAAACCCTTTATCCCCAGTTTTAAGTAATTTATACATGGAATTTTTTTTAAACTAAAATATTACGCACAATCTTCCCCCCTAACATCCCTTGGCTTAGGTATATTGATGACATTTTATGTCTTTGGCCAGAAGAAAAAAATGTCCATAATTTTTTAACTAAGTTGAATACCCTTGTTGATTCTATTAAATTTACTTTAGAAATTGAGAAAAATTGTACCTTACCTTTCTTAGATTGCACTATCCTACGTCATGACAATAGCCTTAAATTTAAAGTATATCGTAAACCAACCAATGTAAGTTCATATATTCATTATTCTTCTTCTCATCCAAATAATATTAAACGTACAGTATTTGCCTCAATGTATTTAAGAGCTTTTCGTATTTGTAGTCCTGAATTTATTGATGAAGAAATCAGAATTTTTTTTAACATTGGGCTAGAATTAAAATACCCTAAGCAATTCCTTGATATTGCTTACAATTTTGCAAGGAAATAATTTTTAACTCCTCAGCCTAAATCACCTTTCAATTATCATAATGTTTTAATTTTACCATTTCAAGAAAATTTGTTAAGTATCACAGAATTATTAAAAAGATTTAACGTAAAGGTAGTTTTTAAACATGATAGTACAGTAAAACATAAACTCATCAACAATAGTATTGAAATTAAAAAAGGATGCATTTATAAAATTCCTTGCAAAATGTGTAATCAATTTTACATAGGTCAAACTGCCAAACCCTTAAACATTAGAATTGAACAACACAAGAAAAATGTTAGGGATGGCAATCATTCTAGTGGTATATTCAAGCATATTGAATTAAATAATCATCCAGTTGATTGGGGTAATGCCCAGGCAATCTATTTGACCAACAACATAATAGCAAGAAATTTAATAGAGTGCAGTTTGATTCATACCACCAGTAATCAAAATACCAACCTACATAAAGGCTTGTACAAACTTGATAATTTCATTTGTCAAGAAATTAGTAAGATAATATCAGGTAAAATGTAACCCAACGAATTGACCTAATGTCGCCCTATATCATTAGTAGAAACAGTGACCCTTGGCGACTGTGACCTGATGTCGCCCCACCATCGTAAGATAATTGACAATGACCTTCCGCTCTCCAGGGGGTAATTGGTCGCTACGCTTATTCAAACTGTCCTTGTTCCTTTGTATCATGTATATATTGTCTATGTATTCCTATCACTATGTACTTGTTGCACTGAAAATGTAATATACGAAAGCGCTCTGCTTCGTTAGTTTCTTTTTCCAAGTGGTCTACTTTGCATAAGTGAACACACGTACCCGTGTTCTTATTAGCATATGTATATATATATATATATATATATATATATATATATATATATATATATATATAAATAAATATATTGACGTTGTGAGACCTTTAACGTGAGTCGGAACTTTTGCCCGTGACTGTACTTGCACAAATATCTCAGCGATTGTACCACCAGAAACCGTTCATTAAAGTAAACATCGTAATCTCCTTGGGGTCCAGCGAACTGGATTAATCAGGGGGAGGCAGCAGGATTAACGAACATGGTTAACGGTCGACATAGTGGTTTGCATTAGGTACGTTTTGCTCGGCGCGATTATCGCTCAACTATGATCGTTCGTGGCTCAACGATTATCGTTCGTGACTCAATGATAATCGTTCTAGGCTCAACGATGATCGTTCGTGGCTCAACGATGATCGTCCGTGACTCAACGATTATCGTTCTAGGCTCAGCGATGATCGTTCGTGGCTCAACGATGATCGTCCGTGGTTCAACGATGATCGTCCGTGGCTCAACTATGATCGTTCTAGGCTCAACGATGATCGTTCGTGGCTCAACGATGATCGTCCGTGGCTCAACAATGATCGTCAAACGATTGTCTAAAGCACCGATTCTTTGTTTTTGAAAGATGGGGCTATTTTACTTCGAGCTGTAAAGTACGAAGTTGGCAATTTCAATAGACCTATAACCAACGCGCTTACCCAAATATGATGCCAGGTAGTAGGATGCGCGTCACCCGCCACTGGCTGTAGTATTAGGCTAAAAACCGCACACAGCAAAAACATGCTTTTAATCCAGAACAATATCACGTATTATCACCTGTCGTCAGGTGATTTTATTCAGATAAGAGAACCCCACCCCCAACACAATCACGTACGTCAACAGCAAAACATAAACTCTATGCTGATTTGTAGGAAAACCCCGTTCCGGCTGTGGAATTTCTCAGGGAGACGTGACTGCTCGGCCGGTCTAGCGAATGGCGACGACTACAACGACGACGACGACGACGACGACGACGACGACGAGTACGACGACGACGACGACGACGACGAGAACAAGGACAACAACAACTGTAAAGGATTACATTATCGTCACTTTTTTCTTAATTACAAATTACACGTGTCTTCGTATCTGTACTAATTCCTACGCTACAGAGTTTCTTTTTTTCCCTCAGGTGAAAATAAAAAAAATCATCTCGCGACCGAAAGAGCAACCGACCATTTAACCTTTTCCCTTTGGCAAAGGTACGGGAAGGGAAATTCTGCTTTATTACATAAAATCGCCTGACGGCTTCCAGAACAAACGACCACTGTCGAAAAATGGAAGGCAAATGGTCGAAAATAATCTATTGCATGTCGGGATGCTGCATATGTTCCGCAAAATATTCCAGTGTTTTATACATATGTATAGAGGGGGTGGGGGTAGTGGGAGGCAAGTGTGAATGCAGGAGTTTTAGGGGGATCAGTTTGTTTAGTGTGAAGGGCGAGGTATATGGACCTGTGTTGATTGAAAGGATTACAAGGGAATACAACTAGAGAGTGACTGAGTAGTGTGGTTATAAGGGGCGAGTGCGTAGAAAAATAAATAAATGAATAAACAGATAGATAGATAAAAGAATAAATGTATGAATAATGAATAGATAGAAATAGAAAATGATAACAAATTAATAGAAATAAAAATAACATAAATACATAGATAAATAGATAAATGAAAGAATGAATTAAAAAATAAGTAAATGAATAAACATATATTAATAAATTCATGAGTAATGAATAGAAACAGAAATAGAAAATGACAACAGACGCATAAAACAAATGAAAAATAACATAACAGATAAAGAAAGAGAAATGAAAAATAAACTGATAAATGAATGAACAAATAAAGAAACGAGTAAATAGATAGATAAATAGCTAAATAAATGGTATACATATATATGTACATACACATACACACACAAGAATAATACTCAAATATACTGCACACCAACAAATTATTTAGTAAGCAAATGATGGCTAATATTGTCATTATATTAATGATGCATATGGAGATCAAATTATATACAATGAGAATATGAGGAAAACTGATACAGGTATAAATAACAACAAAAATGTCATATGAATGAAAACAAAAATGGCAACAATTGATGGAGTTTTCAGCAAGGAGGAGGTACAAAGTACTGCCTTCTTGAGTCCAAAGTTAGGGACAGACTTGACTATCGACCGCTCGGTGAATAATGGAGGAGGCAATTTGGCCCAAACCAGTGCAAAGCCTAATCATCACAGACTACATCTTGCCTGAAGAAAGGCTGAATCATCTTTCCAATAACTTCTCATATACAAGAACAGTTTTTCTTGATTTTTCTTCAGGAAATGGAATGGTAATTCATCCATTGTGTGTGAATTTAGTCATGAATAAACTCTGATGCCAATTCAGTAAGGTACTACATGCACTACATACATACATACTCATACATACATACGTACATACATACATACCTATACATGCATACATATACATACATATACATACATGCATACATATACATACGTACATGCATACATACATGTATACATATATACATACATGCATGCATACATACATGCAGGCATACATGTACGAGTCTAGGTATGTTAGAAAATTAGAGAATAGGAGACAGGACCCGACGAGCGTTGCTCCTTTCCCCTATACTACAATTAGGGAAATACATACATACATACATGCATGCATACATACATACATACATATATATACAGGGTGTTCTAAGAAATGTACTCACCCTTTGAAAAAAATCGTAACGTTTTCGAATCCCTTTGGTCAGCATTATTATCAACTTCGTCTGAAAAAAAAGTGGCCATCGGTTTTGAACACAAAGCAATGAGTTTCTCCTCATCAACATTCCATTATATTTTTTTTATTTTTTTATTTTATTTTTTTTTTTTTGACAGGGTGGAATGTGGTAGACAAATGAGTGGGATCCACATGAATGTTGAAAATGCGTGAACTGGGGGGGGGGGAGAGTGAAATGAAAAAAGACTAGAACCACTGGTCTAGTGCAACAACAGCTGAAATCTCACCAAAGATGATCATCAAGGGTCAAGTAGAAACACAAGAAAGACTTCAGTAGAATGTCCTTTGTGTGAACCCATACTGGCAACCAGGGAATTTGTATTGTTATTTTCTATCTATAGATACTTCTATTTTTTATCTTACCTTTTACTCATTATTTCATTCTCTATCTTATTTTCTAAATTTTTATTTAATTTCTACTTATTTTGTTTTATTCTCTATTAATTAATTTACGTGTTTATCTGTTTATTTATTCATCTAATTTAATTATCAATTTTTATTTATTAATCTATTTAGCTACTTATATATTTTTCTAACAGCCAATGAAAAGCAAAGTTGGAACAAGCACCAAGTTTCTCGATAAATCGTGTCTTATTTCAAGATATACTATTGATTGATATGCTATCTCTTTGTTAACAGGCCTTTGTCAAAACCAATGCCAATGTTTATTAGGGTATTGTATTACACGGGTAAGAATTTCATAACACATTGTTGATGTATCACTTATGAACAGAAGTGATACCGAAATATAATAATAATTTTCGTGCAATCTAGCTAATGATATTGACTGAATGTAGATTACGATCTTACCACAAACTTCTGTCCATCTTTATATCAATGGCTTTTTCCACCTTATTAGGGAGGTAGCCAAATCAAAGGCACGCACCCACTCCCACCCATGCATATATACATATACCAAAGGCTTTTTCCCCCTTACACGGGTGGTAGCCAAAAAGAAAAAGGCATAGAAATCACTCCAACTCATTTCATTTCCCATAAATTCCACTCCCCTCCACCCTCCTCCCTCCCTCCTATCTTAGCACCTCCTGGATGACGGGTGGGAGCTCCCACCCATACCACTCATGAATAAACTCGGCCAATTCGGACTACCAATTTGGCCAATTTGAACTACCAACTCGGTCAAGATTCGTTCACTCAGCGAGCGTGGTATTTCATACCTGATTTCACTTGATTGACTAAAAGATTGAATAGGTTTCATTTATATTACATCAATTATGGTTTTTATGTCATCGATAACTGTTTAGAGCCCAATGATAATTCTGTCCAGGGCAATTGTCCTGCTCCCCAAGCAACAAGACTTTTTTGTCAGGAAATACGAGGAAATACCACAATTAAGTTAGTTCACTTTACACCCACTGTACATACATTAAAAATAAATAAATAGATAAACAAATAATTAAATCTTTATGCTGTATCCTTTTTTTCAAATTCCTCATAAATCTTGCTTAACATATCTGCAAGAGAATAGGACAGTTTAAATCAGTTACAGTGTATCATTTTTTTTATATCAAACTTTTCGCAAGACACTTCAGAATTCACATATTCAATTGTGACCCAAATAACCCAAATACGACAAGATGATTATACCCGACCAGCTGAGTTGGTTGGACGATTGGCCGAGTTGGCACTGGCCGAGTTGAACTGTAATCTTCCACTCCTACCTATTCCACTCCCATCCACCACCCCTTGTTTCCCTCTCATCTTAGCTCCTCTTGGATGTGGGGTCATCCCTGTCTCCTGCCCACTACCTTAGTCAGAAACAATAAAGCAAGACTTGATTAACTTAATTACATATAGTGGAGAGTGGTTGTAATATGTATGATGCTGTGAGGCATGGAAGAGTGGGTGGGAGAGTGGCTGTGTGTGAATGATACGAGTATTTTGAAGCAGCTCGAAGGGACTTCTCCCCGTCTTCTCTTTTTCTGCATTGAGGGGACGGGGAGGGGGAGTCACCGATTAGATGACGCGGCCTTGTTGTGGATGTGCTGTGTCTTGCTGCATTGCTTCTGACCCAGGGCAATGGATGAGATACAGGGATGACCCGTTATCCAGGAGTAGCCAAGAAAAGAGGGAGGGGGGGAAGGGAGGAGGAAGGGAGGGAGGGAGGAGGAAGGGAGGGAGGGAGGGAGGGAGGGAGGGGGGGAAGGGAGGAGGAAGGGAGGGAGGGAGGAGGAAGGGAGGGAGGGAGGGAGGGAGGGAGTGGTGAATTGTAGTGGAGTGTGCGGGGGTGAAGTGAGTGGGAGTGGATTTATGTCTTTTGACTTTGACTTCTTCCTTTGTAAGGGAGGAAAAAACCCTTGGTATATGTATGTACATACAAACTTTTGACTTAATCAGTTTAGAACCACTAACCCTTTTCAATTTTTGAACAAGATATTTTTCTTCATCTAATATCTCCATCAGCGTAGAAAGTATTTTTTGGTTTCTTATTTTAATACTGATCACGTAATCTATTTATTGGTTAAATAGGATTCAATCTGTCTGGAATAGGCAAAATCTTTACACTTTATCTACAATAACTATTCTTTCGCATCTGTGATAATCTATGGTGCTTTTCCGTTTCATATTCTGTATCAAAAATGTACATATTGAGAATAAAGAATTTCGTTCATTTAGATATCAGTGAACAGGGTATTGTAGATTAAAAATAAAAATAATAGATCTCGGCTACAAATGGTGTTCAGCAAGATGTCTATATACCGAGAGATTTTCCCCTTTATAAGGGGGGTAGCTAAGTCAGAGGCACGTACCTAATTCCACCCATTCCACTCCCCTCCACCCCCCTTCTATCTCAGCTCCTCTTGGATGACGGGGCATTCCTGCATCCGCCAACTGCGCTGGGTCAAACGCCATGCAGCAAGAACGTGGAAATGAAGAACAGAAACATGGGTCATATGGAAGAAATTATCCGGAAAGGTCAATTACTTTATTACCTTGGGTCTCTTGTCCAGAGAGAAAAATATATCATACCAATGTCCGTATTGTATAAAGATTGGACATTATAGACTACGTATTCTGCAACTTCTCTATGATGAGCCACATGTACAGAATATGAACACGAGAACATATGAACACAAGAATGAAGGAGGATACAAGAGGCCATAAGGCCTACATCACGCAGTTCCTAGTCCTTTACCACCTGTTTTCCATATCCATAAATTATCTTCTCTTAGATCAACCAATTGTTTCAGCTTTCATTACATGGTTTCTAAGTTTATTCCATTCGTTAACCACTTTATTAGTAAACCAGTTCTTGTCCATTTCCTTTTCAAACCTAAATTTGTTCAATCTAAATCCATTACTACATGTCCTGCCCTGCTGTCTTAATATGATGACCTTACCTGTATCACACTTGTTGAAGCCCTTCGTATTTAGAGTAAAGTTCAATTCTATTGCGATTCTGATGACAGGAGAGCTAGTGTGACTTTTGTCCTTTGGGATTATTTTAGCGTTTGGGATTATGTTTGGGATTTTTTTTTTAGTATGGAGTTGTCTGATCTCCCTTGTGATCTATATGTACAAAAGCTTTATACGTATGCGTCATGGAACATAGATAATAATACGTCATTGTATACTTGTGAGTAAAGTGATGCAAAATTGAATTAATATAATTCTTATTTTTTGTTTCACACTTCAGGTTCTAGTTGCATGATATGATGAAGTTTCAAGAGCTCTTGAGTACAATTATACTTCACTAAGTCTCATTTTTTTGTTCCTTGGTTTCTGTGTAAAAATTGACCTTAATTAGATCCAACGTAGGCTAATTTTAAGATAGGAGTAAATAATATAATATGCAATGACGCTGGGAAAGACAGAAGGAAACTGTTTTTTTGTTCTCATATGCATACTGGAGAATCGTGTTAAAGATTCAGGAAGATAAATTCACTAACGGATGTCACAACTATCTATTCAATGTTTACACTGTCTTTCATTCACGAATAAGTGGAACTGTGATTTAGTTTCTCCACAACGGAAATGTCTAATTATCACATTTACGTAAACTATTTTTCTAGTCTTAGGGTCGTATTTATTATCTTTTCTTTGAGAACTTGAGAGAAAAGCCATTATTTAGAAAAAATAAAATTAACTTAGACATTGACTAAAACAAGGAAAACATCCCAATTACACTCAGCTGTAGAATTCACCCCCTCCCCACGCTGATCAACTGTAGACTCTCCACCCTAAAATAGGTTAGGCTAGGTTAGGCTAGGTTAGATTATGTTAGATTAGGTTAGGTCAGGTTAGGTCAGATTAGGTTAGGTCAGGTTAGGTTGGATTAGGTTAGGTATCACAATCCATAATCAACTGTAGAATGTTAGGTTAGGTCAGATCAGGTCAGATTAGGTTAGGATAGGTTAGGTCAGATCAGGTTAGATTAGGTTAGGTTAGGTTAGGTCAGATCAGGTTAGATTAGGTTAGGTTAGGTTAGATCATGCTAGATTAGGTATCACGAGCCATAATCAACTGTAAAATGTTAGGTTATATTAGGTTAGGTTAGGTTAAGTTAGGTCAGGTCAGGACAAATTATGTCACGTTATGTATCACGACCCATTGTAATCAAGTGCACTGTACAATATTCTCCCCAAGCGATAATGTGGGAGAAATTATACAACTGATCCCACATTTTTTCGTCCCTGTTTCGTAGATTACTAAAAAGCCTTTGACCAAGTAGAACGAATAGTATACGATCGTAATGAAACATGATACGCAGTCTTTAGGCAAACATGTTTTTCGACTTCTAAAGAACGTCTTCAAGTCTAGTAGCACACGGCTTTGACTACATGAAGGTAGAGATATAATCAAAATTGAGGGGGGGAAGGAGAGGACAGGGCGCTATAATTTCACCTCAAATTACGACCTGATCTGAAAGGATTTCCAGAAAATTAACTTGGGGAAGGAAAGGTCTGAATATTAATGGAGAATACTTCAATAGCTTTGCAGAGGACGTTACTCTCATTTGAGAAAAGAACAGAAGAATTGCAAGCAACGAACTAACGATCTCAAGAAGGAGAATTTCCAAATGGAGCTACAGACGAAGGAGAATAATACAATGAAACATTTTCTCTAAAGTCTAGATCAAAGCTATTGGTGTTTAGGGTTTTTAGAATACAGAATTCTTATTTAAATTCAATAAAAAAAAAGACGAGAAATAATAAAAAAGGGGTCAAAAAGGTATTTTAATTGGTTGGTAAATAGTTGCTACATATATCATAAGATGCTCCCAATGTATCTCTGTAAGACTCCAACTTTCAACATTTCCTTGATAAGGTTAAAACCTTTTTACGTCACAATAGATCCTCTCATATTTTTTCTTTTTTCTTTGTACCCTACCACTTTTTTGTCCATTCTCAAATTCTATCTAAAAAAAGAAAAGAAAATAAGAAGCTCAAATATACACGTGGAAATAAGATATTGGTATGTTTTGTCATTTTTTCATAATTTTAGTTCTTATTTTTTTTCCGAAATAGATATCCCTCTACCCACAACCATGCGTGTCCCGTTTATTTTCAAATTTCATCACCATTTTTCATATTCATTCATACAGGGTGTACAATGATTTCATGTTAATAATTACTTGACTATTACGACCAGAATCATCAGGGATAACCGGTCATCCAGGAGGACCCAAGATATGAGGGAGGGAGGGGAGTGAATGGGAGTGGGGTATGTGGGGATTGAATGTGTGGGAGTAGATTTTATGCCTATTTCTTTGGTTACCTCCCTTGTAAGGGGGAAAGAGATTTTAGTGTATGTATGTATGTACGACCAGATTCAGGATCGAACTCGAGTTCAAAGGATTGGAACTCATTTAGATTTGAGAATGAAAAAGGGAAAAACTGGTTTATTAACAGAGTTATTAAGCAATAGAATAGACTTAGTAACTATGTAGTGAACGCTGATATAAATGTTTGATTTAAGATAAAGATTAGATAACTTTATGAACAGGAATGACGGGTGATAAGGTACATAGAACTACATAGTGTAAGCCTTATGGTCTCTTGGAGTCTTTTCTATTCTTATCTTCTTATACTGTGCACAAGGAAGTCAATACTGACCACAACTTCGATCTGAGCCTTTTCTTTCTCACAACCCCGAACCCGAGGAACAAACTCGGGCTACAGAATTACCAATCGTGTAGGAATATTTGTATAAGAATTTTTTGTATACAGTCACAGTATGTATTTGGTGACAATAATGAAACAGGGGACACTCACATCCTGAACAAAATCATGAGGTTTTGTTTTAGTTATTGTCTACATATATACACACACATACAAACATAAACACATAAATACATGCATACATACATATACACACATATATATACATATATGCATACAGTACATACATATACATACAGTACATACATACACATACATACATACATACATAC
>NC_134782.1:37699667-37717167 GCF_046742065.1 Oratosquilla oratoria
ACATTAAGAACAATGTAGATTTAGTTGATAAGCTTAACAACCTAAATTTGAATTACCATTTTAAATTAATAAGTTATGATGTTACTTCGGTATTTACTCGTGTACCTGTTTTTTATTTATTGTTGTACCTTGAAGAAGAATTGAAGAAACATGAGTTGCCACTACCTACCACCACTATCATTGAATTAATTAAATTATGCATTGTTGACTCATATTTTGTATTTGACGGTAATTATTTCCAGCAAAAGTTTGGTATGGCTATGGGTAACCCACTTTCTCCAGTTCTTAGCAATCTTTACATGGAATTTTTTGAAACTATATTATTACCTAAGATTCTCCCCCTCCCTGACCTCATACTCTTTGTATAAATTCTTATGTACTTTTTCTTTTCTATGTACCCTGAGGATGTCTGAATAGACGAAAGCGCTTGGTCATCAGTTTTTCGTTTTCCTTTGTGGTTTTTCCGCATATTTAGAATCAAGAGTTTATGTGATTTCTTATGCACATATACATATATATAATTATATATATATAAATATATTATTATATATATATATAAATATATATACATATACATACATATACATATATATATATGTGTATATATATATATATATAGATAGATAGATAGATTACATATACATATATGTATATATACATATATGTATATATATATATATATATATACAATATATATATATATATATTATATATTACATATATACATATATGATATATATATATATATATTACACACATATATATATATATATATATATATATATATATATATATATATATATATATATATATAATATATAATTTTCTTTTAGTCCGTGGGCCTTTCATATCTGTGATATTTTCCTCTCGCCCGAGGTATTATGTCCATAAAAGCTGGCAACTATGTTTTCTTCTCTATATTTTCCTTTGGCATCATAATAATCTTTCCCTTTGACTCCTTTTCTTGCTTCTCTTTCCTTTTATTTTGGTGAACCTTTCTCCCTGCGTTCCCCATTAGTCCTTATGAACAGTCGCTCTCTCTCTCGTTTTGTTTTCATACACTTTTTTTTATTTATTAATTTATTTTTTATCGTGACTTGTTTCATTTCACCTTTGGGTCCTCAGCATATTTTGTTCCCATTTTACTTTAGTGTAATATATCTTACATTAATATTCGCCTTGTATTATGCTTTTACTGGATTGCATTTACAGGTTGCCGGCCAAACCGAACAAAAAGCATAAGGTAGTATATGCAGTATAGGAAAAAATAATAAATACACAAATAAAATAAAATAAGATAAAACGAAATAATTTGGTGGAATGGACTGGTATGTTCTTAACGATACTTGTAGTGAAGCTTTCGTTTTTTAAACAGTGTGTAAACAAACTAAAACAATGTATCTAAATTGTCGTGTAAAGAATTAGTTTTACCTAGTAGTAACAAATTACCATAATTAAGCCTTTTACTGGTAAACTAGAGCCTAGATAAAAAAAAAACTGTATTACGTTGTAGACATAATTTTTTACAAAGCTTGTGGGATCTATGAGGAGGTGTTGAGTGAACGTGATGCAAGGATTGTGTAGGAGCACACTGTAAAAATAATAAATACGTCATGTATATCCTTACTTTTTTGGATTGTCCAAAGACAACATTGCAGAACAAATATAGACACAGGTAAATACCAATAATGCACCAATATGAAAACTTTTACAGGAAGATATTTCGGCTCCAAATGATAGCTCATAACTGTACCTTCTATCCATTTGGGGAGTAGAGGCTACTCTCAAAAGACGATGAGAAACTCCCAATATCGCTTTAAGGAATCGTCTGTTCTGCTACAGGTCGACTGTCATCGTGACGTCAGCACCAAGAGATGGTGCTATCTGTTGTGTTTTAGAATGCAAAATCAGCAAGTCCTCCCAAAACTACTTTTGAGATAGGATATTTGTTTTCGATATGTTTCTCGTGAAAATATACATTACGAAAGAAAAAAAATGCAAAGTTGTACTTGGCCATGGTGTTTACCTTTCACACCGAATCATCATCATTAGCAAATCTCTATTCTTTCCTATTATTTAGCTTTACCAGTCATAATCTTAGTTGTCAGTCATATTACCCCCCCAGTGTTATTTCCCTTGACCTCATTCCTTATCATTAACTCTCCCCATTTGGTGTAATTATCTCATACTTCGTCGTTCACAACTCTGATCCGTAGAGGTTCACGCAAGTCGTTGCAGTCATTACCCATATGGAGGAGATTTGCATCCGTTCTGGATGCGTCTTAGTCTGGAGACTTTTTTTTTTCTTAAAGTTATGCCTGAGTACACAAACGCAGGTTTCCAGACGAGTCCCATGGCTCAGTGGTAGCGCGCGCGTCTGGTAGGCGTGTGGGGATTTCGGGCGTATGTTCGAATCCCGACCACGGAATAGAGATTATGAAGGGCATCCACTCTAAGTATTGACCCCCAAACCGCTGCTTATCTCCGACCTGAGGTGACCTTAGCTTCTTCCTGGTAGAGTCACTGCAATAGTTGCAGACAGTGGACACAGTCTCCATCGTTCGTGTATTATGAACTGTTCTGGACCTCTTGTATGGTTGAAGTTCGTGCGGAAAAAAAGGAGAGAGAAAGAGAGAGAGAGAGATAGAGAGATGGAGTCATGGGGATACACAGAAAGGACTAGAAATATAAAAAAGTAAATACATAAATAATAATGTCAGACGTGTATGACAAAATACAGAATGGGGGATATCAAGTTGAACGTGTGGTATCGGGAAAGAAAAACGTTGTATATTGTTCAGTTCGTTTCAGAGTAACCATTTTCTAGGACAGCCTTGCACCACTGGTGTTGCACACAGTCCAACTCGGATTCCTACTCCCCTCACTCCTATGGCTAAAATCCCTCACTCCCTGCCAACTCCGCCCCCAGCTGTGATCGTTACTTTCGGGGCATTATTTATCATTCTCCCACATGTCCTTCCTCCCCCTTCCCATCCCGGGCCATTCTTCACGCAACCCTAACAGTGTTGTGATGTTCTTTACTAATTCCTGCACTCCAGGAGGCAAACCCCATCCCACCCCGTGTGACAATTTTCCTTTTCTTTAGATTATCGTCAGGCTATTCCATTCATCCCCTAGGTAACCCCTCTGTATCAAAGGGGGTTATGGTTTGCCTCAACTAAACCCCTTTGTTACAAAAAAAAAAAAAAAAAAATCTTGTGACCGACAGGTTGTTTTGTTGATCCCTGTGGCACTCCCCCCTTGACGACGGGGTGGATGCCAGTTCGCACACGCCAAGTTCGTGTTTTCATTTAATCACTGCGTCACGGTCCTGCTAACTCGGTGAAGATATTGCCGTCGCTTCCCTGCCAGGTCTCCATTCCTTCCCGCTTCTTGGGCTCTCCTCCTGCCTTTTTCTTTCTCTTAAAATGAACTTAAATCTCATCCTATCTTTCAATGGTCAGAGTCCCTTACCAGACCTCCATCCCTTCTCGCTTCTTTGGTTCTCACTCCTGCATTTGTTCTTAAAACTAACCTCAAATCTCATCCAACCAATTAGTCATTAGAGTCCCCTGCTCCCATTTCTTTGGTTCTCCTCCTGCGTTTTTTGTTTTGTTTTGTTTTTTCTTAGAATTAACTTCAAATATCATCAAACCATTTTATGATCAGTCTGCTGCTAAAAAAAATATCCCCTAACCTCAGTCATAAGTAGAACTAATGCACCTACCTTTGCCACATCACTCTTATAAATTTTGCTATCTTGTCTCTTCTGTCTTGTGTCTGGTGTCCTTCCACACTTGCCCTCTCGAGGTGTCGAGTTACACACTTGATTCAACCTTTAGAAGGAAAAGGGAAAGAACAGAGTGGTTGATTAACGGAATAGACTAAATCGCCTTGTAGTGAACGCTAAAACAATAGGTTGTTTAAGGCTAGGTCCTCCAGCTTATTCATTTTGTCTATATTCACAGTTTTCATGTCAATGTTTATTTTCCACACAAACTTCAATGTCACTCCCAACCTCACCCCAGAGAGCCACAACAACTATTCTATGCCTACTGAGCTCTGACGAGACAGACAGAGAGAGAGAGAGAGAGAGAAAGAGAAAGAGAGAGAAAAAAAAAGAGAGAGAGAGAGAGAGAGAATAAATTCGTCCTGAAAGAGGGAAAGAAAACCTCAAGCGCTCACACGGAAAGCCCGTCGGGGGCTCATCCCAGCCTTGGCTCAATTTCCTTGTGCCTCGTTTGTACCACCCCGGCCGCCCGTGTAACGGGCTTTATGGATTTGACGGCGACAGGCTCTCCTACCAGAATCGCATTGTTTGGATACATAAATATGAGGACTCACCCTACAACGTCCCTAACTTCCATGAAGCCTAAGGAGTGGAGCCTAGGCATTGGGGTATACTCCTTTAAACCAACAGTTCCAGGAGTCATAAGAGAACAAACGCCCCCACTACTTATACATGGGAGGGAGACAGCCACATGCTGTGCACTGTTGGCCAAGGCGGTAGCTGCTTGGCTCAGGGCATCCTTTGAGTTAGCCATCTAAGGCGATTTGTTTATTCGAGCTAGGAGGGCCCATCCGTCTTGGCATGAACCAAGAAACGAAAAGCGTTTTGTTAGTTCTAGCGGGGATTGGGGGGGGGGGGCGTGGTCCGTCAGAGCAAGTACACCACTAGGGTGTCATTCAGCCTCCAGGATTCTTATTCCCCAGGTCCTGCAGGTACGCTACGTACAACAAGCACACGAGTTAGTGACCCGCAATGGGGTTGGATGGCCACAGACAAGGGTGTCTGTCCACCTTTTTCGTCCATCTGGATGCCCAACACACCATTCACCCAGTGAGGGACCCGGTTTGGTC
Organism: Oratosquilla oratoria; assembly: GCF_046742065.1. NCBI lineage: Eukaryota > Metazoa > Arthropoda > Malacostraca > Stomatopoda > Squillidae > Oratosquilla > Oratosquilla oratoria. The sequence continues at coordinate 37,704,528 of NC_134782.1, forward strand.
ATAAGGACATGAGAATGGAGGAGACTGCAGGAGATCATAAGGCCTACACTAGGCAGTTCCTTGTCCCTTGCCATTTTCATCCCCATCCATAAATCAACCTAATTTTCTCAAACAATCAATTATTCCCGTGTTCACAATATTGTTACTGTGTCTAGTCGTCGAAAACCCGTCTATGCAACAAGTAGCACTGAGTTACATGGTACTAGTAGACGGACAAATGTGATTTACTTGAGTTTAGAATGGCGTAAGGAAAAAGTTATGCACAATGAAAAAAGTGTACAAGTCTATGGAAGAGTGCGTTGGATGGAGAGGCGGATAAATTAGGTTTTGTGCTGAGTAAGAGGTGGAGAAATTACGTCTTCGAGGCGATGAAAGAAAATAGGGACTTTCTGCCCCAATCAGGTAATATAGGGAGGCCTGAAGTCAGACGATCTATGGGAATCCCTTTAGAATAATTAGGTTCTGGTTGAGAAAGATTTCGATGGAACGACACTCCTCCTTCCCATAAAAGAAGAAAAATAATGTAATATGTCTGAGGATCTCTCATTGGCCACTGGAAGCGATGAATGCAATTAGATTTAATTGGTTGAAGTCCAGCCAATCAGCATCTTCGGTTTATCAGCTTTGTAGACAGGGAGCTCGAGACCAGAATACACGACCCTTAAAAAAAAAAAAAAAAAAAAAAATCCAACGATTAATATACATGCGGTGGTCCTGGAAGATGGACATAGGAGACAATCATCTCCCCATTGACCAGCTTCAAAACTCATATATCACTTTTAACTCCATCTGGAGACACAACCCTGAGAGGCTGACATTCGGTATCCGGACTGAGCCCAGAAGTATGTATACGAACTTTGATAGCTATTTGTCCTATCTTTTACACAAAGAATGTTAGCAACTGCAGATTGCTCTTCTCTTCGTCTTCTTACTAACAGATGCCCTCCCCCAAAAGAGAAATTGTGTGTATGTGTATATATATATATATATATATATATATACATTTATTTATATACATTTATTTATAAAACAAACTATTGTTCATGCCCTCTAAGGAGACCGTTCAAGGTGGCGCAGAGGCGTATATTCTCCCAAGTGCGACGATGCCAATGTAACCACCAATTCGATTTTTGTATCGTCACTATCATGTCACCCATTGACACCTAGATGTGGCACCATGGGGAAAAACCGTTGTTGCCACATGCCACAGAATTAATTCATATCGTTGGTATAATCCTAAGATGTGATACTCATCGTACTCTATAGTTTCCTTAACTATATGCAAGATAGAAAAAATAAAACAACACATATGGGAAATATGAAGGAGGCATGTATCAAGGTTGATTTGGCAGAATGGCTATTAGTAAATCACGACGTATACCACAAACTAAACGGACTACTTGTAGCGCACAGACTATAGTTAGTCTTCCCCAAGTGGCCGAAGATCCCAGTCAGATAACATCGAAGCAACATTTAATCTTATTTCTTCTTCTTCCTTTCTCAATCCACTACAAAGCTGCTTTCTTTTCTATCTCCATTTTTAGCTTCTTTTGTTCCCCATTCCTTCCACATTTTCTCTTTTTCCTGCCGCTGCCAACCGTTGCGCCCAACATTTTTTTCTTTTGGTTTTTGTTTTTCTTCTATTTCATCGCTCAAAGTAAAGATGCGAAGAAAATAATTTGTATTGAAAGTCACACGATATCAAGTGAATGTCCATTAACTCCGTAAGTAAAGTATTTTTTTTATTTGTCTATGTTTATCTTATTTCAATAACCAAAGTACTTCTTTCATATATTTTATTATTTATTTATTTGGTTATCTATTCTTTTTCCTATTTGTTGTTTTTGGTTATTTATTTATGTGCACACACACACACACACACACACACACACACACACACACACACACACACACACACACACACACACACACACATATATATATATATATATATATATATATATATATATTTATATACATATATATGTATTAGCTACCTCTAATGAAATGCTGATAATAGAAATGGTCGTCACAAATATTTCCATATTTGTAATAAAAATCTAAGATATATATATATATATATATATATATATATATATATATACATATATACATATATATACATATATACATATATATACATATTATATATATATATATATCTATATATATATATATACGCTCATGTATATGATGGTAATAATAGTAATTCAAAATGCAATGTTGATATACTTTATCAAGAGGATATGCATTTATAAACGCCCTTTTATTTACTCAAGAATACCGCACAATTTTAAAACAGACACTAAAACAAAGTACAATTTTGAATGGTTACCAGTTAGTCTTGAAATTATTTCCTTCAGTTGTTTATATTTCCTTTTTCGCTTCTTCTTCGCCTTATCATTATTCTCTTCGAGGTCTTGCCTCTCCTTATTCCCTAGTTTGTTCACATCTTCGTCTTGCTTTCTAATTCCTCCAACTTCTCTTTTTGTTTCATTTTATCTCTCCCTTCTTTCTTCCCTCCTGACCTCAGCTTTTCGTGGTCGTCGTATTTGTATTTCTCCTTCTATTGTCCAATTTTCCTATTTATATATTTCTCGTTTTTCTCCTTCCGTCACCTCCCTTCTTCTTTATCCTTTCTTGTCTTCATCTATTTTTTTGCAACAAAAACGTCTAAATGGTGACATGATTAACATATATTATTCTAGATATCCAATTTTCCTAGATTTATGTTCTTCTCGATTTCTCCTTTTATCTTTCTCCTCCTTTATTCTTCTCAATTTCTCCTTTTATCTTTCTCCTCCTTTATCTATTCTTATTTTCATTTCTCCTTTCTCTTTAGCATTAAAACGTCTAAAATATATATATATATTTAATAAAATTTATTCTGGATATGAACTTACATTTTTTTGACATCCTCTGAATCCTTGTCTGACCTAAAGTGAGTTTTAGGTGTTCTGTACACCTAGGTCTCTTAATCCGGCACTCACCAACCGCCATCTGTGCGGACGTTTGGACCCAGGACATCAACCCAAAGCGGGATTTGATGTTTTATGTCTTGGGCCAATTCCCGAAGTGGGTTTATGTTCTGGCCCCAAACGTCCGCACGTGTGGCGGTTGGTGAGTGCTGGATTAAGAGTCCTAGGTGTATTTGACTTATTTTGTTTATTTTTGTTGCCACCAGAGTGTTTTATGCAGTTGAAGGACTCCCCAACAGGGTTAAATGTATTCCCCAGGCTACTTCACTAATTTTTATTTATTCTGGCTCCCACCAAGCGATTTAATTCAACTTAAAAATATGAATGTTTTAATTTTGCGAAACTCTCCATATCGGGAAGCAAGGACGGTACCCCTTACAAACGTCTTTGTGACGTGGAATTTAATAAAGCATGCCCTTGGTCCAACTCTCTAGCGACAGATTCTAACTAGCGTCACCTCGACCTCCGCCACAAGAAGCGACGCTCTAATCCGCCCGGCCAGCGAGCATCTTGGTATAAGAGTACACCTTTATAGTCGATGGCTTAATCCTACTTCAATGGAGACCGAGATCTGAATTTAGCTCTCGTCTTTTACAAAGGATTACAAAGGCGGAGCATGCCGACAGGAGACCTTTTGGTCCATATCTAGGTCGGATGCAAAAAAATCCTAATAATAATAATAAATAAATAAAAACTATAATAATGTAAATATCCAATAAAATACATAAACGCATAGGCACAAACAACAAACAGGTAAATAGTAAATAATAATAAATTGACATAACTAATAATAAATGAGAATCAAACAGACAAATGATAACAAAACTTATTATGGATGAATCAATTTTATACTATTGAGGAAAACCCACGTAGACGTCAAATGATTAAAGTGACAAAAAATGCAAAGTACAGCGTTCTATTTGTCTTATTTCTTCCTTTCTCTTACCTTTGATATCAACTATCCGTTTACGGTACATATCTCTTTGTGCATCTTTCTTATTCCCTCCCTTTTTTTTTCTTTATCTTTTCCTCCTCCATTCGCTCCCTTTTGTTTCCATATCTTAAATCTTATTTCCTTATTTTCTCTCTGTCGTTGTACTATATTTCCTTGTTTTGCCTCCCTTCCCCCTCTCCTCTTGTCCTCTTTTACAAGCCTTTATTTAATTTCATTTCTCCTGTTCTTGGTCATTTATGTTATATATATTTTCTCATCTCTCTTTATCTCAACTTTGATCCTTCTCACCTTCTCTAACCTGTGTTTTATTGTTTTGTCAATTGTTTCTCTTTCTCCTGTTTAGTTATTCCATTTCGTATGTTCTCCCTTTTTATCATCGCGCGTTTCTTCCTTCTATTTCATATGCTGCTTCGTCCTTGACAATATAGATTTTTTTTCAATCCCCCCTCGCTACTTTGTCTTTCCTCTTTCTCTTCACTTTCTTTATGCCACTCCTTCTCTCTGTCTCCTCCTCTTCCGCCTCCTCCTTCTTCTTTTTCTGGTCCCTTCCTAATCTCTCTCCTCTTGTTTTCTTTTCTTCCTTTCCTTTTCCCTTTCCCTTTCCTCGCTTACGTCTTCTTCCTCACCTCTCCTCTTCCTCCTTTTCTCTTTCTTCCCACTTCACTCCCTCCTCCTCCCCGACACTCGCTCCCTCTTCTTCAACACCTCACTTCTCCAACTCATTTTGGTCTTCTCGTACTTCCTCCTCCTCACTCCTAAGATAGAAGTGGTGGTGAATGGAGAATTGCAATACATTCTCAACTTCCCATTTCTGTCTGTCTCCTCCTCCTCCTCCTTATCCCCCCTCCCTTCTATCTCCTCCCCACCAATCCGGAGCTGTCCTCCCCAACATTATATATCACATGCACATCATCATGAATATTTAATGCTTAATACTATCCATCATAGCTCACTGTCTTCGGTTTTCTCCAATCTTCATCATAATATATTGTCACAATGAGATGACAACACTGCTTTTAAGCTTGATTCATGCATTTGGTGTTTGATCATTTTATTACCGGAGAGACGAAACGGAATCTCATTTAAATTATTTATTCTTTATGAGACGCGCGAACTAGAGTTGGAATTTTGGGCGGGGATAGGAAACGAGGATATCTTGGCCACAATTTTACAGTAAATGCGCAGAGAAAAACACGGATGCACCCGAGAATATCAGGAATTCCTGTGTTAGGCGTATCATTGACCTCAACAGCGTTCATTTGTTTTGCAATTTGCGTTGACGTAAGTAGTCCATTAATGATGCATTTATTGAAGCCTCTCATTACGATCCTTGAGAAGAAGAGGATGAGGAGGTAATGAGTATCTTCATTACAAATTCGTACAGCGCGTTGATGTTAATCTATCGATAGAGTAAAATACGGGCCTTTTTTTTTTATTTCTCGGTGGAATTATCGATGAGGCTAGATTTTAGTACTTAAGTGTATCTAGGTATTTGTGTTTATAGTTTATTTATAGTTGTATCTCTGTAGAGAATATAATAGCCACTGCAATTACGTAGGGACGCGTCCACGCTGTAGATGATGCTGTACTTCTTGCGGTCACTATTCTCAAGGCTGTTATGTAATCCCAATAATGTTTGTAATTCTAAAGTGTTTTTTTTTTTCGATTACTCAAATTCTTAGAATGAATCAAATAACAAAAATCTGCCTTTTATGGTACTGATTTAGTGCTGTTCATTATGTTATTCTGTTTATTGTTAAACAATTTTATTAAACTCAGGGGTACAAATAGGCGAAAGAGAGAATACTAATCCACTTTTAGTAGTTGAACGTACTGGTTGGTCATTCCTCACGATGCGATCACAAACTTATCATGTTTCTTTTACACGCGAGTATCTACAGCCTCCCCGTTCTACTTTTCTGCACATTTTTTCACGATTACTTCTATACTTCATCATTTGGTTATTCATTTCCCATATTTCTATTCCTTTGTTCGCTATGTTCATGCATAACATCTCCATCCGTCCCCACATTCTTGATCTCTCTCACTCTCTCTCTTTCGTTCCCCTCCAAGCTGCTTCCCTCCTTTATTGCATTTAACATTTATTCGTACTTTAATTATTCCATCTATTCCACCGCTCGAGTGGTACGTTTCATCCACTGACATGTGCGTATGTGTGTGTGTGTACACATGTATGTGTGTGTGTGTTTATGTGTGAATAGGCTTGTTCCCATTTGAATATCTTATCCATGATTTTTCTTTGCGCTTATTCTACACTGCGCATGCGTGGTCGAACATACAATGACGCTTTGACGAACGTCATGACGTCATGTCGGATCGACCTGTACCGTTTCATTCCAAAGAAGAAATAACGAAGGATATCTCTGGCAGCCTTGATTGATGATGTATTTGCATTTGATAAGTGTAATCACAGGCGTAAATATATTTTTCTTTCAAAAAATTCTTTTTCAAATTGTCGCTTGGAAATATCATTTCGATTCTGCATGTTTTTCTCCCACTTGAGGCAAGTTCCGTCGTCGTGTATTTTCTTCATTTCCCAACCTGCTCTTTATTCCGTTTCTTCCTGTCTTCATGAATAACAAACATGACGGCGTCTACCCAACACTCCACTCCACCCAATTCTATTGTTTGGCTCTGATTTGATTCAAACGTCATCACCAATGTCCACCACCTCAAAGTCAGTTACTACCATTCTTTCCATCTTCAACCATTCCCCATTCACACTCAACCTATCACCTCCCCCTCCTCCCCCCCACTCCCCCCCGGTAAAGGACCCTTGCCCCCCTTCATTAAGTCATAAAGGATACAAATATCTACGTTCCCACAAGGCATATAACGACGCCCCAACAACTCCCCCCTCCCCCCTCCCTCAAATCCCCCATCCCCCCATCCCTCAACTCCCCCCGACCTGCGTAACAGGTTATAATACCATAAAGAAAAGACATAAGAGCGTTTCCACCTGCGCGTAACCACCGCGTTTACTTCCACCATCACCGCCACTATATTCACTTTTATGCCCTGCTTCTTGCACTAATGTTTCCTTTAAAAGGGCATGCACGCGCGCGCGCGTGTGTGTGTGTGATTCACAATGGTTTTGGGTCACGTGTTGAACTCGTGATCAACAGCTATTTTCCTTCCGGAAGAGAGTTCAGAGCTCATATATGACTGATTTATGGGTTAAGCTTACCTTACAGCACACATACACCCAACTCCCCGCCCACGAGAGTCGGAGTAACGACTCATAGCGCAGCGATACTGAAATTATTTCAGCCCTGGGCGGGATTCGAACTCGGACCACTGTAGTAGCGGTTGCGAACGCTACCACTACGCCGTCGAGTCGTGTGTGTGTGTGTGTGTGTGTGTGTGTGTGTGTGTGTGTGTGTGTGTGTGTGTGTGTGTGTGTGTGTGTGTGTGTGTGTGTGTGTGTGTGTGTGTGTGTGTGTGTGTGTGTGTGTGCGCGCGCGTTTATCATAGGTGTCTGTGTGTGCCAATTTATCGTTTTAGATAGGTCTTGTGGTAACATGGGTGTAGGCCTATCTCACTAAAAAATGCCTGGCAAACACGAGATCATTGTGCTACAGTTTTCCAACTCGCCATGAATAGCTCAACCAATGTTATCACGTGCGTTCCTGTTGGACTATCTTTCCTAACGTTCCCGCCTCATCGCGTCGTGTGCTTACGAGGCTGTATGCCCCCAAATGCGAGTCAGCAATGTCAAAATTGGTCCAAGTCTTATCAATAAAGAACCTAAACATGAGGATCTAATCATACAACGTAAGAAGCCCTCGCAGAAGACATGTTTGAAGATTTGGTGAAAAAATGTAAAACATCAGCTGGGTCATCGTGGAACTGAGTGAAGTTCAGAAGGAGGAAAATTTCGTGCAGCTACACGGCAGTCGTCACTTGCTTGACTATAGATGTAAAGAAAAAGAAAACTACATTTGAGTAGGATTCTTGATTAATCTAGAGATTACAAGTAACATATTAAAAGTAAGCAGGTTACCAAGTAAGGCAGTTTGTACTGAGATCAGGCTACGTAAAATATTCTGATTCAGATTTGTGCACCATCTTCACAGAATTCAGACGATGGAAAAGAATCCTTCTATGACGGTTTCATTCAGGAAATGGATTAAGAAAAGATAGAATATGTGTAAGAATTCAGTGAACATCAATTCTAAAGATTAGTTTTCCAAAAGTCACGTTGGGTGTGACTAAAATTATCTGTACATCTAAAAGATTATTATTTAATCCCTTAATCGGCTTGTCTCAAGCTGTCGCCAAAATAGCCCTGAAGTATTGTTAGACAGGTCTCTTTTAATCCATTAACTGGCTTGTCAATCCCTTGAACAACTAGTCAACTCTCTGAAGGTATTCTTTCTTGTATCCTTTTACAGACAACTAACATATCTATACCGTGATACACATATTTTCATGACTATATATATATATATATATATATATATATATATATATATATATATATATATATGTGTGTGTGTGTGTGTGTGTGTGTGTGTGTGTGTGTGTGTGTGTGTGTGTGTGTGTGTGTGTGTGTGTGTGTGTGTGTGTGTGTGTCCATACATACCTTCTGGCAAATAGTACACAGATATAAAAACAAAGCCTAAACGAATACTGACGGTAGGAATTATTAAATGGGAGAACTCTCCCTAAGTCACAATTTTACCTTCACTCTCTGCCTCCCTCCTTCCTTATTGGTGTAAAAAGAAATTGTTTCCTGTCAATATCTTTTCACCCTTAAAATATGCAATAGTTAAGTTTAAATTTTTTTACGCATAAGACAGAAATGAAAGAAATTTCAGTTACATTTCTTTAAAGGTTTTCGTTAAATATTGCTACAGTTTTGAAACCAAACAATGCAATGGTCACGTATATTCATATTGTTAAAAAAAACAATTCAGGATTATCCGATATGAATTTTGTCGAAGTTTTTACGGATTAGAGCGTTGATACTTGCGGCGGAGATCAAGGTAACGGTAGTTCGAAATTTGACACCAGCGAGTTGGACCAAGGGCATGGTTCATTAAATTCCATGCTACAAAGTCCTCTGTAAGGGGCCTCGTTCTAGTCTCCTGACAGGTGGGATTTCAGGACATTGAACAAGTCCTCAGTGAAAACAAAGAGGACGTCCATAAAAACAAGTCGACTGATTCTATCAAGAGTTTTTTGGGATGAGGAAAACGACTGCATGGGAGCTTGCTCGTTGCAACCGTGGAGGAATGGCGTCGTTGTGTAAGTGAAAGATATACAATTGAATATTGTGTAATTTCTGACATATATGGAAAGATGTAAACATGAGTTATGGACATAAAAGATGATAAATCATTAGAATTATTATGAAACTGTTCCCTCCATACTAATATCAGAGGAGGGACGCGGACAGCTGAGGTCCTGTTAGGTCAGGTCATGACTTATTAGGACAGGTCATGACCTATTAGGTCAGGTCATGACCTATTAGGTCAGGTCATGACCTATTAGGTCAGGTCATGACCTATTAGTTCAGGTCATGACCTATTAGTTCAGGTCATGACCTATTAGGTCATGTCATGACCTATTAGACCAGGTTGTCCCAAGTAACCGTTCTACTTCTATATTTAGATGGTCTTTTTGTATGAAAATATAATACTCGAAAGCTCTTACGACTGAACTTTGTTTTTCTACTGTTTTCTCACACGCAAAAAACAATCACGCACACACACACACACACACACACACACACACACACACACACACACACACACACACACACACACACACACACACACACACACACACAAACACACAAACACACAGGGCTGAAATAATTTCAGTACTGCTGCGCTGCGATCCATTACTCCAACTCTCGTGGGCGGGGAGATAGGTGTGTGTGTGCTTGTAAGTTCACAGCATTTTACAAAGGATTACAAAGGCGGAGCATGCCGACAGGAGACCTTTTGATCCATATCTAGGTCGGATGAAAAAAAAAAGAAAAAACTATAGTAATGTAAAAATAACAAATAAAATACATAAATAAATGCATAGGTATAGTTGAATAACAAACAAAAAGGTAAATAGTAAATGATTATAAATTGACATATAACTAATAATAAATGAAAATCAGACAGACAAATTATAACAAAACAAAAACAAATAATATAACATAAATTATAATCATTACAGCATCTTACTTAGGTATTTATCTAAATGATTCTTAAAGCTTCGAACTGAACTACATTGCACTACCTGTGCAGGAAGTTTATTCCATTCATTAACTACACGGTTGGCAAAGTTGTTTCTACCTACTTCCAAATTGAATCTATTTCCGGACAGTTTGAGACCATTGTTTCTTGTCTGATTCTCATTCAATGTGAAAATTTGGTCACTTTTGATGTTGTCAATTCCCTTTAAAATCTTAAAGACCTGTATCAAGTCACCTCTGAGTCTACGCTTTTTTAGGGAAAACAGATTCATGTGCTTAAGTCGATTTTCGTATGATTTATTTTTGATATTTGGAATCAGTTTTGTGGCTCGCCGTTGTACTTTTTCCAGTCTGTCAATGTCTTTAATGAGATTCGGTGACCATACGGAAACAGCATATTCCAAATGTGGACGAACTAACGATTTATATAGCTTGTTAATGAGTGATGGACTTTTGAAATCAAAAGATCGCGCAATCAATCCCAGAATCTTATTTGCTTTCTCAGAGGCTGAAATACACTGCTTGGATGATTTGAGGTCGTTACTGATAATTACGCCGAGATCTTTTTCACTATCCACTTTTGTTAACGAATTTCCAAATAACTTGTAATCGTACTTACTGTTATTTTTACCTATGTGCATTACCTTGCATTTACTTGTGTTAAATTTCATTAGCCACTTTTCAGACCATTGCTGTAATTCATCTAAATCTTCTTGAATATCTAATTGGTTTGAGTGATCATTTGCCACTCCGCACAGTTTTGTATCATCAGCAAATTTGGAAACAGTAGATTTTAGTCCATGGTCTATATCATTTATATATACTATGAATAGAAGTGGCCCAAGAACGGAACCCTGAGGAACTCCACTTGCAACACTTTTCCATCCAGAAGTTTTTCCATTTAAAACAACTCTCTGTTTTCGACCTTTCAACCAATTACTAGTCCAACCTAATAGGCTACCACTTATTCCATGCAAAGCTAATTTAGTAAGTAGTCTTTCGTGTGGGACGGTATCAAAAGCTTTTGCAAAGTCTAGATATATTAAATCTATATTGTTTCTTTTGTCATAATTCGAGATAACTGTGTTGTAGAATTCGAGTAAGTTAGTCACGCAAGAACGTTTCCGTCTGAAACCATGCTGGCTATCATTTATCAAATGGTTACTTTCTAAATGATATTCGATATCATCTCTGATGATAGTTTCCATTATTTTTCCTACGATCGAAGTCAAACTTATAGGCCTATAGTTATTTGGTTTCTTTTTGTCACCTTTTTTGAATATGGGAGTAATGTTAGCTAGCTTCCATTCTCTTGGGACATCTCCAAATATGATGGATTTCTTGAAAATAATTTCTAATGGAACAACAATCTCATTTTTCATTTCCTTTAAGATTCTTGGATGCCAACCGTCAGGCCCTGGTGTTTTATTAACTTTGAGTTTGTCTATACACCTTTTAATTTTTTCTTTTGTTATATTTACCGTAGTGAGTAAGTTTACCCCAGACTTTTCACAGGTTTCAGTTTGGAATTCACTTTGAGGTGTTTCGTTTACGAATACCGAGCTAAAATAATTGTTTAAGAGATTACACATTCCTTCATTTGAATATTCAAGTTGACCGTCAGCAGATAATAGTGGACCAATGTGATTCCTAACAACCTTTTTATCTCTAATGTAACTATAGAATTCTTTGGGATTCTCTTTGGATTTATCAGCGATGTTCATTTCGTATTGTCGTTTTCTTTTCCTTATTGTCTTTTTTAAATCTCTCTGTATTGATACATAATTTTCATAGTCATTAGATGCACCCTAGATCGGTTATATATGAGCTCTGAGCTCTCTTCCGGAAGGGAAATAGCTGTCGATCACGAGTCTAACACGTGATCCAAGACCATGGAGAATCACACACATATGAAGATGGACTATTTGTATGAAAATGGTCCTTCAATGGTCTGGCAGCTTGCAGTTTAGTGTTAGAATAGTAGAACCCTGGAATGCTAATGCTACGAGTGAGTGTTCAGTACACAGATGAAAGGCAACTTACACGTCACCGGACTTTGTGATGTTCTCTTGTCGATCGAACAATTCGTTATTCAATCGAGGCTTCTTACTTTGAAGGACATATCGAGAACTGATGGCAAAGAGCACAAACTCCTTTCGAACTATGTCGCACTCTTTTTGTTATTATTCTGTCTGAGATGAAATATTCTATTCACTTCTTTGTCGACTCCTTAGACAGAAAGAGGTTAGGTTACTCTTAGATCTGAGTTTCATCTAATCAATAGATTAATCATATATACAAGACCATTCTGGACTATTGTTGAATCTACTTCAATTATCTGATTAATTTCAGCATCAAAGACCCAGATATTGGAACGTGAAACAGTGTAGGATGGAGTGGGCAACCTTTGGCACGCGTGCCAAACATGGCACACTAACGACCCAGAGCTCACCTTAGAAACGACGATTTGGCTGCTTTGGCACCCTCACT
>NC_134782.1:37722167-37744667 GCF_046742065.1 Oratosquilla oratoria
GAGTGAAACTGATAAATTCATCTCAACGCTTTCACTACTTCTGACATTTTTTGTAGTTCTTCTAATTACCACGAGAGGACTCTGCCAATGGAAATACACTACTAACGTAAAGGAATCATTTCTTGCTTCAAATCTCACGTAATCTCATTTTTCCTCTCTTCTCTCCCTCTTCCCCACTTCCCCATTATCCAAATAAATCTCCTCCCCATTTCTTACCTATCCTCCAGAGGATGAAGACATCTATGGTCTTGGATCACGTGTTGGACTCGTGATCGACCGCTACTACCCTCCCGGATGAGAGCTCAGAGCTTATGTATGACTGATCTATGGGTAATGCTGTGACTTGATACATACATACACCCAACTCCCCGGTCACGAGAGTTGGGGTAACGGCTCGCAGCGCAGCGATACTGAAATTATTTCAGCCCTGGGCGGGATTCAAACTCGGACAGCTGAGTTAGTAGTTCCGAACGCTACCACTACGCCGTCGAGCTGTGTTTGCGTTTCAGTGTTTACGTGACCAATGCAGTTAAAGATGTTTCTCAAAACTGCTGGAGGAAAAATCATGTCCACTGACATTCTATGTAAATTGTCGAGAAAACAGAATATTTTGCCATAGCGATTTGACGGCGGGAAAAGTGCTGAAGGTAGGCGGATGAATTGGAGGTTGGAGGAAGACTAGCCCAGTGTGACAACGCTTCAATAATGGAATAGACTTAATAAGCATTTAGTGCCCACGAGACTTCATAAGGCTTCAAAGCACATGTACATACATACATACATACATACATACCTATATACACCAAGGGCTTTTTTTCCCTCTTACAAGGGAAGTAGCCAAAGTCAAAAGGCATAAATCCACTCCCACCCATTTAATCCCCACATAATCCACTCCCATTCACCACCTCTCCCTCCCTCCCTCCCTCTTTTCTTGGCTCCTCCTGGATGACGGAGCACATGCAAAGAGAGATTTATTCTAACTTTACCTACAAACTACAATATCAAGAAAAAAGGGATGACAGAACATCAAAAGCGAGGTATTCGAGAATGCTGCGTAGCTCGGTTCCGTAGAGGTTGTCACTAAGGTCGCTAAAGTATTGCCTGTATCAAACTTGTTTAGTTTGTATCCCATACAAGGATAGGAAGAAGGAAAATAGGTAAACATATTTGGTTACAAATGTAAAGAAATCAATGTCCATTCATCGACGACATAAATCAGTCGTTTTCTTTTGTTTTCATGGAAGAGAAAATGGGATACTGTCGAGGAAGCTAGTGTTGGATGGTATCTCAACATATGAGTTGTGGTAGTACGTGGTCGTAGTTGAGCGGTGTTCGGAGGCTTTGAATAAAAAGCAGCAGAGCAACGTGTAGCTCTGTCTCTCTCTGTGGTCTTTCTCCTCCTTATTTGGTGACAGGAGGTGCTTATATACATGGCTCGTGGTTAGGTTGCCGACGAGATAATATTTATTTACAAGATGCAGTTTTAGCAAATATTAGAGATCAGGATAGGTTTTAACTACCTTATACATTGCATATACATATTTACAAATGACATACAGTTGTCCGAGGTTGGACAGGATAGACATATCCCGTAGGAAAGGGATTTAAATATAATGTGTATCAATGCTTGGCTTGGTGGCAATCCTTTAGGGTTGGTGAGCCGTCCAACTGCGCGTGAGGTGTCTGCCTGGACAATAGCGACCTGACCCGTAGTGACCAGGTGCGCGAAGATGTCAGGTCGAGTACCAGGCTACTCTGACTGCACCGAAATGCATCGGTGTCGTGCCGATAGTATAAGCAGAGGTGGTAGATGAATGTCTAGGAGATTTTGGTGGTAGATTACGTCTTCTAGGAGGTCTAGATGCTACAGTTGCTCGGCATACGCTACCAGTGTCCGTCCTCGCGACACCATGAGCTTGAGATCCACATAGGCTTGGTGCACGAACTGTTAAGGAGATAGAAGAAGGAGGGGTGTGCCTAGGTGAAGGGGTTGACCTTCCCTGAGTGGCAAAGGTGATCTGCACAGCTAGAAGGGAGATACTTGGTTATGGCATGATAAGATGAACATGAATGATAAATATTGGTTTTGGAAATAGATGCTTGGATTTGTTGGGGCTAAAGAAACTTATACAATTCTATTTCTGAGGCTATAGCGTGGTGTCGGGATCGGTGGAGTGGTAAAGGTGTTTGTGTCTAGAGTCTCGGTCGTGTGTGTTGGTTGTAGTATGGGCGGGGATGGAATGTCATCCATGTCGAGACCTCTAGGAACTAGTTTGATATGATCTAAATGTAGGATAGCCTCTGTGAGTTCGCGTAAGTGGAGAGCTTTGATCTTATTGTGCGGAAGTATGTCGGTGACCCGAAATGGACCATGGAATTTGGGTGCAAGTTTTGATGTGGGTTGGTGGTTGGTGTGGTATATTATGTCACCTACAGAAACATTGCAATCTCTGGAGTGAGCGTTCTTCAACCTAAGCATATCTGCTTTTGAGAGAGTCAGTGACTCATGTATTCTCTTGAAAAGAGTGTTGAAATTATTGAGAGTTACCTTGACAAAATCATTGAAATCATACACAGGGGGGGTTTCTGAAGTGAGTAGGTCGTATGGCATTTTCTTATCAGATCCAAACAAAACAAAATGGGGTGATTCTGAGATTGATCTATTGATTGCGCTGTTGATGCAGGCTTGTATCATGGGTATGTGTTCGTCCCAAGATGCGTGTATGTCTGTGGCAAGGTGTCTGAGAATATTGAGTATCTTCCGATTTTGACGTTCAACGAGTCCATTTGAGCTGGGGTGGTATGGTGTGGTGTTACACTTTGTAATGTTGAACTGTTGGCAGATATTTGTGAGGATGTCGTTATTAAATTCCGTGCCGTTGTCTGAGATTAGTGTTTTCGGTGTGGTGTATGGGCAGATGACGTTATTGATTATTGTCTGAGCTACACTTTTTGCTGTCTTGTCCGCTAAAGGAGAGAGGATGCAGAACCGAGAGAAATGATCGATGCATACGAAAAGGTACTGGTTTCCATTGAGAGTGATTGGAAGTTTGAGTAAGTCAATGGCAATGGTTTCAAAGGGTTTGGAAGGTGTTGGGTAATTGTGTATTGGTACTTGCCCGCTAATGTGACCTTTATGAGTTATGCATGAGTGGCATGCGTCTATGTATGTGTGTATGTCTTTACGCATGGTGGGCCAAAAGTACTTTAACCTAGCTTGCGAGAGGCACTTGTCCTTTCCGCAATGTCCTGCTAATGGAGAATCATGTAGTATTTTGAGAACTTCTGGAACAAGACTTGTGGGAACTACTAATTGTGTAACCATGCGGTTTGGTTCGCATTTGTTTGTGAGCAGTGTTGTGTGGTAGAGAACCTGATCTATGAGAGAGTAGTTGTCTATGTTGGGAGGAAAAATCGTCTGTGTTTGTAGTGTCACCTGAATTTAGATAGTGTATGATTCTTTTCCATAGGGGGTCTGTCGCTTGAGCGGCAATGATGCGGTCTCGCGTAATGTCAAGTGGCTCTGATGCTTGACGTATTGTTGCTACGTTTCTACTAAGGGCGTCGGCGACATAGTTTGCATGGCCCTGGACGTAGTGGAAGGTAGGCATGAAGTCCTGGATAGTAAGGAACCATCTGGCTAGTTTCCCAGTTAGGTTCTTGCCTTTGAAGAGGTTTAAAACGGGTTGATGATCTGTGTGTACATGTATTTCGTATCCTAGAATGATGTCTTTAAAATGTTTGAGTGCATATATGATTGCGAGCGCTTCAATTTCAGTGACAGAGTAGTTTTGTTCGTGCTTGTTTAATGCGCGACTGGCGTAAGCTATCGGTCTAAGTTTGGAGTCGTGTTGTTGCATTAGTACTGCGCCAAGGCCTTTGTATGAAGCATCTGTGCATAGTGTGAAGGGTTTAGAGAAGTTTGGGAATGCCAGAACCGGGGCTGTTGTGAGTGCTTGTTTGAGCTTGTGGAAAGCGGTGTTGTGTTCAGTAGTCCTTTTAAAAGGAGTATCTTTCTTGAGAAGGGCTGTTAAAGGAGCTGCCATGTGAGCATAGCCTTCGATAAAACGTCTGTAAAAACCTGAAAGTCCTAGAAATGATTTCACGTGTTCTGTAGAGTTAGGGGTTGGAAAATCTAGAACAGCCTTAACCTTGTCTTGAGAAGTAATGACACCGTGTGAGTTTATGACGTGTCCTAGGAACCTTATTTCCTTTTTGAGGAAGGAGCACTTTTTGAGTTTAAGTTTTAGGCCTGCCGCGGCTAATCTTGAGAAGACAGTTTGAAGTGTGTTAAGGTGTTCCTTGAGTGACCGTGAGGCAATGATAATGTCGTCAAGGTATATGAAGACAGTCTTTCCAATCAAACCTTCTAAGACTTTGAACATAAGTCTTGTGAAAACAGAGGGAGCAGAGACGAGTCCCATGGCCAACCTTTTGAAGTGGTAATGGCCCGTATTGGTACTGAAGGCTGTTAGAGGTTTTGATTCGTCATCTAGAGGTATTTGGAAATACCCTGACATAAGGTCGAGAGTAGAGAAGACCGTGTTGTGTTCGCCTATGGAGTAGATTGTGTCTTGGAGATGAGGAATAGGATGTCTTTCGGGAATGATGAGTTTATTTAGCTCACGGAAATCAACAACAGGGCGAAAGGAGCCGTCGTGTTTTGGAACGACAAAGAGAGGAAAATTCCAGGGAGATAGGGTGTGTTCTTTGATGCCTTGGTCGTTCATTTCTGCTATTATTTTGTCGACAATGTTTCTTTTACTGTTCTGTAGTCGTTAAGCGGGTATGTTCCGTGGTTTTGCATTTTGTTGAAGTGGTATATGATGTTGTATGATGTCTGTGAGAACCTAATGGTTCGCCTGGGAGTGCAATTGCGTGTCTGTACGTGTCCAAGAGTGTCAGGAGATCTTCTCGTGCTTCAGGGAAATCTACATCGTTAATGTGTGGTGCTTTGATGGTTTCCTGTGTGTTCTGTTCTCCGTTGGTGATGGCGCATACGTGTTGTGAGTTGTCATGCTCGATTACGTGTACTGGGGAGGGATTCACTGTAAAATCACAAACGTTCGTTCCTTTGTTCATCTGAAGAGGGGCATTGGTATTATTTGCAACTATGATTGTTGTGTGTCCTTTGCTCGATGTGTGAGATAGGGCGGATAAGAGAGATACACCAGATACACGGCAAGTGTCTGTGATGCAAAGAACATCTGCGTCGGGAGCTTTGAAGATACGCACTTTGAGTTTTGTGTACTCGCGTGGATAGAGTGTTTTGTCAGTTATTACAACCGCGTGAGAATTCGTGAGAGAGATCTGTGAGACGGTAGTGTATTGTGGTGATATTTCCTGTATGTTAGTGAAAACATCGTGTTTCTTGTGGTCGCGAGTTGACTTTGACATGCGCGCTGACAGTGTACGTCTATTACGTCTGTGGTGTGAGCTACGGGGGTGAGCGGATGGGGTGGGCGTGTCCGTTACACCAGTGTGCGTGTCTGTTACAAGTGTCACCTTTTCTGTTTCGTAACTGTTTTGTTCAGTTGTTGCTGTTGTTGATGTTGCATGCTGTTGCTCGATCATATGCAAGTGTTTGACGCGCGTGTTTTCTGTGTGTGCATGCGTGTTAGCTGTCTTTAAGGCCGTTATGAAGTGATTATTGAAACCAATGCCATTTTGAGCAGGATAGATGATGATGCGATTTCTTTGCATCCATGTCAAACCTATAAGAATATCTGCGGGAAACACTACGTCCGCTATGTATACTGTCGTTGTAATGGGAGGACAGTTGGCATGCAGGGAGATGTCTAGTTCGGTTTTTCCTATGATGGGAAAGGGAACTCCGTCTACATTTTGTAATGTGATATCCGTTGGTTCTATAACTGTTACTCTACGGTGTCGGAATCGGAATTGGTCGAAGGAAACCTTTGACATTAGATTAACTGGGGATCCTGTGTCCAGAAAGAGTAGTTGTGGAAGGTTGTTGACCGTGGCGTGAAATGTCATAGCAGACGGGGATGATCGAGAGTCAGCCATCGTGAGAATCGGTAGTGGGGGGTTTGATTCTGTCTCGTGAGGTCGTGTGTTTTGTTCACCGTGAGACGATAGTCATACCGTGTTGTGTTTGTTTGTGTTGTCGCTAGTCGGGTGTTGGGGAGACGCGTATGACGTGTAGGTTTGTGATTTCAAGACGCGACATTGTGTTGTGTCGTGAAAAGCTGGTCCGTGATATGAGCAGTAGCTAGTTGGTTGTCTGTAATAACACCTGTTTGTGCTATGTCCTACTATGTTGCAGATTTTGCAAAAGAATGGTCTCCTAGATTGTGAACGCTGTCGTGATCTTGTGCGTGATATTTGTCTACCTCTTGTGTGATGTTCGTGTGACATGGGTTTATCTCTAGTGTAATGTTCTTGTGAGATTTTTGCTACTGTGGGAGTGGGTGGGTGTGTGAGTGTGTGTGTAAGGGGGATTTGTTGTTGTTGAATTTGTGTTTTTGTCGCTGATGTGTCCGAAAATTTTCTAGAGAAGTCAACGAGTGTTGTGTCTGGATCAAAAGGAATGTTCTCTATTTTCTTTAGTGTTTCTGGGTGAAGTCGCGAGATCAGTTTTATGTAGCCAAATAATGAGAGTACGTGATCTAGGCTGATTGTGTTATTTTTAACCCAAGGTGAAGAAGTGAATGCGTCTTTTAGTTCTTCCTTGAACTGACTCGCCTCCCTGACTGCTCTTTCTTTGGTGAGATAAGGGGGGTTGTTAAAGTTTGTTCCTAGTGTGTAGAAGGGAGAAAGGGAGCCTAACTGTTCATATGGGGCGAAGGATTTTTTGAACTCGTCAATGAAATTTTGGAAAGTCTGTGGTTGTTGGAACGCGTCGGATTGGATTATGTCGCTTGCAAGGGTATCGTTGAAATCGATGCGACTTTTAAGGACAGCGATTTTAGTCACGTCATCGTGCACCTGTGTGCGCTGTATTTCCGAACGGACGTCATCTAAGAGAGTGTGGATGGCGATGTTTGTCCCGTTGAACTTAGGAAGAGTGTTGTCATGCTGCAGGAGTGTTAGTAGGTTTGTTGCAGAACGTTGCATGTGTGGTTGAGCGACGGTTGGGTCTGTGTTTTGATTCGGCGAGGACTGTGTGTTATTTTCGTTTTGTGCTGCCATTTTGGAACGAGTGTTGTAATGGTGTGAAACGTTGGACTGTGAATGGGTCATGCACACTTTCGTACAAAAGGAAAAAAAAAAAAAATCACCGAAAAAAATTTAAGGCTTTGCAAAAAATATAAAAAAAAATCACTGGATAGCCTTCACTTAAACTCACTCACACAACAATTTAGAGCTACCTAGCCCCAATAAATACAGGCATCTACTTACAGTTCTGACGAGGTGAAGCGATGGTGAAGGGTTCACTAGAGGTGAAAGTTGAATAATTCGATGGAGTGTGGTGCGATGATGCAGATCTGGAAATATTGAAAGAATGAGAAGGGTGGCAAATGGGTTAGTTCGTGTGTGGAATTCTTCAGTTTTTGAAAGGTGTCGGTTCGACTTCCGGACGTAAGAGCGATACTTCCTTTGAAGGATGTTGTTGAGCTGGGTCACGGCGAGGGAGATGGGCTCTTGTCTCGTAGCCGGTTGCTGGGGTGGGTCGCTAGGATGACTTGTCCTGTGCGTTGGGCTGGCTCATACAGCGAGAGAGATGGCTTGAGCTGTTGTCCGCTTCGCTGGATAGTTGGGTCGCTGGGATAACTTGTCCTGTGCGTTGGCTAGCTCGTTCGCTTCGCTGGGTAGGACTCACAGCGAAGGTTCGAGTTGATGGGCTTGCTGGCGTTGGGTAGGATGCACAACGTTCCTGCTCCGGGATCTTGTGCTTGCTGATTTCAGATATGTTGAATCCCGCGCAGTTTACCAGATATTTTGAATCCCGCGTTGGTTCCAGATAAGTTCATATCCCACCGCTGCTGCCAGATATGTTGGATGGTATCTCAACATATGAGTTGTGGTAGTACGTGGTCGTAGTTGAGCGGTGTTCGGAGTTTTGAATAAAAAGCAGCAGAGCAACGTGTAGCTCTGTCTCTCTCTGTGGTCTTTCTCCTCTTTATTTGGTGACAGGAGGTGCTTATATACATGGCTCGTGGTTAGGTTGCCGACGAGATAATATTTATTTACAAGATGCAGTTTTAGCAAATATTAGAGATCAGGATAGGTTTTAACTACCTTATACATTGCATATACATATTTACAAATGACATACAGTTGTCCGAGGTTGGACAGGATAGACATATCCCGTAGGAAAGGGATTTAAATATAATGTGTATCAATGCTTGGCTTGGTGGCAATCCTTTAGGGTTGGTGAGCCGTCCAACTGCGCGTGAGGTGTCTGCCTGGACAATAGCGACCTGACCCGTAGTGACCAGGTGCGCGAAGATGTCAGGTCGAGTACCAGGCTACTCTGACTGCACCGAAATGCATCGGTGTCGTGCCGATAGTATAAGCAGAGGTGGTAGATGAATGTCTAGGAGATTTTGGTGGTAGATTACGTCTTCTAGGAGGTCTAGATGCTACACTAGCGTCATAACTGTACCACGTAATGTCCCTTCCTTACCGTGTAGTACTTTTCCTTTTTTCTTTGCTGCCGTCAATCTATTCTATTCATCTCAGTGACATCCATCTAATGAAAAGAGAGATAGTTATTGTTTTGTATGTTGTATCTGTATCTTGCTGCATTGGTTTTGACTCAGGGCAGTGGGCGAGATGCAGGGATGACCCGTCATCCAGAAGGAGCCAAGATGAAAGGGAGGGAGGGAGGGAGGAGTGGAGAATGGGAGTGGAGTGTGTGGGGATGGAATGGGTGGGAGTGGATTTATGCCTTTGACTTGGAAAGGGGGAAAAGCATTTGTTATATACATGTATGTATCTATTTTATCTATTGTATTTGTTTACCTGTTGTATCTGGTATATCTCTTCTTTCATTGGCTGTCGCCACATGCGGATTTTCTTCTTTTTTTATCTTCATGGATCTTTCGTAATTTTTTTTCTTTTTTTTTCCTTTTT
The DNA here is from genome assembly GCF_046742065.1 of Oratosquilla oratoria. NCBI lineage: Eukaryota > Metazoa > Arthropoda > Malacostraca > Stomatopoda > Squillidae > Oratosquilla > Oratosquilla oratoria. The sequence continues at coordinate 37,731,207 of NC_134782.1, forward strand.
GGGTACTGACAACATATTCCATAAATGCAAATAGAAATTCTTTCCCTACTCCTCGTTTCCACGTTTACTCAACTTCTTCTTTTCTTACGATCAGTTCTGTTTTCTATATTTCACAAAACCCTAGAGTAATTCGCTCTCTCTCTCTCTCTCACGCTCCCCTCTCTCTTTCTCTCTTTGTATACATTTTTTCATTTGCCATACGTCATTAAATCCTTCCCTACTCATATTTCTTCTACTCTTATACCCTGTGTTACACAAAATCCTTTCCTGTTTGATATATCTTACAAAACGACATTCCCATTTTCTCTGACACTTTCTTCCCGCTTTCCCATTCTTTTCTAATTTCCATTTTCTATTGTCTCTATTCCTTCCACTGCCTCCCCTCTTCCCTCAACTCTTTTTACTTTGTTTCCTGCAACTCTCTTTTCCCACTTTGTGCTCTCTCTTCTGTCAAATCCCTCACTCTCTATTTGCTCTTTCTTCTGACAATTTCTCCGTTTTCTCTCCCCTTCTTGCCCTTAAGTCATTTTCATCATTCCTCCCTTATTCTCTGTCCAGTGCGTTCATCCACATTATCCCTGCATGTATACCTCTCTCTCTCCCCTTCTCTCTTTCCCTCTCTCTTTCTCTCTCTCTCTCTCTCACTCTCTATTTCTCTTTTTTTTCTCCCCTTCTCTCTACCTCTCTCTTCTTTCTCTTTCTCTCACTCATCTCCCTCTTTCTCTCTACCCTTCTCTCTTTCTTTTTTCCCTTTTCTCTCTCTCTCTCTCTCTCTCTCTCTTTCTCAATTTCCAATCACTTTTCCGTACTACTTCCTCTCCTCGTCCCTTCGCCCGGCTGTTCCTCTCTTCCATCCTGTTCTTTTTCTTTTTCTTTTTTAAATCAGTTCTTTCTTTCTTTTTTCTTTCCTTTTTTGAAATCTGCTCTTCTTTCTTACTTTCTTTTATTCTCTTGTGCATTAGGCCCATTCCGGTTCTATCTCTTTTCTTCCTTTTATCCTTCCTCATTCCTCCTTTCCCTGCCCCCCTCCACTCCCTCTTCTTTTTGACCTCCATGTCCCTCTCCCTTCCCTCCAAGCAGAAGGTGAAATGCTCTTTGGGCTATTTTTGAGCCACTTTTGGGGCACTTTTGAGCCACTTTTGGGCTACTATTGAGCCATTTTGGGCCACAATTAAGCCACTTAAGGGCCACTTTTGGGCCACTATTGAGCCACTTATGGGCCACTATTGAGCCACTTATGGGCCGCTTTTGGGCCATTATTAAGTCACTTATGGGTCATTTTTGGGCCACTATTGAGCCACTTATGGGTCACTTTTGGGCCACTAATGAGCCATTTCTGGGCCACTTTTGAGCCTCTTTTGGGCAACTTTTGGGCCACTTAGCCTTTTGCCTCCTTTCCACGATTTGTCCGTTGCGGCCACCAGGCGATTTTGTTCAGAGGAGGGTCCAAAGATGCTATCATGAAGGTTCGAGTCCAGACACTCGAACCCTGGTTTCATCCCAGGGTCTCCCTTCACGTGAATGAAATTGTCTGACGGCACTCAAAGGGACGGAAAATTATGTTGCAGATCAGTATTATTTTTTATTTATTTATTTACTTCTCTCTCTCTCTCTCCTTCCCACCCCCACCTCCCCCCTCCTCCTCCCCTCCCCTCCTCTCCTTCGTGTCCCCCCCCCGGGGTCTCGTCCCCCCTGGCAGACGTCCCATTTCATTACCCAATTCCAATTCTTTCCGTCCTTGCCCTCCCCGCATTCCTTCTTCCCTCACCCATTCTCTCTACCCCTCTCCCCTCTCCCCCTTCTCCATCCTCCTCCTCCTCCTCCTCTCTCCCACATCTCTTCTCTCTCCCCCTTCCCTTCCCCTCCACCTTCCTTCTCTCTCGTTTCTCCCTCCTCCCCCGTCCCTTCTCCCTCTTCTCCATTCCCCTCCTTCCTCCTCCTCTGCTCCCATCAACTTCATTCTCCCTCCTCTTTCCCTTCTCTCTACCCCATCCCCTCTCCTGCCTTTCCCTCCTCTCCCCTCCCCTCCCTCCCCTTTCCTTCGCCTCTCCCTCATTCCCCTTCCTTTCCTTCACCCTCTTTCCTTCTTCCCTCCCCCTCCTTCCCCTTTTCCCTTCCTCTTCCCCCTTTCCCCTTCCCCCTCCTCTTCGCCCTCCTCCTCTCCTCCTCCTCCTCCCTTTTGTCCTTCACTGCGATTGCGGCAAGCCTCCTTAGAGCATTCACCTCCTCCTCTTCTGTTGTTGTGACAAGTCCCTCAGGCTCCATCATCAGGGACTCTGTCCTTCCTCCTCCTCCTCCTCCTCCTCCTCCTCCTCCTCCTCCTCCTCCTCCTCCTCCTCCTCCTCCTCCTCCTCCTCCTCCTCCTCCTCCTCCTCCTCCTCCTCATTCCTCTTCCTTCCTCCTCTCCGCCCACTCGTTCTTCACCTTCTCGTCTTCCTCCTCCTCCAGCACCTCCTCCTCATTCTACTTATCCGACAGGTATTGTAATTCTATTTCACTTTCAGTTATTTTTATATATCCTACATTTGTCTGCATATACAAACACATACATACATAAGTACGCATATATATATATAATATATATATATATATATATATATATATATACATCTACACTGAATGGTTCCCAGCGATCAATATATATATATATATATATATATATATATAATATATATATATATATATATATATATATATACATACACGAGTATATACATGTATATTCTAAATGTATGTGTGTGTTTGTGTATTTATACTTTTCCCTCCTTTCCTTCCCTCCCCCACCCCCTACAACTCTCTCTCTCTCTCTCTCTCTCTCTCTCTCTCTCTCTCTCTCTCTCTCTCTCTCTCTCTCTCTCTCTCTCTCTCTCTCTCTCTCTCTCTCTCTTACTTTCAATGTCTCCATCTCTCCATTTCATTTTCTATCCTCAGTCTCATCAGTCAAAAATCTTCATCTCACTCATCAAACCGTCCATAGAGTTTTATTTCAATCGGTCCAAATTCCATATTCAGCTTCAACCCAATTTCCTTTCACTCCCTCTTTCATTCCCTCTTCTTCCCTCTCCTCCTCCATTCCTTCGTTTCCCTTTTTCCTTGTCTTCACACCTTTGTTCTGTCATATGAATTTATTTCGGATATCAATAGACGATTTTGTTTAAATTATGTAGTTTTTTTTTACGTCCTAAGATGTTGATCATTTTAGACCAATCTTATTCCGGTCCTGCTATCCACTCCCACGCAAATTCAGACATCCACCCACCCAAATTCACGCCCATACATCCTTAACTATACCCACACTCACCCCCACACACCCACATCCTCTCCAACGCACCCACTCACCCATCCACACCCACACACCCACACCCACACCCACACCCACACCCACACCCACACACACACCTAACACACACACACCTAACACACCCACCCACCCACCCACACACACACACACACACACACACACACACACACACACACACACACACACACACACACACACACACACACACACACACACACACACACACACACACACACACACACACACACACACACACACACACACGCACCTTTCCACACAGAGTGGTGGATGTCTGAAACATATTGGACGAAACAATAGTGTGTGCAAACACCGTACATGAATTTAAAACAAATTGGATGTTGCGATATACAAAGATGGGTCACCACGAGCATAGCTCTCCTTCCCATATAATACAACTAGGTAAAATACACACACATACTCACGCTCACTCCCACGCATCAATAAAAAAACACCCACCCACCCGCCCACACTCACGCAAACCCAGACCCACAACCACGCCCACTCCCACACACCCACACCCACTCACCCGCACGCCCATCTTCTTCAAGTCTCAGCTTCCCTCTTGCGATGCGGTCTTCTTAGGTCCGTCTTGGGAGACGCCTCTTCCTCCTCCTCTTCCTCCTCCTCCCCCTCCTCCTCCTCCCGGATCCCATTACAGTTCCTCAGAGCTTTACCACAATGTGTTTCCGCTCGTCACTGCATCTCCTCCTTCCCCTCCTCCTCCTCCCCCTCCTACTCCTATTTGCCCTTGTTTTGTTTTTTTTACTCCCACCCCACCAATTATTTGCACTCCTACGCCTCCCACTGTTCGTCCTCCTCCTCTTCCTCCTCCTCCTACGACTCTCCTCCCTTCCCTTTGCTTTCCTCTCCTCTCCCCCTCCCTCCTACCCTCCCCTTCTCCTCGTTTTCCCTTTATTACCCTTAACCCCCTTCCCCCTTTCTTCCCCTCCTCTCCTTCCTCCCGCTCTTCTTCCCCTTTCTCCATCTCTTCCTACCTCCTCCTCCTCCTCCTCCTCCTCCTCCGTCTTACTTCTCTTTTGCTTCTCTTCCTCCTTTTCCCTTTTACTGGTCTCCTTTTTCCTCATTATACTTTCTGCCCTCTCCTCCTTTTCCTTCTCCTCCTCTTCCTTCTCCTTCTATTTCTCTACATTCTTCCTACTTTCCTCCCTTTCCTTCATCCTCTTCCTTCTCTTCTTCCTCCTCTTCCTTCTCCTTCACTCCCATTCCTCCTCCTCCTCCTCCTCCTCCTCCTCCTCCTCCTCCTCAATCTTCTTTATCTGACTGGTCTGCCAACCCACCTCATCCTTTCTCGATCACCGCCCTTCTGAATTCCTCCTCTTTCCTTTCTCTTCCTTGCCAACGCGTTACATACAGTAACTTGCTCATTTCTATTCATTTATCTATTTTATTCATTCATTTATTTTTCATTATTGATATTATTTATCTATCTATTTATTATCATATAATATTCATTTATCATTGTTTTTGGGCTTCAGTCTGGCTGTCGTCAGGATGTTTCATTCGCCTCCACCTTGATTAACCCCCTCAATCCCGGGTGCCACTTCTCTGCTTTCTTCTTTCCGGCGCCATTCTATTCATTTCCGTGGCACCCACTCAACAACGAAGAGTTTAAAACCTTCAAGTACTTCCAAATACACAAACTCTTCCCCTCGTCTAAGTTCTCCTCCTACACCTCCTCCTCTTCCTCCTCCTCCTCCTCCTCCTTTCCTATAACTCCACCTTGTCTAGCTTCTCCTCCGTTTACTCCAGCACCTACTCCAACACATCCTCCTCCCCAACTCCACCTCCTCCAAATCCACCTTCTCCACCTCCTCCAAATCCACCTTCTCCACCTCCTCCAAATCCACCTTCTCCTCCTCCTGCATCTCCGCCTCTTCTTACTCCTCATCTTCATCTTCCTCCTTCTCTTCGTCCCCCTACTCCTCCTCCTCCTCCTCCTCCTCCAATTCTTACTCCCCTCCTCCTCCAATTCTTACTCCCCTCCTCCTCCTCCTTCTCTCCTCCTCCTCCTCCTCTCCTACTCCTCCTCCTCCTCCTTCTCCTCCCTCTCGCCCAACGGATCGTCCTGTGCGGCACTAAGGCCGTCAGCAGTCTTTCCTTGGAGTCTTAACAGCCTCTTCGGCTCTACCTTTCCTCCTCCTCCTCCTCCTCCTCCTCTTCCTCTTCTTCCTCCTCATTTTCCTCTTCCTCCTCCTTCTCTTCCTCCTCCTCTTCCTCTTCCTCCTCCTCCACCTCCTCTCCCTCCTTCTCCCATACTCTTATTCCCCATTTTCTCTTTTCACTCTTTCTCTCAACTTTCTTCTCCTCCTATTTCTCCTTTTATTGCTCTTCCTCCTCCTCCTCCTCTTCCTCCTCATTTTCTTCCTCTAGTATCTCTTCTTCATCCTCCTCCTCCTCCTCCTTTTCTTCCCCTAAAATCTCTTTGTCCTCCTCAATTGTCTCTTCCCTTTCTTCGTCACTTTCTCTTCTTTTTTGTTTCTCTTTTTTCTCTCTTTATTATTTTCTCTTACTTCTCTTCCTCGTACTCCTCCTCTTCCTACTTCTTTTTCTCCTCACACTCCTCCCTCCCTCCTCTTCTTTTTCCTCCTCTATCCATTCTGCCTACCACTCATTCTCTCTTTTACTCTCACTCACTCTCTCATTCTCTCTCTCTCTCTCTTTCACTCCCTCACGCTCTCTCTCTCTTTCATTCCCTCATTCTCTCTCTCTCTCTCTCTTTTTTTTTCACTCCCTCACGCTCTGTCTCTCTCTCTCCACATCCTTCCGAACTTTCCTTAATCCTTCATCTAAGGACTCCCTTTCGGAGTCTCAAAAAAAATCCTTCTCCTCCTCCTTTATCTTCCTCTCACTCCTACTCCTCCTCCTCCTCCTCCTCCTCCTCCTCCTTCTCCTCCTCCTCCTCCTCCTCGTACTCCTACTTCTACTAATCCCCCTACTCTTCCTCCTTCTACTCCATCTTCTCCCTTTACTTCTGCCCTCCTCTCTCTTCCCTTATTCGTTCTCTTCTTCCCTTTTCTCCTCCCCCTTCTTCTCTTGCATCTCTTCCTTCTCCTACGTATGTTACCATTTCTCATCCCATTTCTTCCACTACTCCTTTCCTCCTCCTTCCTCCCTCCTCCTTCCTTCCTCCTCCTTCTCCTCTTTCTTCTCCTCCTTTTCCTCTTCCTCTCAAACTTCCTCCTCTTTCTCCTCCTCCTCCTCTTTCCCTCTTTTCTACTCCCTTTCTCCTCCTCCTCCTGTTTTTCCTTTCCCTCCCCTTTTTCTCCCCTTTCTTCTCCTCTTCTTCTCTCCTCCTCCTCTTCCTCTTCCTCCTCCTCCTCTTCCCCCTCCAACACGGATCCCAATCAAACATATCTCCAACAAACACTTTCTCCACCGTATCTCTCGTTCTCCTCAAACACAGACACTACTAATTACTAGTTTTCCTTCCCTTCAACGTCGGAGGTAATTTTCTTTTTGTGCCGCAACATCATGATCGTATTGCGCCGCTACAAAATAAGTCAACACTGAAACATTTAAATTAAAAAGTCAAGATAAAAAAAAAAAAAAAACGTGATCGTAAAAAAATAAAAAACACTGGTAATAATCGTTCGGTTTAACGTCAGGAGGCTAGAACGGTGCCCCTTATAGAGGACTTTGTAGCGTGGAATCTAATGAAACATACCCTTGGTCCAACTTGCTGGTGGCAAAGCACGAACCTCCGCCGCAAGCAGCGACGCTCTAAATCGCTCGGTCCCCACAAGCTTCACAACACCAGACGTCTTCTCTTGGTGCTTTGCTTGAGTAAAGAGGAAGAAAGAAGAGAAAAGAGGAAACGAATAAAGCGTAGGAGGGGAAGAACGAAAAAGAGGAGAAAGAGGAAGAAGAGGAGGAAAAGGAATGGGAAAAGGGAGACTGATAAAGGGTAGGAGGGGGGAGGAGTGGAGGAGGAGGAGGAGGAGGAGGAGGAGGAGGAGGAGGAAGAGGAGGAGGAGGAGGAGGAGGAGGAGGAGGAGGAGGAGGAGGAGGACGAGGACGAGGAGGAGGAGATGTAGGCAAGGGAACTTGTTTTCTTTGTTCCTTATGCTCTCCTTATCCTCCTCCTCTTTCTACTTCCCCTTCTTTCTCCTTCCTCTTTTCGTCCTCCTTCTCCTTTTCTTCCTCCTTTCTCTTTCCTCTTCCACCTCCTCCTCCTCCTTCACCTCCTCCTCCTGCTTCACCTCCTCCTCCTCCTCCTTCACCTCCTCCTCCTCCCCATTCTTCTTCTTCCCCAATTCACCTTCCTCTTCCCCTTTCCTCTTCCTCCTCCCCATTCCTCTTCCTCCTCTTCCCATTCGTCTTGCTTATTCCCCCATTCCTCTTCCCCCTCCTCTTCTTTCTGCAGCCCATTCCTCTTCCTTATCCCTTATTCCTTTCCCTCGTCCCCCAATCCTCTTCCTCCTCCTCGCCCTCTCTCCTCTTCCTCCTCGTTCTCTCCCCTCCTCCTCCTCCCTTATTCCTCTTCCTCTTCCTCCTCCTCGTCCTCTCTCCCCTCCTCCTCCCCTATTCCTCTTCCTCTTTCTCCTCCTCGTTCTCTCTCCTCCTCGTCCTCTCTCCTCCTCCTCCTCCCCATTCCTCTTCCTCTTCCTCGTCCTGTCTCCTCTTCCTCCTCTCGTCCTCTCTCCTCTTCCTCCTCCTTGTTCTCTCTCCTCCTCCTCTCTCCTCGTCCTCGTCCCCTTCTCTCCTCACAGCCAGGAGAGGAGAGGAGAGGAGGCGTCCGCATCCCCAATACAAGTTCATTCTTTGCTTCAGCACTCTTCCACAACTCCACTTCTTCTCCAATGCTCTGCCATCAGGTCGAAATGACTTGTCTTCGTCCGCCTTCGCTCCTCCTCCTCCTCCTCCTCCTCCGCTTCCTTCCCCTCTCCCCCTCCCACTTCTCCTCTCCCCCTCTCCTTCCTTCCTCTCCTTTCCCTTTCTCTCTTTTCCTTTCGTTTCCTTTCCTCTTCTTCTCTCATTCCTTCTTCTTCTTCTCTCATTCCTTCTTCTTCTTCTTCTCCTTCTTCTTCCTCTTCTTCTTCTCCTTCTTCTTCCTCTTCTTCTTCTCTTCTTTCCTTTTCTTTCCCTTACCTTTCTTTCTCTTCCTTTTCCTTCCCCTTCCCTCATTTTTCTTTACCTACACTTCCCTTTCCCTCCTTTCCCCTCCCTTTTCTTCCTCTTTCCCTTCCTTTCCTTTCCCCTCCCCTTTCCTCCCTTCTCTTTCCTTCTGTTCTCCTCCACTCCCCTCCCTTCTCTTCCTTCCTTTCGCCTACCCTCCCCTTTCCCTACCCTCCTTTCCTCTTCCCTCCAATCCTCTTCCTTTTCCTTTCTCCTCACCTTCCCTTCCCTCCTCCCCTCCCCTCCCATCCCTTCTCTTTCCCTCCCCTCTCCTTTCCTCCCCTCCTCTCCCCTTCCCTTCTCCTTCTTTCCTATCCCTCCTTTTCCTTCCACTCCCCCTCCCTCCTCTTCCCTCTCCTCCCCTTCCCCTCCTCTTATCCTCCCTCCCCTCCCATTCCTCTCCTCTCCTCTTTCCTTCCCTTCCCTTCCCCTCCACTTCCCTTCCTTTCCTCCCCTCCCCTTTCCTTCCCCTCCCCTTCCCTTCCCCTCCCCTTCCCTTCCCCTCCCCTCCCTTCCTCTTGCCTTCAGTCAAGCCTGAATTCTCCGGCATAACCGCACTCTTCCTGTCCACCCACCTCTTCCCGCGTGCCGCCCCTCCCCCCTCCTCTCCCCCCTCCCCTCCTCTCCTCTCCCCCTCCCCCACGTCGCCATTTCCCGATTCCTCTTAGCTTTATCTCTCTTTTGCACAAAATCGTCATTTTGAATAATTTCCTCCTTGGTCAACCTAACACTAACCTAACTTAATCTAACCTTACCTAATCTAACCTAACCTAATCTAATCTAACCTAATCTAACCTAACTTAATCTAACCTAACCTTACCTAATCTAACCTATCCTAATCTAACCTAACCTAATCTAACCTAACCTAATCTAACCTAACCTAATCTTACCTAACCTAACCTTCGTTTAGTTAACCTTTCCGCTTAACTCTCTTTCATGAAATCGCCAGGCGGCATTCATAAACTATAATGAAAGGTTAAACGACCTCAGCATCCTTCTTCGTATCGACTATCCTTCCTAACTATCCTTTTGCTATCATCCTCCACTCCTCTTGACTATCCTTCCGTCCGCGCGAATTATTTCTCCCCAAGACAAATCTCCTTTCCTTATTATCCCTCGTTTTTGCCGTCCTTAGTAAATCCGTCCTTTGCTGCTCTCCTGGCCCGTCCTTTTCTTCTCTCATGCCTTTGTGGCTGGGGATAAGAATACCGCCGCAGTTTCCGTGCTTGTCGTAAAAGCCAACTGAATGGGGGGGGAGAGGCGTTTGGATCTTTCTCCATTTCCTTCTCTTTCCTTCCAAGACTCTGCCATTCCACTTGCGAGAAGGAAAAAGACCTTTGGTGCAAGTCTGCGTGAGGTGAGTGCGTCCTCTGTACATGTTCACTGTACGTGACAATAGTCTCTCTATGTCCACGCACTTCCTTCCGTCTTACTTGTGGTAATCTCATCTTACTTCTGCAGTGATCCTGGGCCAAGGGGTTTTAACAAGGATGATTCAAGCAAAGTCATCATATTAAAGACAGCAGAGCAGGAATCGGAGTAGTGGGTTTAAGCTGGACAAATTTAGGTTTAAGAAGGAAATACAGAAGAACTGGTTTCCCAGCAGAGTGCTTAAGGAATGGAGTAGATTTAGTAACCATTTACTGAGCGCTGAAACAATTGGTTGTTTAAAGAGAAGGTTAGATAAATTTGTGGGTAGGGAAGACAGGTGGTAAGAGACATGGAACTGCCTAATGTAGGCCTTATGATGTCTTATGTTCTTATGATCCTCAACCTGTCCAATCCTCTTGGTTCTTCAGACACTCTGAGGATCTCCACATCTTCGGGTAGAAATTCTACTAATCTTCGGTAGACATTGTCTCTTCCTCGAGTATGCCCCAAGTCCTCACCTCCTTCACTCACAGGGAATCTTTATTTGTCCTCTCCTCCTCGACTGTATTACCCTCCATCTTCCGCAAGAGCTTCTCCTCCTCTTCCTCCTCCACCTCTTTCCCTTTTTCCTCCTCTTCTTCGCCCTTTTCCTCCTCCCCGTTTCTACGTTTCTCAAGGCCATTTCCTTCATTATCTTCTATTGCCACAAGATATAGCTTCCCTCTTCCACTCACCCCTCCAACTCCCCTCTTCACCCGCCCGACAAGAAGACCTTTACTTCATTCTCAGAGTCTTCCAGCATCTTTCGGTCTTTCTGTGGCGCAAAGACGCTCTCCCATTATTATCATTCTCTCCTCCTGGGGAACAAGTTCTCTTGGATATCTTTCCTTGCACGTTTCTCCCCTTCTTCCTGAAGGATCGCATTGCCTTTCCTCCATTTCTATATTTCTCCCACCCTTCTCCCCCTCCTCGTCTTCTTCCTCTGCATTCATTCATCCGGCGCGAAATTTCCTTTTGGTCTACTTTTCTCGGTAGAATCAATCCTTTTCCCCTTCCTGGGGGGAAAGTTTGTCTACCTCTGCAGAATATGACGCCGTCTTCTTATATCAGGGGTGGGTAACCCTTGGCACGCGTGCAAAACCTGACACAATAACGACTTTTCTCCGGCACACGAAACCCAGAGGTCATCTTAAGATAGATAACTAATGAATCTCAAGTTTCTTTTGTATGGCCATTGGTAACCTCATACTGCGCTGGGCGACGGATTGAGGCCCTTATAGGAAGTGAAGGGGAGGGAGGGGGCATACTCGAATGTAAGCCTATCATTTATGCGACTCCGTTGGCACACGAGAAAATTCTACATCAAAGATTTGGCTGGTTTTGGTACTCACACTTAAAATAGGTTGCCCACCCTTAATCCTAGGTCATGTTTTCTCTTGAGGCACCCGATATGAAATATTATCCTCCGGGGAATGGGGTGGGATGAGAATCCCCCGAACTCTCTCAAACTTCCCTCGTCCCCTCCCCCGCGACGTCTCTGCGTCCCTGTGGTAAATAATTGACTTAACAAGTCATCAAGGGCACACATCAAGGTTTATGCTCGGGGGGGGGGGAAACGTCCTCTGCAAGAACAGTAACAAATATTTGCTCTTCTTCCTCTTCTTCGTGAATCGCGTTTCTTCTCAACAATTTACTCTCATAGACACCTTCAACTCAGAAACGTTGTTGATGTACTCGGTTGTAGATAAGCAACAGGCGATCTTATTCAGTTGAAGGCGAGAGCCCCCCCCCCCTTCACTTATTCTGAAGGGGGTTCCCGGTCGCTGGAGACCTATTTCAGACCCTGATCAAAAACGCTCAAGATTCTCGTCAAATGTTGTGATTTTGAAAAGCTCGAAGACGACTTCGCTTTCTAGACTTCCCTAAGTCCAAAATTCAACAACGTGAATAATAGTCGTGTAGGTTTAACTTCTCTTAGCTCGTCGCTCATCTTCTCAACATATGACCCAAAGGTGATTTGACATTTGGAGGTTCGAAAGATAAAAGATTGTAAACGAAGTCTCGTTTCTACTCAAACGAACTCGAGTCGAGCAGGTGTGACGTGGTGGTCAGCCGCAACATAACCCATGACGTCACCGTATTCAAGGGTAGTTAATGCTACAACTATTTTCTTTTAACGATTACTCGTTAAGCAAAGGTTTCCTCTTCTACGTCGTTTTCTGTTTCTTAATTAAGTTGATGACCGACAAACTATTTCCGTCTTCATCTTATGTACGAAGCAGTTAAAGTTTCTGTGATTCACGGATTTTTATTTATTTTCTGTAGGTATTCGGGTGAATCTTTCTTCTCTTTAACTCTCTGAAACAAATATTTGTGACTTCATAACACACTTCCTACACTCTTTTTTTCTTCCTTTTTCTTGGGAAGATCTTCTCCACCGAAATTAGAGTCATCTGTTGATTCAGCTCGTCTTCCCTGGCTAAGCTTACCCCTCTATGTTTCTTTATATTCCAACGTAAACGTTTCCATTGCCTTCCTGTTTTCCTTTAAACCTCCGCTGCATATTCCTTCGCAGCCTTTGGTCCGTCTTAAATTGAATTTTCCGCCATAGAGGTCCTTGAGCTTTTATCTAAAATGTTCTCTCTTCCTGCTGTCTTTCGAAAATGTCTGTGCTCTATATCAGATATCCGCCGGGAAGGAATTCTTACGGTTGAAACACATTGTGAAATGCAAACGCGTCAACCCCCTCCCTCCCTCCCCCCAACCACACTCCTCAAGGAAAACCTTTGCAGAAAGCAAGAGTCAGGGGGGGTGGGGGGAGAGGGAGGAGAGAGGGAGGGGAGAGGGAGGGAGAAGGAGAGAGAAAGGTAGAGAGAGAGAGAGAGAGGTAGAGAGAAAGGTAGAGAGATAGAAAGAGGTAGAGAGAGAGAGGTAGAGAGAGAAAGAGGTAGAGAGAGAGTGGTATATAGAGAGGTAGAGAGAAAAAGAGAGAGGTAGACAGAGGGATAGAGAGGTAGAGAGAGAGGTAGAGGTAGAGATAGACAGGCAGACAGATAGATAGATAGATAGATAGATAGATAGATAGAGAGAGAGAGAGAGAGAGAGAGAGAGAGAGAGAGAGAGAGAGAGAGAGAGAGAGAGAGAGAGAGAGAGAGAGAGAGAGAGAGAGAGAGAGAGAGAGAGAGAGAGAGAGAGAGAGAGAGAGAGAGAGAGAGAGAGAGAGAGAGGGAGGGGGAGGGAGAGAGAAACAGAGATAGAGAGAGAGAGAGAGAGTAGGGGGGGGGGCTCTGGCTGTATGACATGGAGGAAGGAACAAGGACGAACCCATCTTTGTTTGGACACGGTGCATGGATGAAGAGAGACGGAGAGCCCCTCAATCTTCCGTGACAGGAGAGCAGCATTACACACAATTTCTCACACTCTGAAACAGAAGCCCGTGATGTGGAAGCGCGAGGCGCCTGTTCAGACTATCAATTTTGTCCTTGTACTTCATTTGTCCAGAGGGATAGAAGCACTGGACTGCTTCGTGTTTCGTTCTTTCTCAGTGAATACCAGAGGTGGTTTGATTTGATCGCATTATGATAAATGGGAATATGTGACATGTAATGGAAATGTTTTCTGACAAATTATTC
>NC_134782.1:37749667-37764667 GCF_046742065.1 Oratosquilla oratoria
CTTCTTCTGCATCGGCTTCAGCCTGCTCCTCCTTCTCTTCACCCCCTCCTCCTCCTCCTCTCCCTCCCCCTCTTCTTCGTTCCCCTCCTCTTTTCCTCCTTTCACCATTTTTTCTGCCTCGGCCTCAGCCTCCTTCTCCTACTCCTCTTCATTCTCCTCCTCCATTCCCTCCTTATCTTCATCTCCTTTATTCTACTCCTCCTCTTCCTATTCTTCTTCTTTTCCTCTCCTTTCCTCTCCTCCTCATCTCCCTCCTCCTTCTTTCCTTTTCTTCCTCGTTCCTTTATCCCCGCCTCTTCTCTCGTCTTATATCTTTCTCCTCCTCTTCCTCCTTCTCTTCCTCTCCCCACCTTCCTTTTCTCCTCTCCCTCCTCCTCTCCCTCTCCTCACTTTCTTTTTCTTTTCTTCCCCCTCCTCTTCCTCTTCTATTTCCTTCGCTTTCATTCCCTCCACATCCTTTACTCCTTCCTTTTTCTCCCCACGCTTCCCTCTCCCTCCTCCTCTTCCTCTTCCTTCCCCTCTTCTTCCTCCCTCCTTCTCCCCCCTAAGACTTTTGTTTTGACAATACATTTCCATCGAAAACTTTGATCATTCCTCCTCCATCGTGAACATTCTTCTCCAAAATATCCCCCTTCTCGTTGGCTTTGCTTATGAACTTTAATAATCCGCTTGCCCCCTTTTTCTTACCCAAAACTTGGGCCCTCTCTTCTTCTTTTTTTTTCTAATTTGTCCTCGCCTCAGATGCCATAGGATCCTCTCCCCCCATTCCCCCCACCCTCACCCTCCTAAACGCTCGTTCTTGTGCCCAACTATTCCTCCTCCCCCTCCTCCTCGTCCTCCTCCTCGTCCTCCCCTCCTCCTTCTCCTCCTCACCCCACCCCTTCTTCTTCTACCATCTTCCTCCACCTCCTCCTCTTCTCTTTTTCTTTCCCCTCCCCCAATCTCTTCCCTCATCTCTGTTCCTTCCCTTCCATTCTTCCTCTTCCTTCTACTTTTGTCCTCCGCACCCAGTTTTCTTTCTGGTTATCCTTTTCTCCTTTTTCCAGTGTTCTTCTACTTATCTTCGCCCTCTTTCATCCTTTCCTTTCCATTACTCTCTTCCTCCTCTTTCCCACCTTCTTTCATATCCTCCTCCCCCATCTCTCCCTCTTCCTTCTTCTCTCTTTCTCCATTCTTCCTCCTCTTCTCCCTACTTCCTTTCCCCATTTTCCTTCTTCCCTTCTCTCTCCCTCCTCTTTCCTTCTCTTATTCTTCTCCTTTCTCATTTCCTTCACTCTGTTGTCTTCCTTCTTTCCCTCGTCTTTCTAATCCTCTTCCTCCATTCCTCCTTCACCTCTTCTTCCTCCTGCTTCTTCTCTTCTTCCTCCTCCTACTCTTCTACTTCTTCATGCCGATGGAGGGTTTTTGTTATGGTCTCTAATTCACCATCGCTTCTTTCCTACTGGACAACCCTGCGCCGTTGTCGTGTGTTGCAGGGACGGTCGGAGCGGCCGACTCATATTCTGTCCTTCGTGGGTTCGAGTATACACACGGACGGATTCTTTGCGTCTGCGCGGCGCGGAGTTGCTCTTGAAGCTTCTGGAGGCTCCTGCCCCGTGATTATCTTGTGCCTCCTGAGGATGAAGAACCAGGGGGATCCAGGGTCCATTCCTGCTAGCTGCGGGTGTTAAGCCAACAGAAGAATAAGAGGAGGAGGAGGAGGAAGAGGAAGAAAAGGAGAAGGAGGAGGTGGAGGAGGAAGAGGAGGTGGAGGAGGAAGAGGAGGAGGAAGAGGAAGAAAAGGAGGAGAAGGAGGAGGAGGAAGAGGAAGAAAAGGAGAAGGAGGTGGAGGAGGAGGAGGAGGAGGAAAAGGATGATGATGAGGAGGAGGAGGAAGATGAGAAGGAGGAAAAGAAGTGGGAGAAGGTGGAGGTGAAAGGGGGAGAGAAAGAGAAGAAAGACGTATAGGAGGAAGATGAGGAAGAGGAGGAGGAGGTGGAGGAGGAGGTGGAGGAGGAGGAGGAGGAAGGAGAGGAAGAAAAGAATGAGGGATAGGTGGAGGAGAATGAGGAGGAGGAAGAAGGAGAGGAAGAAAAGAAGGAGGGATAGGAGGAGGAGAATGAGGAGGAGAAAGAGGAAGAGGAGCAGGAGGAGGAAGAAGGAGAGGAAGAGAAGAAGGAGGGAGAGGAGGAGGGGAATAAGGAGGAAGAGGAGGAAGAGGAGGTGGAGGAGGAGGAGGAGGAGGAGGAGGAGGAGGAGGAGGAAGGGAAGGAAGAGAAGCTAAAGGGATAGGAGGAAGAGGAGGAAGAGGAGGAAGAGGAGGAGGAGGAAGGGAAGGAAGAGAAGCTAAAGGGATAGGAGGAAGAGGAGGAAGAGGAGGAGAAGAATAAGGAGGAAGAGAAGGAGGAGGAGGAAGAGAAGCTGAAAGGATAGGAAGAGGAGGAAGAGGGCGAGGAAGAGAAGAAGGAAGGATTGGAGGAAGAGAATGATGATGAGGAGGAGGAAGAGGCAAGAAAAGAGGAAGAAGAGGAAAGAAGAGAAGAAGAGGAAAAAAAGAGAAGAAAAAGAGAGAGATGGTGTTGGTAGTCTCCCAACTGGCTACTCCAGATGGACAGTTCCAGAACAAAGAGACGCAATAAAATGACCTGTACAGACATGGAACACGTTCACCCCTCCTCCACCTCTTTCTTTTTCATTTCTCTTCTTCCTTTTCCTCTTCTACCTCCTCCTCCTCCTCCTCTTCTTCCTTTTCCTCTTCTTCCTCTTCCTCCTCCTCCTCTTCTTCTTCCTCTTCCTCCTCCTCTTCTTCCTCTTCTTCCTCCTCCTCCTCTTCTTCCTTTTCCTCCTCTTTTTTCTTTTCCTCCTTTTCCTCCTCCTCTTCCGCCTTTTCCTCCTCCTTTTTCTCTTCTTCCTCTTCCTTCTTTTCCTCCTTTTCTCCTCCTCTTTCTCCCTTTCCTCCTCTTCCTCCTTCTCCTCCTCTTCCTCCTTTTCCTCCTCTTCTTCCTTTTCCTCTTCTTCCTCCTCCTCCTCTTCTTCCTCCTCCTCCTCTTCTTCCTTTTCCTCCTCCTCTTCTTCCTTTTCCTCCTCTTCTTCCTCCTCCTCCTTTTCCTCCTCTTCTTGACCCTCCTCATTATCCCTCCTCTTTAATCTCTTTATTCTAATTCCCCATCTCATCTTACTTCTCCTCGTGTTCGCTCAGCAATTACCTTTCTCTTTTTTCCTCTCTTCCTTTCTCCTCTTTCACCTTTCCCCCTCCCTCTTCCATTCCTCTCCGGTCTTCATTCGTAATCCTTCCCTTTCAATCAATTAAACCACTCACACCTTTAGAACAACATGATACACGCACACACACACACACACACACACACACACACACACACACACACACACACACACACACACACACTCACACGAAAGCACACACATACGCATGCACACACACACACACACATGGACACACACACACACAAACACATGCACACACACACACACACACACACACACACACACACACACACACATATACATATACATACACACATACACGCACACGCACGCATACACACACACGCACACACACACGCACACACACACACACACACACACACACACACACACACACACACACACACACACACACACACACACACACACACAAACAAACACACACACTACGGTGGTCCGGGTTCGAATCACGCCCAGGGCTGAAATAATTTCATTATCGTTGCGCTGCGAGTCGTTACTCCAACTCTCGTTGGCGGGGAGTTGGAAGTGTGTGTCAGGTCACAATATTACCCATAGATCGGTCATATATGAAGTCTGAGCTCACTTCTGGGAGGATAATAGCTGTCGATCTCGAGTCTAACACGTGATCCAAGACCATGGTGAATCACACACATTCTTTCTGACATCCCTACGGATCAGAGTCACGCATCATTCTTTCACGATTGGTGACTATCAGGAGGCTAGGACGTTGCCCCTTACATAGGACTTTGTAGCGTGGAAATTAGTAAACCATGGCCTTGGTCCAACACGCTGGCGGCAGAGTTCGAACTGCCGTGACCTCGAACCCGCTCGGCCAGAGAGCATTTACTCTTTTTCATCTCTTTCAGTCTCTCCTTGATAACGTCAACTCTTCTTTGCGATGATATACCCAAGGATAGAAACTCTGGTTGTGATCGAAAAATATTAAAGATGATTAATTTTATGGTTAGGTTTCTCTACTTGTGTATTTACATATTTACCCTCTTCCTAATTTGCTTTGCCTTCGTCTGTCTAGACAACGTTGCTCAAAGTCGGTTCTCATTTAACTTCATTTTCTTTGATTCTGAATGTCGTCAAGCGATTTTATTCACATTTGTGGTATCCCCATGCCTAAGCTGGGAAAGAATTAAAACCTAAAATTTTGTTAATATTTCTTGAATCTATACTTTTGTCTTATACAAAAGAAATTCCTCTCTGAGGCAGTCCAGTTCCATCTGCATGATTTCTGAATTTATATTTTTGTCCAGATTCACCTGTGCTGTATGGCCGATTTTCTTTTCTTTTCTAAGTTTGAATATAAGTTTGTTATTTATAGATCCCACAGAGCACCGCGGGAGGTGGAGTAAAGAGAAATAGGCTGTTTGACGGGAGGAGGAGTAGAGAGAAATAGACTGTTTGACGGGAGGAGGAGTAGAGAGAAACAGACTGTTTGACGGGAGGTGGAGTAAAGAGAAATAGACTGTTTGACGGGAGGAGGAGTAGAGAGAAATAGACTGTTTCATAGGAGAAGGAGTAGTGTTTGATGGGAGGAGTAGAGAGAAACAGACTGTTTCACGAACGAAAGCAAGAATGGGAAGATAATTTCCCACTAGTTTCGGGTCCTCCAGAGAGAGTTTACTTTTAAACCTATGAGCGCCAGCACCAGGTACAAAAGAAACGGAGCTTCAGACTTAAGATGTTTAAGCTACTGCATGCATAAAACAAGCTTCATTAACCCATTAAACTCCGATGACAAGATGTCTTGTCATTTGGTCAAATAAAACAAAAAATCATAAAACACCAAAATGTTTGATCAAACACCAGAAAAATATGACGTCAGTCCTCGCTCGCGAGCGAAGCGAGGACTACTGACGTCATATTTTTCTGGTGTTTGATCAAACATTTTGGTATTTTATGATTTTTTGTTTTATTTGACCAAATGACAAGACATCTTGTCATCGGAGTTTAATGGGTTATAGAGCATAAAGGAAAACAACTAACCTTCCTTCCTAAATCCTACCTTATCTATTTTCTAGATTACATTCTCTGAGATACCGAAACAATCTATTGAAAGATATTCCTGTGTTGTATGTTGTATTTTATAATATATACATAAAACAAGTTTCACTAAACAGCATTACCTAAAATAAGAAGCTTTCCTTCCTATGGTCTATTTGATCTATTTTCTTCTATATTTTCTGAGGGACTGAAATAATTCACTGCAAGGTATTCCTGTGTTGCATAATATCACATTTTATAATACAGCAAGGATGACAGGTATACAATAGGTTATGCAGACAAACTCCTTCCGTACTGTATGATTACAAAGGATTACAAAGGCGGAGCATGCCGACAGGAGACCTTTTGATCCATATCTAGGTCGGATGCAAAAAAAAAAAAAAAAAAAAAAAAAATCTTGCTTAATATTATAGTTTTCTGTTTTTTCGAATATCCAAATATCAAATTACTTTTGCGCTATATATTGAGAAACTGAATGACAAACTCAGTATATGACGCAGAGGTAATTTGACATTTGGATATTCGAAAAGGAGAAGATTTGTAACCGAAGTCGTTTCTGCTCAAATGAACCCGCAACGGTCGGCGAAAATCGACCCCAGTATGAAGCTGCCTTCGGCCCTTGCGTACCATGTGATCCTTTACTTTTGATCCCAACTGCCGTCAGACTATTTTATTCATCTTCCAGGGGCCCACTCCGTAGCCAAGGAATGAAGGTGTGATTATAAATGATTACTTTTTATTTATTTTTATCTTATTTTTATTTATTTATTCATTTTTATTTATCTATTTATTTATGTTTTATTTATTTTTGTGGGTAGCACAACATTCTAGACCAGTGGTTACCACGCCCCCGCGCACGCCCCCAGGATATTTTCTTTTATTTCTATGATATGATATATCTTTTCTATTTATATATTTTCTATTCATATCTTTCGTGTCTACATTTGATTAGAAAACGGGTTTGGAGTGACTCACAGAATTACACTTGGCGCGTGTGTAATGGCCGATACTTGTTCTTGGAATGATTTCATTATTCTTATTAAACAATGATTTTTGAGCAGATGGCTTCACGCCCACCTTGTATACCTCCTCACGCCTCCCTAAGGTAGGTCGCGCCACCTACTTCGAGGATCACTGGACTTGAAAATATCGCCATTTTTATGGAGAACAGATAGAAATGGTTAAACACTCACACAAACGCACACACGCACATGCACACGTACATATACACGCGAACACCAGACCAGTATACTTGTAAGAGACGTCTCGGAATTCAGTGGCCCGAGTTTGATTCTTGGTCATGACAACTAGATTAGTTGTGTTTACACAGGTGAGTGTTTTTTTTTGTATGTGTGTGTGTGTGTGTGTGTGTGTGTGTGTGTGTGTGTGTGTGTGTGTGTGTGTGTGTGTATTCACTTGGTCTTTGGATCACGTGTTGGACTCGTGATCGACAGCTATTTCCCTCCTGGAAGAGAGCTCAGAGCTCGTAGGTCCGATCTATGGGTAATGCTATGACCTTGCACACACACACACACCCCCAACTCCCCGCCCACGAGAGTTGGAGTAACACCCCTCAGCGCTGCGATACTGATATTTTTTCAGCCCCGGGCGAGGATCGAACCCGGACCTCCGTAGTGGCAGGCCAGAGCTCTAACCACAGCGCCATGAGAGGTGTGTGTGTGTGTGTGTGTGTGTGTGTGTGTGTGTGTGTGTGTGTGTGTGTGTGTGTGTGTGTGTGTGTGTGTGTGTGTGTGTGTGTGTATTCACTATTCACCATAGTCTTGGATTACGTTTGGACTCGTGATCAAAGGCTATTTCCCTCCCTGAAGAGAGCTCAGAGCTGATATATGTGTGTGTGCATGTGTGCATATATATATGTATGTATGTATGTATGTATGTATGTATGTACGTATGTATGCATGTATGTACGTATGCTCAGTATGTATGTACGAGTACGTATGCATGTACGGGTATGAATGTATGTACAGTATATATGTTTGTACATTATGTATTTATGTGCAGTATGTATGGATCTCTCTCTCTCTCTCTCTTTCTTTACATATATATATATATATATATATATAATATATATATATATAAATATGTGTGTGTGTGTGTGTGTGTGTGTGTGTGTGTGTGTGTGCATGTTACCTCTATATATATTTAATTTCATTTCAGCTCTGGGCCTCTTTTCTCCCATGGAGTAAAACCCATACTCTCCCTGACCTTTCGAGGAGGGCACTCTATAATGTCTAGATCAGTGGTTCCCAAACTAAGGGGCGCATCTCCCACCCCCCAGGGAGGCTTGAGAAGGGCACGAGGGGGGCATGTGGAATCATCTGCTCGAAAAGCATTGTTTAGTAAGAATGATGAAATCATTCCAATAAGTATCTGATGTTTAATACGTGCAAAATATAATTCTATGGGTTATCCCAACCCGTTTTCTCTACAATATATAATCATATGTATTATATTTAATACATAATTATATAGTATGTATTATATATAATATATAATAACACATAAATACAAAAAAAAGGTAGGGTGGCGTGCGAGTCTACTGGAGGCAAAAATGAGCGTCATATTAGTTAGTTTGAGGAGCACTGGTACAGATAAAACACAAAAACATACGCAAACTTAAGTAAAAATAAACAATACGCACAAGTATCAAGCACAGTTTCTCTATACAATTAGTTATAATTGAATTCCCCCTCCCCCCTCTCCTTGTTCTTGGAAAAAAAATCTTGATAACTTTCTTCCTGGATATGAAATGCAGGCCATCACGCAGGTTTTCAATTACTTTGCCGCTCAAATGAACAGCACTCTGAACATTTCTTTAATGCTCTGGTTGAAACTTAAATGAACACTGAAATATTTCGTGTCATACTCTCTTCTTCTTCTTTATCTCCACTTGGTCTGTGTCCTGATAGCTTGACGCCATTGATCTTATCTCAGTGTACACAAAAAAAAAAATAGAAAACCTCACATTTTCTAAAATAAGCAAATTGTGACATTTTGGCAACAGACCGGTGGAGTCATGTAGATTAGGTGGAATCTTGTAGATCCAGTAAAGTCTTATAGATCCGATGGAATCCTGTAAATCTGGTGGAGTCCTGTAGATTTGTTAGAATCGTGTAGATCTGGTGGATTCTTGTTGAAGGCTCAACCCCCAGCGAAGCAAGGACTAGCGCAGCCGGTGGCCTGTTAAGTATAAATGTATATTTCTTATTATTATTATTATTATCAATTCCTTTGAAATTCTTGGTGGACGTTGCCAAGATTCTCTTGAGTAGCTACCGTTTTAGAGAAAACAGGTTCAGTTGTTTTGAGTAATCTTCGTATGATTTGTTTCCGTTTGGTATCCGTTTAGTAACTAATAGCATATCAGTGGATTTCTCTTTCGATAGATTGACAAAAGATTTCGTTTAGTTCATATATATCAAATATACACAGGTTTTGTTGTAATTTGAGATACCTAAAATAGGTCAGTTGTGCAAGAAATTTTATGTCAATTACCGTGTTAACTACTATATCTATTCCATTTTATTTTTAGCAATTATTATTTTTTTTACAATCTATCGGTTTTATTTTGTGGTTTTCCTGCGGCTGAGGTTAAAATCAAGTTTTCCCGATTTTGCCTCTCAACCATTTTGAGTAAAGGAGTAACATTTTTCAATTTCCATTTTTTAAGAATATCCTCGACCATGATATACATATTTTTAATAATTCTTTATGGAACAAATTTATTTTTCTTCCCCATTTCCTTGGAAATTCTCTGTGCCAGACACGTCACTCTCTGGCGTTATTAATTTTGAGCATAAATAGACATATTCTAATATTAACAGAAATAGACAAGTTGCCTTTCTACATCCTAGGACAGGTCGGCCATCTTTGTAGGAACATTCGCTCTTGTTGAAGAGAAGAAACAGTATGTACTTGATGTTGAAAATGTTACATCTACGAGTACACCCATATGCAAAGATGTCGACATGCTTACTATTTATGTATACACGGGCCTTAGTATTTATACATGTGTACGTGTGTACGTGTGTGCGTTCATGTGCGCGGTCAACTTTCGCCTCCAGTCGTTGATCCCTCAAGACATCTTGAAGACAGCCCAAGTTCTACAACGACATCTGCATTCTCACGAATTTCACCTCCTCGACTCCATTTCTGGTTCCTTTCCTGATTCAGCCTGGCCCTCCTTTTTTCCTCAGAGCACTTACCCTTTCTCCTCTTCCTCCTCCTTCTCCTCCTCCTCTTCATGCTTCACTTCATCCTCATCTTCCTTTCCTCTTCTCTTCCCACGTCTCCTCTTACTCGCTTCCCATCTCCTCCGTCTCAGCGTTTCCGTCGACAAGAGCGTTTGCTGATGACGTTGTCGGTTGTCATCGTTGTTGTCAATATCACTTTCATTATTTTTATATTTCATTTCTTTTCAGTAGATTGTTGCCAAATTTACTGTAGCAATGGGTTTAAATTGGACAAATCTAGATTTAAAGAGGAAATAGGCATACACTGGTTTACCAGTAAATTGGTGAACGAACGGAATAGACTTAGTAACCATGTAGTGAACAATGAAACTATTGGTTGTTTTAAGAGAAGATAGGTGGCAATGGACATGGAACTGCCTAGCGTTGACCTTATGGTCTCGTGCAGTCTCCCTCATTTTTATGTTTTAATGTCTTATATCTGCTTTGTTCTTGTTGATATATTCGTTATTCTTGCCATATTTACTCATACACTTAACATCTTTGTTCTTATTTCGCGCAATTACCAACATCTCTGTTGTTATTTCTATAAATATATTTGTTCTCACTGTCAGTGGCAACAGCTGAACAGCAAATGTGAATAAACAGCAATAACTAACAATACCAAAAATTCAACAATTAACAACAAAAACAACAACAAAAATATCACGAACTTACAACAAAAATAACCATTAACAGCAACCGACAATCACGGAACGCGAGGACAACACTAACAGCAATTACCAACAACAGCAACAACAACCAGACCAAATAATAACCAGACACAGAAATCGTCCTTTCGGGGATGAAGGCATACCTTCTATATTCCATTCCTAACAACGCTCGTCCTCGTTCTGTCTAGGACAGAGATCGAATTCAAAAGAGGATTCCGTGTCCTTCACTCTCTCGAAGACCACAAACTGATCATTTTTGCCCCAAGTCGTGAGAAGTCTCTCCTCCTCGAAAGCAAACACTCGAACATTGATAATGAGTGTCAGAACCTAACCTCTTCTAACCCTTCGAGGGAACTCTGGCACCTGGCCAATAACATCTCTAACAATTTTAGACCGCCTTCTGTGTCTGCCACCTCTCTTACCCACTGACGACCGTGTTCGGTATTGCCGTCTCATCACTCCTTCCATCAGATGAAGAAGAGGAGGAAGAAGAGGAAGAAGAGAAAGAAGAGGAAGAAGAGGAGGAAGAGGGAGAAGAGGGAGATGTAGAAGGAGAGGAAGACGAAGAAGAGCAAAATGAAGAAGAGGAAGAACAGGAAGAACAGGAATAATGATAATAACAGTAATAATAATAATAGTAATAATAATAGTAGTAATAAATAAAAGTAATAAATAATAATGAATAATAATAATAATAATGATAATAATAATGATAACAATGATGATGATGATGATGATGATGACGACGACGACGACGACGACGACGACGACGACGACGACGACGACGACGACGACGACGACGACGACGATGACGATGACGATGACGATGACGATGACGATGACGATGACGATGACGATGACGATGACGATGACGATGACGATGACGATGACGATGATGATGATGATGATGATGATGATGATGATGATGATGATGATGATGATGATGATGATGATGATGATGATGATGAAAATAATAATAAGAAGAGGAGGAGGAGGAAGGAGAGGAAGAAGAGGAAGAAGAGGAAGAGGAAGAGGAAGAAGAAGAAAAAGAAGAAGAAAAAAGAAAAAAAAGATCTTTGCTCAAACTTTTGCTCGACAATATATCTTGGGTAATTTTGGCGCTTCTTCTTCTGATCTTACTCCCCCTTTAATCTTGATATCTTCAAAAAGATTTTTTTTTTTTCCTTTTACCCTATCTGGTCTTGACACTAAGAAGGCTTAAGGTTCAAAGGAAGCTCCACCTTCCTTGTTGTACTCGAGGACTCGCCCTCTTCACTGATTCCCTGTCTAGACTATGTGTCCAATCTATCATCTTAATCTTATTTGTCGGGAAGAAAGTATGGCTTTAGTTCATTCGGTGTAGTACGCGGAAGGCTAACAAGCGTCTTCTCTCTAACAACTGTCTTCTCTGTAATTGCTGTACTACAGAATTGTTTCCTTGGTCATCAAAAGTTTCCCAATCTCTCTGCAATAAGATCATGAAATCATCCATCTGCTCATGTAATTCTCTCTGATCAACAGAATGGTTTCCCTAAAGGACGTTGGTAGCGATCAAGGTTTTCCTTTTTATTTCTTTGGTAATTTTCTAGTCCTCGCCTTATATGCAAAGGGGGACGGAGAGGGGGGGTCGCCGATTAAATGAAGCGGCCTTGCTGTGGATGTGCTGTGTCTTGCGACACTGCTTCTGACCCAGGGCGGTGGGCAGGGTGCAGGGATGACCCGTCATCCAGGAGGTGCTCAGATGAGAGGGAGGGTGGGAGGGGTGTGGAGTGTATTTAGGGATGAAATGGGTGGGAGTGTTTTTATGCCTTTCCCTTTTTGGCTACCTCCCTTGGAAGGGGGAAAAAGCCTTGGTATATGTATGTATGTATGTACTTTTCTAGTCCAGCGTTTCCCTAACCTGGGGTGCTGGAAAGTGATGCACACAAAAATCACATTGATATATGTATCATTGATTTTCCAGCTGTGCATATAACACTTTTTCCATGCTATTTCATCTTTCTAGGGTGTTCTTATTTCTTCTACAAACAATAATGTCAATTTGTTTCAGTTCTAAGGAATCAAGAAAATAAATCATCAAGCAGTACACTCCACTTACTTTTATCCTTCTAGTAACAAGATAAGGGTGCTGGACTGCTTAGACATGACAATAGGGGGTAATATGATCGGAAAAGGTTTGGAAACGCTGTTCTAGGCGATGCTTTGGTATACGTTCTGTATATACAAAGCACTTCATAGCGTCTGGCATAAATGATTGCCTCCCAAACTATCTTACTGTGGAATGTTTTCCTTTTTCTTCTTCCTCGTCTCAGATTTTCCTAGAATTGTATAGCTGTTGTTCTAGAGCCGTTTCTCGGCCTTTCAAGCTATGTGAACCCCTTACATTGACTTATATATTCAGGGAACCCCTTGATACGGGATTAGATAGGATATAGCCACTATTTCTAAGCATTTATTTAGTAGAAACATTATATATTATAGAAATCCCCTGAGTCTGAGAGAGGGAACTAACCAGGGAAAACTAAAAAATAAATTAAAGTCTCGATGAAAACACTTTGCGTAATCATGAATTATATATATATATATATATATATATATATATATATATATATATATATATATATATATATCAAACGGACCCCTTGGTAATTTTCTGTGGACTTCTGGTTGAGAAACACTTTATCAATCTAGACCACTTCCATTCTATTATGTCTACAACACTGGGTATACCAAGGGTTCTGTTCTGTTTACAAAGCTTCTTTGCTTACTCACGAGTAGCCGACCTGACCGCACATCTGGCTTTGTAAATTCCTCTGCAAACGACCCTTCGTTTTCCACGTTCTTCGTTATGTGCTGTTCTCAAGCAGAACTTAAAAACAAAAGAATAGAGGAGAATGCAGGAGACTATAAGGCCTACACAAGTTAGTTCTATGTCCCTTACCACCTGTCATCGCTATCCATAAAGTTATCTCATCTTCTATTAAAACGACCAATTACTTCAGCGCTCATTACATGGTTACTGAATGTATTCCATTAGTTAACGACTCTGCTGAAAATCAGTTCTTGCCTATTTCCTTCTAGATCCTAAACCCCTAAACCATCGATGGGTGTCTGTACAACCCATGACGTCAAACTTCTAACCTACATTTAATTAGCAGAAGGGAAATCTAGTGTTTTACACTTCTCCCGAAAATGTAACCATGTAGTGAACGCTGAAACTATTGGTTGTTTTAAGAGAAGGTTAGATAGTTTATGGATGGGGATGATAGGTGGTAATGGACAGGGAACTGCCTAGTGTAGGCCTTATGGTCCCTTGCAGTCTCCTCCATTGTTATGTTCTCGTGTTCTTCAGAGTTTGTATCCTATCCGCCTCAATACTCTACTGTATCCTTTTCAACACTGCTTCTAAGATGACAGGTGATGATGGACATGGAACTGCCTAGTGTAGGTCTCATGGTCTCTTGAAGTTTCCTTCATTCTGTTTAACGTCGCGAACTCCTCCATCAGGGGGCTTGGACGGTGCCCCTTACAAAGGATGTTGTAGCGTGGAATTTGATAATCCATGCCCTTGGTCCAACTCACTGGTGGCAGGGTTCGAACCGTCGTCACCTCGACCTACGTCACAAGTGACGCTCTTACCCGCTTGGTCAGCGAGCAATACTAAATGCTCTGGAAAAAACCTCACTCGTTTTCTGTGCAAATGTCGTTTGTAGGCGTCAACAAGAACTCACGTTTTCCTTTCCAATGAATCTGACATTTTCCCACACAAAAAAAAAAAAAAAAAAAAAAAAAAAAAAAAAATCATATATATAACATATATACATATATATATATATATATATATATATATATATATATATATATATATATATATATATATATATATATGTATATATATATTCCCCATCACTGATATTTCAACTAGACATTTTCTTCTTCTTCTTCTTCTTCTTCTTCTAGGTAGGGTGCTTTGAGAGCTTTTTATAGTTTGTGTATTTAGATTTTATCCCACACTTTGAAGTATGGAGAAGAAACGAGTATTCAAAAATTCAGATTAAAAATGGTTTACCAAGACAGTTATTTACGAATGGAATAGACTTAGTAACCATATAAAGATCGCTGAAACATTTGGTTGTCTTAAGAGAAGATAATTTTGTGGATAAGTATGACAGATGGCAAGGAACATAGATCTGCCTAGTGTAGGCCTTATGGTCTCTTGCACTCTCCTTCGTTCTTATGTACTTACAACAGTCAACGACAAGAAACAAGAACACCCAAATGCTCTGAATAAATGCAGGCAATAATAACTAATCCTAACAAGCAACAGAACCTGCAAGAATAACAGCCATGAGCAATCAATAACAACCACAACAAAAAACTAAAAACCACAACCAACAAAAACAATGGTCAAAAACAACAAATAACTTCAAATAACAGTGGGTATTAATAGCGACCAGTAACATCCACAACCAAGAAAATGAACTAATAACAACGGCCAGAAACTACATAAACAACAAATACCAAACACAACCTACAACCAACAAATTCAAAACTAACAATAATGATCAACAGCAACCAATAAACAGTAAAAATAGGATCAAAATAATGCCAACAGCAACCCACTTCATCCCTGTTGTTTAGACGCCAACAACTAGAACCACCACAACCACCACCACCACCTCACCCACCACCACCATCAGTTGCTTAATAATCTCATCACGACAGCTCCCAGGTCTTATATTATATATCGCTGCCATTACCTTCTTCCTCATCATTGTCATTATTACCCTCATGGAAGCCATCTTCGCCGCGGCTGTCCTCCCCATTGTTGCTCT
>NC_134782.1:37769667-37782167 GCF_046742065.1 Oratosquilla oratoria
AAGTAGTAGCAAAGGAGCTGAAAAGGAGATGGGGGAGGGAGGAGGAGGGAGCAAGAGGAAAGAGGAGGGAGGAGGAGGGAGCAAGAGGAAAGAGGAGGGAGGAGGAGGGAGCAAGAGGAAAGAGGAGGGAGGAGGAGGGAGCAAGAGGAAAGAGGAGGAAGAGGGAGGAGGAGGAATGAGAATGGAGGAGGAGGAGAAATAGGGAGAGGGAGGATTGAGGACGGAGAAGGGAAGAAGAGGGAGGAGGAGGAGGGAGGAATGGGGAGGAGAAGGAGGGAGGATTGGGGAGGGGGAGAAGGAGGAATGAGGAGGAAGATATAGGAAGAAGGAGGAGGAAAGAGGAAGAAGGTGGATGGAGATGGAGAAGGACAAAGTAGGAAGAGGATGAAGGAAAATGAAGGAGTGAGGAAGGAGGAAGGAAAGAGGAAGGAAGGAGGAAAGAGGAAGTGTAAAAGGAGGAGGAGATGACAAGGACTGTGAAGGAAGGACAAGAAAGCTCGTACCCTTATCGATGCAACAAAAGCGTCGAGAACCATCAAGATCAGATCAGCGCCATCTGTTGGGTGCACGGCAAAATAAAGCGAACGCGGCGAAGCGCTTGTTTTAGGGGGAAATTTCACACAACGACAACCCTAAAACCCTTTTAACCAAATTACATTCTATTTGCACAAATATGATTACTAACATCATTGACATAAATTATTACAGATTACAGAGTAATGCTAACACTTCCAGTGAGTGGCTAGATTGTAATCAAACAATGTTTATCGACGGTAAATACACTTATGTTTTGGTAATTAGATAGGTAAATGGCATCGCTATGCAGGTTATGTGCGTTCGAGTAAAAAGCAATTCAAACATATTTCTTTGGGGTGAAGCTCATTAATTTGATTTTCAATTTAGTATGATTTTTAAACAAAGTGGCACATTCTTTTTAGATCAAAAATCAAAAATATATTCTTTACCCGGTATTCTAATACTGATGTACTAACTGAATGGATCTTGTTCGTGAGGTTAGCTAATACATACATTTTAATCAGGTTATTGTGTCCGTATGATATATATATACATGTATATATACACACATATACACACACACATTATATATATATATATATATGTATGTATATATATATATATATATGTATATATATATATGTATATATATATATATAAATATATATATATATATATGTACAACACTGAATGGGTCCCAGTGAATAGAGATGCATTTTTATCAACCAATCAATTTCTGCATGTTGGCCTCCACGGATCTCTCCCGATGTTGATGGCTTAGAATTAAAGTGCATTGTGGTTGATAAAGATATACATATATATGTTTATATATATATATATATATATATATATATATATATATATTCTTGTAATAGGGTATATAACCGCATAGGAATGTATAAGGAATGCGAGGAGAGAAAGTGGCATGAAAAATCTAAGGTTTAAGATGATGATGGTTAGCGGATGACATGCTTAAAGAAACCTCGACAAAAATGGTATGCGTTTAAAGCAGAGGGTACTGAAGAACAAATATGTAAAAGGACACCGTAGAATGTGGTGAATCGAAATATATACTTTCAAGATCATAAAAAAAAATGTGGGGTCTGTTTTTTAGAGTGAGGGAAGTTTGGAACAAATTTGCATGAGTCATGCAAAAGGAATGGACAATAGCTCTCACAAGGAACAAGCAAAGAACATACACGTTTCATCACAATACATATGAACTGGTGATGCAAAAGAACGAAAAAATAACCCTTTGTGTATAGTATTTCAAATAGTCATTGTCCACTTCTTATGGCTTACTGTTATGAGGGATCTGCACTATCACGTCTGGACCATTCCCACCTGTCATGGATTCTCAATACTCGGCTCCCCTTCATTTTTCTTCTAAATCCCACCTCGGTTATATATATATATATATATACATATATATATATATATATATATATATATATATACATATATATATATATATATATATATATATAAAGAGAGAAACCCTTTGCTTTATCACAAAGTTGACAGTCATAATCGTCTTATATTTTATATATATTTTTTTTACTGTATGCTTAACTTACATCAATATGATACATTATATAGAAATGTATAATCTACAACAGCAGGCCATAAGCCCCCGAGGTTGAAAACCACTGGCCTGACCACTTCAACGCGCGGTTGAGTCCATAGCCTTGTTTTCTACCTTCTCGTAGATTCACCATCCCATCCACTTCATAATCTCTTCTCTTCTACTTTACCTCCCCTCCTAAGTGATATGTGATAGACTGCTTGAACATCAAGATACTTGAGTCACAGGAAACTCGTACAGCTTGCTATTTCTCGCTTCCTTTGTAGTTGTATAATATGTTTCTTGCTATCTCTGAAGATAATGGAGGGAGGAGGGGAAGGAGGGGAAGGAGAGGGGGAGAAGGGGGGGAAGGGGAGACTGGAATGAAGTGGCCTGATATAAGGCCGACCACACACGAGCAGTTTAAACTGACAGTTACAACTGTTCAGTTATAACTCAGTTGAAACTGCACGTGTGTGGGTATCTCAGTGATACTGAGATACCCACACACGTGCAGTTTCAACTGACAGTTTAACTGAACAGTTGTAACTGTCAGTTTAAACTGCACGTGTGTGGCCGGCCTTAGTAGGGTGAGGAAGGATCTGTCAGTTCGGAAGTATAGTAGAGTTATCGATGAGGGAAACTGTCGCGAGAAAGTAGGAAACATATTTACATTTTACAGTCGTGATCTCGCTCAAGAAAAACTGAGTGGTTTGTTGCATTTGAATTTGACGTCTCAATCTAGCACTCATTGAACGTCCTATGCATTAGCCTAATCTAAAATTCTGTAAAAGGGGGTGGAATTTCAAGTTATGGGTAAAGTTAGGTACAGAAAGTTAATCTTGCATTTTAATGTCTTTCTGCGTATTTCCTTACTTCTTTATTTGTTTAACTTTATTAGTTTTTCTTTTTGCAATAAGATTGAATGTGCCTTGATGGATATGCATTTGACATATACATCATAATTCATATTCTCGCGTACCATGTCATTTACAATTGGTGATAATCTTCTCTGTGACAAATAGTTTCCTCATGGGTATATTCATATCGTACAACATTGTACCTTTTCTTTGGCTTAATATTCTTAAAACTTTCGAACAATTCTTTCCGCGTTCACGACACATTCCATTCGGATTTGTCCTTTTATGCATGAAACGTTTACACTCCCAATTCTTGTTTGCACACAGAAACATCCCGATGTAGGATTCCTTAATTCTTGCCACTGAATGTAATCTGCAGGTGCATGCATCGTAGCCGGTTCAACCGTCCTTGTGGAAGCTGTTGACGCGCTGCTGCCACATCTACTACATTTGTCGTCCCAGTCGATCATACTGTTATTATAACATACTAGTAAATGGATCAACTCACAATTCTTATAGATTACGAAGATTGTCCTTCTTCTTCTGTGCTAAGACACCACTCCAATATTAAGATTTCTTTTTAAATTGAAGGAAGATTAGCATATTTTCACGTGACGCCTGTCAAGTTTAATTTCATTAAACTGCATGGGACCCATTCAATATCGAAGGTCGCCTTCGCCACAGCGAATAGTCGTACTTTAGATATTCTATTTTAACTATTTGGAGACGAATTAATTCAACTAAGAAAACATTACGGTTTTATTCAGTTAAGGACTAATTTAAGTCTGCTTTCGACATGATAACTTGTACGACGACCGTGAAATGCTTTCTATCGTAAAACTAACGATATTATTTCACTGACGCCTTTAACATTTGAAAAGTGAGGAGGAGGAGAAGGAGGATGGGCTGAAAGAGGAGGATGAGGACGAAAAACAAAGGAAGAAGGAAAAAAAAGAGAAGAGGAAATAAGAGTTTAGAAATATGACAAAATATGACAAAACAGACGAAACAAATCGAGGACATAGTTGACGTAGGGTGTTGTCTGTGATAATCTGCGCAGTGAAGGAAATTGCCACAAATTGAAATTTCTCCCCCCCCCCTTCCCTCCCTCCTCAACCCCCCCCCTAAAAAAAAAAGAAAGATGGATCAATGTCCATCGTATGCTAAACCACTGAAGAAGAATTTTCAAAAACACGCTTCCCTTCAGGCTAGAAAATGCAAATGAGCGTTGTCGTCGTCGTCGTCGTCGTGGTCATCGTCGTTTAAGGAGTTATCACGCTGGGCTATTTTTCCTTCAACCTCGATTAATCGGCGGTACCGACCATCTCCAGATCTTTTTCCCGTCACAAAATCACTCTCTGGCAAACTATTTTGTTTTCTCAACAATATTACATAGACTGTCATTTGATATGCTGGATATTAATTTCTTCCAGCATATCAGATTCCTTCCCGCAAGCTGCGAGCTGCAAATCTCCTTCAACAGTCGGAGAAAATATTGCCCAGTGTGATGCCTTTGCTCAGAGCATTTGCAACAGCAGCAACTGTGCTTCTTCAAACTTCCAAAGAAACCAAAGGAAAAAAATTAGGACGAAAATAAGACGAAAGAATGGTATATTAAGGGAGAGATATGCAAACGAAAAAGTGAAAGACGGGGAGAAAATTTTGGTATAGTCACAATCATTAAAGGAATAAAATCAAATCTGATACAGCACCCGCCCCCCCCAATCACGAGGACAAACACATATACTCAAATATTTACACAAACACACGCATATATACACAAACGCATACACATACATGTACAAACACGTACATGTATATACACACAAACAAAATATTGGTTGCTATCAGTTATTTGACTG
Source organism: Oratosquilla oratoria (assembly GCF_046742065.1). Classification (NCBI taxonomy): domain Eukaryota; kingdom Metazoa; phylum Arthropoda; class Malacostraca; order Stomatopoda; family Squillidae; genus Oratosquilla; species Oratosquilla oratoria. The sequence continues at coordinate 37,774,470 of NC_134782.1, forward strand.
TGATTTGAAATATATATTATGAATCAGTGGAATCACACCGACTGAACACAGAATATATATTTTCAGATAGTTTAACATAATTTACAAAGTAATTCAGTTGGTAGCGTTCTTAATGTGTATTGATATATACGAGTATAGGACAGCTAAGTAATATATCTCAATCAATTTGTATACGAGTACATCTGCTATTAATCAAACGACATGACGTCAGAGTTCAATTTTTCTTACTCTAAAATGAATTTCTCTATCATTTCCTCTTTTTCTCATAATTACTTTCATGATATGGATTCATAGGTGAATAATTGCTACTTGATCCTTTTATACTTTATAAAAACTTAGATATTCATTTTCGTTATTGATTGGTAGCTAAAAGACTTAATTTGTGTAAATGATGTATCTACGCAGTATGGTTCCTATCTGCCTCTCAGGAAGAGATTTTTACGTCTGATTGGTTATCACTTCCAACTAATTATAATTTTTTATATCGATAGGTCGTGTTGTCAATTAAATGCTCTATATTATGTAAATATTGAAATGATGATGGATATTGAATATTTTCTTTATTTTTGCCGTCATTACGTCATATCCAAAAAGAGGATGGAATTATTGTTGATGTTTTCACTTTACTATTTTTTCTTTTTAGGAATTATCAATCTACATTTTTTTTTGTTATTCTGTGTTAATATTTTCCCACAATTTTTCTCTGTATAAATCTACTAAAGATATTTTGCTAGGCTGTCAAACTTTGCATACAAATACCTTTCATTTTCACAATAAATTTCAGATGTATTATAGAATATTTTTACTTTATATCCTAGCCTAAATAAATTTAGAATTCTGTAGACTAAAATATCATTTAATTATCTATACATCACTGGACAATAAAAGTCAAAATACATGATGATGGATATTGAATATTTTCTTTATTTTTGCCGTCATTACGTCATATCCAAAAAGAGGATGGAATTATTGTTGATGTTTTCACTTTACTATTTTTTCTTTTTAGGAATTATCAATCTACATTTTTTTTTTGTTATTCTGTGTTAATATTTTCCCACAATTTTTCTCTGTATAAATTTACTAAAGATATTTTGCTAGGCTGTCAAACTTTGCATACAAATACCTTTCATTTTCACAATAAATTTCAGAGGTATTATAGAATATTTTTACTTTATATCCTAGCCTTAATAAATTTAGAGTTCTGTAGACTAAAATATCATTTAATTATCTATACATCACTGGACAATAAAAGTCAAAATACACAATAGAGGCATATGAGTATAGCAAGAATATGAAACCTGAGAATAAGAAAAAATGTAAACATAAATCGTGAACATGTTCAGTAACAGAAAACGTACATCTGTGACGTCATATCGTTTGTTTCAAAGCGGTCGCATAACCTACAAATTTGAACTATATATCAATGGGCAGTAAAATCAATTATTTGAAAGACTTTGGATAAGAAATAAATAAAATGATACAAAAAGTGCTGCTCATAAACAAGAATGAAAAAATTCAAAACAAGGTGTACCAACTGTCAAAGAAAAAAATTCAAAACAAGGGGTACCAACTGTCAAAGAAAAAAATTCAAAACAAGGGGTACCAACTGTCAAAGAAAAAAATTCAAACGCCCACACAAAATGTCCTCGTTTTATATGGAAACAGGTGCATTGTCTGCGTACTCGTATATATATATTTTTTGTAACTGATCCTTTGCAAACAGAACATAACTTTGCTTTCGTTGCATCATGCGGCATGCTATTTGCATGGAGCTATGCACACGTAAGCTGTCTGTAGGCTGCAGAATTAAAAAAAATCCTTCCAAAATGCTATTCACTGTAATTGTCTGCATTGTATGATTTCTATATTCTTGGTCCCTTCTAACTGGACATATTTTCTATTTTAAAACAATTGAAATGGGACGATAGGAATATGTTTTCGTTATTCATTGTACGAAAAGAAAAACTCAGGTTTTGTGTGGAGAGAGAGACATTGCAACATTTATAATTAGGAGAAAGAAGAGAAAGATATGAAACGATTGCGATGAAAAGGTCGTTAATTAAAGAGAGAAAACTGGAAAAACTTGCGTCGAAAGCTCAAAGAAACAGAATAAGATGAAATACTCTCAGACTAAAAAAAAATAAATAAAAAAAAAATAAAAAAAAACCACTAAGTGGGAAGTGAGAAACCCCTGGTCACGCAAACCCTGCCAGATGCGGCCGATGCTTGGGTCGCCTCCCCACTTGACCGGCCGGTGCTGTCAGGGACCACCGCGACATAGCACGTAGCGGGGCCTGGGAATCGAACTCACGACCACCTGCACACGAGTTCGACACGGTATCCACTAGGCTACCGCGCTACAAATAAATAAAATAAATGAAATAAATAAAATAAATAAAATAAATAAAATAAATAAAATAAAAATCAATGCTTAGTACGACAGATGGAGAAAGAGAGAAACGGGACTCCGCGAGCATAGCCTCTTTCCTGTAAATTACAATTAGATATACATGCACGTGCACTCACACACACACAATCGGCTCGACAACACAGTGGTATCGTTTGCAACCGCTAATCCACCGGTTCGAGTTCGATTCCCTCCCAGGGTTGAAATATTTCAGCATTGCTGTACTGCAGGCCGGTACTCCAACTCTCGTGGGCAAGGATTTGTGTGATTAACCATGGTCTTAGATCACGTGTTGGTCTCGTGATCGACAGCTATTCCCCTCCCGGAAGAGAGCTCAGAGCTCATATATGACCGATCTATGGATAATGCTATGTCCTTACACGCACAACCCCCCCCCCTAACTCCGCACCCACGAGAGTTGGAGTAACAGCCCGCATCGCAGCGATACTGAATTTATTTCAGCCCTGGGCGGGATTTGAACTCGGACCGCCGTAGTGTGTGTGTATGTATGTGTGTGTGTGTGTGTATGTATGTGTTCGTGTGTATGTGTGTGTGTGTGTGTGTGTGTGTGTGTGTATGTATGTATGTGTGTGTGTGTGTGTGTGTGTGTGTGTGTGTGTGTGTGTGTGTGTGTGTGTGTGTGTGTGTGTGTGCTAGGTCGTAGCAATACCTATAGGTCAGGCCATATACGAGCTCTGAGCTCTCATCCGGGAGAGTAATATCTGTCGATCACGAGTCCAACACGTGATCTAAGACCATGGTGAAACACTCACACACACACACACACACACACACACACACACACACACACACACACACACACACACACACACACACACACACACACACACACACACACACACGCACACACACACGCACGCACGCGCGCACACACACACATACACACACACACACACACACACACACACGGCTCGGTGGCGGATTGGTAATGCACTGGCCTCACAAGCCTGAGAACCGGGGTTCGATTCCCCGGCCGGGCGGAGATAAGTTGGGTTTGTCTCCTATCACGTGTAGCCCCTGTTCACCTAGCAGTGAGTAGGTACGGGATGTTAGTCAAGGAGTTGTGACCTTGCTGTCCCGGTGTGTGGTGTGTGTGAGTGGTCTCAGACCTACCCAGAGATCGGGAAATAATGAGCTCTGAGCTCACTGCCGTAGGGTGGTGTCTGGCTGTCTCGAACAGAGGCTGCAGCAGATCCGAGGTGAATACACACACACACACACACACACACACATACACACACACACACACACACACACACACAAAGGCGGAGCATGCCGACAGGAGACCTTTTGATCCATATCTAGGTCGGATTAAAAAAAAAAAAAAAAAAATCATATTAATAATAAAATAATAAATAAAAACTATAATAATGTAAATAACAAATAAAATACATAAATAAATGCATAGGTATAGTTAAAATAATAAACAAACAGGTAAATAGTAAATAATAAATTGACATATTACTAATGATAAATGAAAATCAGACAGACAAATGATAACAAAACAAAAACAAATAATATAACAAATTATAATCATTACAGCACCTTACTTAGGTATTTATCTAAATGACACACACACACACACACACACACACACACACACACACACACACACACACACACACACACACACACACGGCTCCGCGGTGCAGTGGTAGCATTCGCAACCGCTAACTCAACGGTCCGAGTTTGAATCCCACCCAGGGCTGAAATAATTTCAGTATCGCTGCGCTGCGAGCCGTTACCCCAACTCTCGTGGGCGGGGAGTTTTGTGTGTGTGTGTGTGTGTGTGTGTGTGTGTGTGTGTGTGTGTGTGTGTGTGTGTGTGTGTGTGTGTGTGTGTGTGTGTGTGTGTGTGTGTGTGTGTGTGTGTGTGTGTCTCAGGTTACAGTATTACCCATAGATCGGTCATAAATAAGCTCTGAGCTCTCATCCGGGAGGGTAGTAGCTATCGATCACGACTCCAACACGTGGTCCAAGACCATGGTGAATTACACACACGTATACACATACGCGCGCGCGACATCCCACACAATATAATTAATATGTCAGCCATAGGGGACAAAGAAGAAGATGATAAGATTAGTTACAGAAGCTCGCTGGAACAAATATGGCTCGGCACGTCGCCCCTGGTGATGTCATTGGCTACCTAGTAATTCTAGTTTATGTACACTAACAGTAATCTATTTTACGTTGGCGAAGCAAGATTGGTTTTCGTTTTGTTGGACTTGTGAAAGGCGTCCGTCCGTCCAGTGACAGAGAACGGCAGATTTAAGCCAGACAGGTTAAAAAAAAATTATATTCTGTGCCAGAGGCAGCGTGAGATTGGACCAACAGCCCGTGGTTTACACTGTGGACAAGTAAATACACAAGCATACATATGCATATACACATATTGTTACGGCCTGTGAGTGATGTGTATACAGGTAAATTTGTCACACGTTTGTTAATAGGCTTATATGCATTGTGTCATGACTGTTATCACATCCATGTTCAACTAAATACAAATCTTGAAAAACATTTGAGATGTATTTGTTTTGTTTTAATCTAAGCTTCAATGTTTTGTAATCGAGTTATTATTTCATTTGAGTGTTGTGTGTACAGTTACTCTTGAATAAATCGTTAGGTGAATTATTACTGAATCTTGTATAGATTAGGTTTATAATATTATAAACACGTACGTATGTAAACACACGCACACACATACACACATACTCGTAAACACAACACACACACATATACATGTAAACATACAAACACTCACATACACGTAAACTCGGAAAAAGACCTTGGAATGATGATCAGTAAAGGCATAATATAGGACAAACATATTAATAAGATAGTCGGAGAAACCTACAATTTATTGAGGTCAATAAAAGTGGTATTTATCTATTTGGATGAGGAATTGATAAAAAAGAAAAAAAAATTAACTGCACTAATAAGACCAAAACTCGAGTACACAGCAACACTATGGACACCCAGTACCTAAAAGAAGATAAAGCATCAGAAAGAATACAAAGAGCAACAACAAAACTGGCACCAACATTTTTCAAAATGACATATGAACAAAGACTGTCCAAATTAGAATTACCAACTCTGGAACAAAGAAGGGAAAGAGGAGACTTACTAACTATAGAATTATGAAAGGAATGGAAATCTTAGATAAGAATTATTTATTGAAATGGGACAGGGAAAAAACAAGAGGACACAAAAAGAAACTCAGATGATTACAGAAGAGATCTGAAAAAAAAGCTTCCCACACAAAGTGATAAATACCTGGAACAAATTAGACAAAGAAACAGTGTGTGCAAACACTATTCAAGATTTTAAGAAAAGACTTGATACTGAAAGATACAAAGACGGGTCACCACGAGCATAGCTCCCTTCCCGTGTAATACTAGGTAAGTACCACTAGGTAAGTACATACACACACATGTTCGTAAACACAACATACACATACACACACATATTCGTAAACACAACACACGCATACACACACTCGTAAACATACACACAAATGATCCTTTGACACCTTAAAATGATGTTGCGATTTCTAGCTAAATAAAAGTAGATTTTTATGAAGAAAAATCTAGATTAGTGTTAGCACTAAGTAATCTCGTAATCTGATTAAAATAGCATGGCGTCAGCCAGAACAAAGCCTGTAAAGGCTACACAGTATTTGTAAGGTCCACAAAACTGACCATTACAGAGCCAAAGTAAAAAAAAAAACTTCCGAAGATCGTTACAGATTTGTAGCAACAGCCTTGCGCGGCAGAATTTGTTAAAGTTACCCCTTCACTAACAGCAATATATATATATATATATATATATATATATATATATATATATATATATATATATAATGTATTATGTAAATATTTCTTTTCAGCAAATGTCATGTATATTCTGTGTTTTAAAAATCCATAGTAATCACACAAAACATATTATTTATTACCAAAGGTTTTTAAAGCATAACAGCGCAAGTGGGTACACACAAGTCCTAGAGACTATAAACTAACCGAGCAAGTGGGTCTGCCCCACATCTATCACAACTCTCACTTCCTTCCATTTCATTCTCTCCTTCCACTAAACCCCCAAATCCCCCCTCCCTCCCCCTCCCCCATCTTATCTATCCTGCCCTCTAACTAACTCTGCCCCGCACCTATCCAAACTCTAACTTCCTTCCATGTCGTTCTTTCCTTGCACTGGCCCTCCAAATCCCCCCTCCCCCCCTCTTCCCCATCTTATCTATCCTGCCCTTCACTTACTTTTTAACAAAATCATTATATATAGTGATGCCGCTGCCGGCTTCTCTAGCCGATTTCTGTATATAGCTCAATTCAAATTAATTTTCTAAACGGTAAAGAAAATTAGATAATTATTTCCTTTACCCAACTAGTGTCCTATGTTCTAACTAGACATTATTACCACTTGTTAGATATTTTCGCAATTCTTTGGTGCCGTGGTTCTGAGGCGTGTTTTTTTTTTTTTTTCTGTGGCCTATAAGCATCTGGCGCTTGGGATACCATCAGATCATTTCATGCAACAAATCTGATCCGTTTTCTTTCACAGTGCGCTGCTGTGAAGCCCTGGTTTCAACCTCGCTTTACACAGCGTGGGAGCAATTTTGAATCCAGCGGCCATCTTAGCTGAATTGTCTCTGTGATGTCGGGGTTGGCTTTCATTTCCAACAACTACTCAAACAAAATCCTTTCTACTGTCTTGACATTGAATAATAACTGATTTACTAATCCCACACGGTACATCTTGCAACAAACTCACCCATCTATCTAGTCCTCCTTCTTGTATTTATTCTCAAATTAATGGAAATTTTTGATCGAAGGTTGGGACATCTTTCTGCCGTCGAGATTACTCTTTAGATCGCCCTATAACAACAACATCAGCTCCTACCGGGACGCTATTTTGTGTCCAGAGTAGCTTAATGGAATATATTAAGGGTTGGTGGATCCAATACCTACAGAACAGGCTTACGGAGGCCACTGTCCTATATCTCGTATTTGCATATATGCATACATATTACCACCCCTAACGCGAGTACACATATGTATATACATATACGTGGACATGTAAACATACATACTTTGGTACACATACATACGTAAATACGTATACGCACGTAAGCACACACACACAGATACAAACACGGAAATACACGCACACCAAACACACATACAAGCACGTAAAAACACCCACGCTCACACCTACACACAAACATAAACGTACACGTAAAGATACACATGCACAGAAAC